>NC_061121.1:127577144-127653033 GCF_002878395.1 Capsicum annuum | reverse complement strand
ACACTAAAAGCTCACCCTAAATCCATACAACAGTATAACCAGAGGATAACATTAATAATGGTGACTCGTACTAGGATCAGCTACAGTTAGGGAAACTATCAGCGACCTCAACTCTGGGAGCTACAGCTATAGGTTGTGCCCCTTCCTCAGGATGACTCTGATCTGTAGATTACTCAATATTATACGATGCACAACCAACTATCCCCAAAAGTTGAACTGAAGCATCTTAGAGCACTGACTATTAAATTACATTGGTGGAACATGGGCTGGACAATGGCTTATCACTGGCTAAGGCACAAGAATATTTGGCTTCGGAGTGGGAATAGGGTCTGGTGAATACCCTCTCACCTAGCCCCTAGCTAAGGACTTATCTCTAGGATTTCCACAACCTCTGGGTTATCCATGAATAGGAGCAGGATCCCTAGGATCATTATTGGGACTCTCATCTCATGTAGTAGTTGCACGTGTCCTAGCAATCTACGAAATCATGAAATCAAAAGGATGTTCTATAAATCAGCTCAGACTCTTAGTATGATATAAGTAAAAAAAAGTAAAGAACTCCTAAGAATGTCTCATAGCCTCCTGGAGATAGGAAATCGATGGCATTATTCGAATCTGCAAGACTCTAGTTGACATTTGCTCTAGTACCAACAATATTAGTGTAACCTAGGATCTTATACCAATTTGTCAAACTTGATTTACAAGTCATGATGTCACCTAGTCTATCCCACCAGTAAGTAAGCCAAAACAAAACCTAGAGTTAAACATAATGGGTTAACTTGGTAGAGATGCCCCAAAAGTCCTTATAGGCAATCCAACAAAATAAATAATCAAGGCAATAGAAATACTTAAAGGTAGTCCCTACATAAATATCATCCCATAACCTGGTAGAGCCAGTACAAGAAAATCTAGTATTAATAATAGAAACCAATTATCTAGAATAGTCTATACATCAATCTTGAAACAAAAGACTAAATCCTAAAAGGATAAAAGGAAATGGGTGACTTGGACTCCAAGGGCTCACCCTATCTTCGAAGATCAACACAAAACAAACATGAATCAATAGTGGTAACTAATACTCAAATATGGACCAAAAAGGTATAGAAGTGTAGTATGAGTACCAAAACCATGGGTACTCAGTAGGCATTATTGGAAGACTAAGCTAAATCATTATATAAGATTGAAAAAATAAAAGATAACTAAGTTAAAGTATAGACAAACCTGATGTAACTCCAACATTGCAGTGCATAAATAAGTAAGTAAAGAATAATGATACCCTAACATAACATGAATCACCAACACATAGAATCATAACTACAAAATTGGCTCTCATACACCAATTGGTGTGAAAAAGTAAATAACCCATCATAAGCCCCTCTCATCTTGGAAGGTACAAATGAGGTAGCATAACCCACCACCATCATTTATTAACTCTCATGATTTAATTAGAATTCATCCAAGTCATACCACATTATAACCATCGATTGTCCGAAGTTATTATTTGCCAATAAATCAACATTTATCAAGTATGCAACATGTAGCAACTAATAGTCGTGTGTCAGTAAACCATCCTTTATCAACTAAAATTAACATATTAACTAATCATCAATTATCAACTAACCAATATTTACCAACTAACCAATGTTTATTAAATATCAACATTTATCAACTAGCAATTATTTTACTAGAATCTATAAGTATTTTACCATGGTATAACTATTCCTCATTTTCAAATTTAGTTACGATCACTATTGTTAGTCTCACACACCAAAGTGATCATATTATGATAAATATATCATCATAATATAATATATATATATATATATACGGACTCGAATCTATATGAATATTTTACAATATCTCTATAAATATCATCATAATCATCTTCTGGTCTTGTTGGGCATATATGTATCATCATAGTTATTATTGAGTATTTTTGAGTATATATATATCATCATAATAATCATCCAGTCTTGTCGGGTGTATATATCATCGTAATCATCCTCCGGCCTTGTCAAATATATATGTCATCATAATCATCCTTAAGCTTTACCAAACATATATGTATAATCGTAATTATCCTGTGTGATCATAATTATTCTCCATCCTTCCTGAGCATATATGTATGTTATATGTAGTTTTGATGATGAGCAGATGACTACAAGGGACTGGGTCCCTCAATGTTGAAGAAAATAGTATAGTTGGCACGCATCTGCACAACTTTGTCTTTTTATGTAATAGACTGGCAAGTGTTTTCTGTACTAATTAGGAAACTTTGTTCAATGACATTTCGGCCCTAATTATTACTCATTTATAAAAGAAAAAAAATTCTTCTTTATCAAATGGTTTTTTTGCGAATACTCAAAGATTATTGAAGAGAGGAAAAAGGTAAAACCCCATTATACTATATTTCCTGTGTATTTCACATGTTCTTTTTTATTTACTGAGCCAAAAGTGTGAGTGTTCTTGAGTGAATCTTGATTTGTAAATGTAATACCCCAAGTCTGCAACCTGAGTGCCACACGGTGCTTATGACCCTGAAGGATCACAAGCTAACCCAAGATTGATATCGACTGTGAGCACTGAATAATAATATTGTAAATAATGTGAAATTAGGTTGAATGGCGATAAGTTTCAAAATATAAAATACTGATAAACAATAATAATCTGTAAAATATCTAAATATTGTCTGCAAGTCTAGTCTAAAAATCCTCTAGCTGAAACTGTCTGAAAGTGGAGTTTATCGGACAAGCCCATAACTAACTCCAACTACTAAAATACTATAATAAAACATATCCTTGATATATGAGGAACCCCTCATGAATCTGACACAGCTGGATAAATATGAGTCTATCTATGCGTAGTTAGGAACCTGAGCATCCAAACCTATAATATAAAACATCATAGTGCTAAAAAGTATGCGTCAGTACGCGAGAATTTACTGGTATGCTAAATGAGGTAAGGCAGAATACAAGGGTTCATATGCATGAAAAATAACTGACTGAATGAGATAGATTGACTGAACATGAGTACATGGATAACTAAAACTACTATAAATATTGAGTATGCAATGTTATGCATATATATATATTGTATCTGAGATTTTCTAAATATGAGTACTGAATTTTCATACTGAGTAACTGTTATTCAGAGACTTTTGATAACTGATTTTTTGATACTGATTGACTGTGTCTGACAACCCTAATTCTGTAGAACTGAACTGAGTTCTATACTGAGACTGAAAATAAAACTGTGGGAGGTAATCATCTAACTAATATGCCACTTTCTAGGCTGATAGTGGTCCAAACTGTGACCCTATTTTGAAGGGTTCTAGTACCTTTCCATGGGTACTAACACTAGAAAACTAGGATGCCAATCCTAACTGATGGGTGACACCTGGATGGAGTCAAGCCTAATCTAATGGGTGACCCCTGGGAGGTAGTCAAGCCAAGTCTGACAGGTGACTCCTCATCTTGTTCTGGCTATGCATTTCTGTAGTACAAGGATTTCTATTAATGACTTTGCCTATCTGATAGGGAAGCCATCATCCCTGCACTTGATCGATGCTAAATTCTACTCCTAACTGAATACACACCGAACTGATTATACTAAACAAGACTGAATTGATATTGAGATTTTTCTTAGTTCTGTAACTGACTAAGTTCTACTGATCATGACATGACTAATACTAATATGTGACTGAAACTGGCTCTAAGTAAATAGCTAGATTATCAGGTATTAAATACCCCCAGGACTCGATAGCATGAGAAATAAAGCATAACATGATCTTGAATAGCGTAATAATGTATACTTTACCATATTTCATTCATTGAGACATTTTATCAAACACTTGTAGGGCATAAGCTTGTACATATATTAACATGTCATGATTTAATCATTTAATTCACAAGGACATTTTATAAAAGATATGGGGAGCACAACCTAATGAACAGAATCATGGATAACATGTAAATATCCCAACTAAAATACCAAAACCTGCAAATTCATGGATTCGGAATACAATTCATAAAATTCCCCCTAAGTACTATTCTATTTTCATGAATTTTATCATAATCATGGATTGAAATTCAAATTAATATCATAGACATGTGTACAATTAATATCAAACATGAAAGTTCATAATTTCATCAACTTGTAGTTTTAAAAATGGATTCTTGGACTCTATGGGTGAAGGATACCCATATATGAACACCTAACAAACCTTGGAATATTAATTATTGAAGGTTCACAGAGAAATTCTTGAGTTTTGACCTTGATTCTTGAAGTTAGGGTTTCTTCCTTTTAGAGAGAATAATGTAATCTGGGAAAATATTTGAGTGAACACTGATATATTTAGGTTATTTAGTGGTTAATTTAATGTTTAAGGCTAATCTAGATCATGGGAAAAGTTTAAGTTACCCTTGTAATTTAAAATCCCTCAACTAGATTGTCAATTAAGGCCTCACCATGATGCGATGAGTGGATCATCGCGATACCCACTACAATGCAGTGGAATCGCGGTGACTCTCTGAATTTTGACAATTTCTTTTTTGGGGTTCACCACGATGCGGTGCAACTGTGGTAACCCTCTTGAAATTGATAAATGTCGAAATGGCCTTCATCGCAATGTGATGACATGCTAATCATGATACTCACCGCGATGTGTCCTAACCGCGGTGAGCTACTATTTTGCCAATTTGAATATGGTCCAATCCTCATTCAAAAATCTTGAAACTTACTGGGAATAAGCTATTTTCCAACTTCTAAGTGTTACAAGTATGTACTAAGGGATGGACTGAGCTAGAAATGTTTGGGGTATTACAAGATCTCCCCCTTGAGAATATTCATCCCCGAATTAGACTGATTAAGGTGAGGAACACTTGTAGACTGTGTTTAGACATTGAACATACACAACTGGAGCATGACAGCATGACTGAACTACTGACAAGCTGAGTTCTTATATTTATCACACATGTCTGATGCATTAGTACATGGTTGAAACTACTGATGAACTGAATTTTCATACTGAACATGCATATCTGATTCATGAGTACATGTATAAACTGGTTCATGAATGCATTAATGAATATGCAACAATAACTGATATCAAGTTTGTAGCTGTATCTGAATATGGAACTAAGTAAATATATGAAAGATGGTTACCTCAGGCTGAGAATATTGATGAACCTAAGATCATCTACTGAACATACATGAATGAGATTATGAGAACAAAACTAAGCTTGAAATATGATACATGGATAGAATATCATGAACTAAATTGAGCCCTGGGATACATAGCTTATGACTAGCATTGGAATATGAAGGTCAACTTATGGGTACCCCCTGCCCCAAACTAGATCCATTAAGTGAAAAGAAACTGGAAGGTTTAGAACATGAAAGCTCGGGGGTTATAAAGCATCTCCCCTTTAGAACATTATATCCCTCAAAAATGCTGACTTAGCTGAGATACTAAGGAAAAATTGAGGCGATTCATAGGGCACCTACAAACTGAATCGTGACTAAATATCTAGGATCTAAAACTAACACATGGAACATGAACTGAGCTGAACTCGTAACTATGGTTCACAGAGTCATTAGTTTGGCCAGTTATTATAGACGATTGACTGAGAGTTTTACTACTATTGCACTTTTGATGACTAAAATGACTTAGAAGGAGGTTCTTTTTTAATGTTCCAAGGAGTGTGAGTTTATCTTTGAGAAGCTCAGGAGATTTCTCACCTCAGCTCTATTTTGGCTCTTCCTACTGAGGGTGAGGGATTCATCGTGTATTGTGATGTTTCTAGTGTTTTTTTATGCTATATGCTGATGTAGTAGGGTTGAGTTATTACATATCTATCAAGGAATCTGAGTGTGCATGAGTATGACTACCAAACTTATTATTTGGAGTTGACGACGGTAATTCTCATGCTTAAGAATTAGATACACTATCTTTATGGAGTGCATTGTGATATCTTCGTGGATCATCGTAGTCTTCATCAACTTATGACCCCACAGAGAGCTTAATTATAAGAAGGGTATATTGTTGGATTTTCTTACGGATTAAGACATCTCTATCTGGTATCATCCGTGCAAGGCAAACATAATAGCAGACTCCTTGAATTAGAACGCAGTGAGTATGTGTAGCTAGGCTTGTATTTCACTTTATCAAATATTGTTGGTAAGGGACATTCAAATTTTTTGCAAACTTGATAGTTTGGCTTGTTATTTCAGGCCCTAGGAGGATTCTTGTTAGAGTTCAGGCATGTCCTTCTTGATTTGAGTAGATTCAGGGTCGTCAGTTTGAGGGTAAGAGACTTTGCATCATCTGTGATCACGTGTTGAGAGGTGATTCGAAAAGGGGTACTATACACTCCGAGGGTGTTTTGATATTTGATAGTTGCATTTTTGCTTCTGGGATTGATAACATGATTCAGTCAATTTCGCATGAGGCTTAAAGCACTAGATATTCTATTCACTCGAGTATATCTAAGATGTGTAGATGTTTAAAGAATTATTATTTATGAAGTAGTATAAAGAGAGATATGGAGAACTATTTACCTCGTCGCCTATATTGCCAGCAAGTGAAGGACGAGCATTAGAAACCTAGTGTCTTGATTAAAGGTTGCCTATTCTCGAGTGGAAGAGGGAGTGGATTACCATGGACTTTGTTCATGGTTTTCCTTATACCTCTCATGGTATCGATGTTATATAGGTCATTGATGATCAAATGACCAAGTTAGCACATTTAATTCCTATTTAGAGGTCCTTCAGTGTTGAGAGGTTATCCTGTATCTATGCTTGTGACATAGTCCATTTGCATAGTGTTCCTATATCTATCATTTATGAATGATAGGCTTTTCAAAATGAGTTGGATGTATCTATAATTATGATGGTTCAGTGTTCACTTCTATTTTTTAGAGAACTTTGCATGAGAGGTTGGGTACTCAGATGGATCTTACTAAAACTGTCCATCCTCTGACTGATGGGCGGTCAAAGAAAACTATTTAAGTCTTGAGGATATGCTCAGAGCATATGCTATGGATTTTGGAGGCCAGTAGGAGCAGTTCTTATCTTTGGTACAACTCGTGTATTTTAATAGCTACCATTAGAATATTGATATGGTTCCTTTTGAGGCTTTATACAGTAGCCAATGTCATTCTCTAAATTGTTGGTTGAGATATCAGATATTACACCCTAGAGTAATGACTTTTTTCACAAGTCATTGGAAAGATTCAGCGTTCTGTAGGATCGGTTGAGGGCATCTCAGAGTAGGAAAAAGTCTTATGCAGATCATAGACTGCGTGCCTTGAGATTTAGAGTTGTTGACTGGGTATTCCTTAAAGTATAACCCATGAAAGGTATGATGAGGTGCGTGATGAAAGGTAATCTTAGCACCAGATATATTAGGCCCTCTAAGATTCTTTACACAGTTGGTATGATCGCCTACAAGTTAGCCTTATCTCTAAATTTTGTTGTTGTTCATCTAGTTTTATATCTTTCTATGTTTCGGTAATACATTCCTAATCCGTCTTATGCACTTTAGATGGGACTCAGTTCAGTTGGATGTTTCTTATTTTTGTTTCAATGTCCTAACTTTACTAACAAAATCACATCCCGCAAGAGCGATCACTTTAGTCATGGACGCAGCAGTAACTAAAGGAACTCAAAAGTGTAGTCCATTTAATTGTCGGGCCTGTTTGAACAGGCCCTGCCATAAAAATGCATTTCACAAGGGTGATCTCTTTAGTCAAGGAAACTGTTGCAACTAAAGGAACTTGAAAGAGTAGACCCTTTAATTGGAGGTCCTATTCAAATAGGCCTCACCAAGAGAATTGAGGAGATTTTTCAATCACAATAACAAAAATTAATTTGACCTTCGTGGAGGAGCTGGTGATCATATTGACAAGTGATGTCAGGAAGTTGAGCACTCGATATATTCTAGCGTTTAATGATCAGTGGAGACACCTCCCTATATAGTAGGTTATTAGAGAGATAAAGAGAGTGATACAAACTATGTATCCTCTCTTACTAGGGGTTTCCAGTATATCCTAATACTTTACTTTTGCGGATGAAAGTTCTTTTAGTAGTGGATATTGTAATGACCCTGTAGGTCATTTTCTTTATTCACGCTTATTTTCATTGTTTAGACCTTTACTATAGCAGTCCCAAGTCATTTATTACTTACTAGAACTAAGAGTTTGGTCACACCGCAGTCTGTTTGGTTTCTAGAGATAATTCCCTATTTGGAATTCTTTGATTATTCAAATTGGCTACCAAGTGAAAACTTCAGACAAATGACCTCATATATCAATTCTAATAGTTCCAGCAGCTCTGAAATATCGGTTTTAGGATAGGTGGAACCTTGGTTCAGGTCTTAAGATTCCAAATTCTTTGCGAGTTATTGGCCGAAAGTTAAGAAAATTAGCGCATACGTGTAGGACACACTTTTCAGCAAAACGACCTTGGGTGGAAATTTTAACTATGCCATTGAGTTTAGAATGTCAAATATGATATGGTGGCATAATTTATTTATGTATACGGGATCTCGAATGAATCCCGAATAATTGGCAGAGGCCAAGTCTCAGCTGATGTTGGTGCGTCGCATGCGCGACCAACCAGTTTATTCAAACACCTAGCATGGCCACTTGTATAGCACACGCAAGGCTTCTATCACGTATACGATTGTGGCTTAGGAGACACCAGTGTTACCTATACGATATATATTGAGGCAGCAAGTATCGTTTAAGCGATATTTGGTTTCTTAAGTGACCCGTTGTCTAGTTAAGCGACACCCATATACATAGAAAGGGTATAAATATCAAACTTAGCCCTATTTTCACCATCTTTCATCAATTATCTAGAATATTGAACCCTAAAAATTTGGAAATGTTAGGAGAATCATTGGTGGGTGATTTGGAGAATTTGTGGAGTTAAATTACAAGTTTCTTTGAATTTGTGATAATCTTCCATAATTTCATGGTTAATTCCTCCATATTTTTCTAAAAATCCCTAAATTATTGGTGGCTTGATTGAAGCACCATTAGAGCTTGAAATTCACACATTTTTAGGGTAAATATTCCTTAAGCATAGAGGACGTATTGTAGAGTTTGAAAGTGTGATTCCGCAAATGACCCCCACATGGGATTTTTATGTTATTTTTTACCCAAAGAATAATAGTGCAATATGGGTATATTTTTTCTTATTTTGATTAGTATATTGTGAATTTAAAAGAATGACATCTTGCGAAGCCTTTTTGGAGGGGAAATCTTTGGTTTAGTGGATTCCTCGGTTTTTTCTTTGGCATCCAGGTAGGCTAGGTTTACCCTCTTCACAGATTGAGCTATTATGTAGTATAATTATAATATTATTCTACATATGGGATGGTGATTAGCTGATGTAGGTATTATTTTCAATATCTAGGTTAGTTAGACTATTTATGGTATCTTAAAATCGTAATTTAGGCGAAATTGATTTAGTTGGTCATACTTTAGGTAGAATTTCTGTCTTAGGGCCTATCATGTCTTGTTTAACTTCTTTAAGTTGATTTAGATACCTTAGCCTAGTAAGGGATAGAATTTTTCTTAAAAATAGATTTTGGAAATTAAAAGTTGGCCTCTCAGGCCGACCTTTGGCTAAGAATTGTATTAGCCTTTGTAGACGACTATACACTTCCTATTCACTTTGAAATGGTTTTTTTTGGACTTTGATGAGGTTAGATACTTAATGATCATGTTTTTTTGGTAATTAGGAATTGATGCTATTTCCGAGTAAGACCCAGTAGTTGATTGATATTGAGTTCTGGTTCAAGTTCAGCAAATGATTATATGATATTATTTAGATGAGTTTTGGTTCAAGTCCAACACTTGATGTTTATATTGATAATATGAGATTCAATTCAAGTATGGTAAATGATGAAATGACGATGATACTATTGATTTTGGTTCACGTCCAGGGAATGATTATATGATACTATTAAGATGAGTTTCGGTTCAAGTCCAGCATTCGATGATGATATTGAAAATATGTGTTTTGGTTCATGTTCAATGAATAATGATAATGATAATGTTATTGAATTCCAATTCAAGTCCGGCATTGAGATTTATTTATGATATGATATGGTACGAATGGATTCTTCTTCATGGCATGATAATTGGTAATTTATAGATATTCGGTTATTTACTTTTTTTATTGCACCCTCTGGCTTATGGGGGTCCGTGTTGGATTATTTACTTTTCTGCACTTATTGGCTTATAAGGTCCAATTAAGTAGTTATATTTAAGTTATTATTTTGAATTTATTTTATGTATTCATGTACAACAGTACTGGAACTTATTTTCCGGTTTGCCCTTTTACCTTGACTTAGCTTATTTATCTCACATTTTATCGTGCTTATATCATGATTCAGCTCAGCCAGCCGATAATGCCTACTGAGTATCCATGGTTTTGGTAATCCTACTAAACTTATATTCCATTTTTGTGCAGATTGGATTACTATTAGCCGTCGATTATGTGACGATTATGCTGAGTTGATTTCAGAGATAGGGCGATTTCTCAGAGTGGCAGTTTCCTCTTTTTCCTTCCATTATCTATGTCTAGTCTTTCATTTTTTAGACATATTGTATTTTACTATTACAGTTTTTATGTTCCATTTGTAGTAATCTTGTACCGACACTACTAGGTCGTGGGATGGTTGTTTACACTCTATCTAGCTTTTGGACTATATTTATTGTCTTATATTATTGTAAGCCTCAATTGGTGGATTTTCAGCTTTTAGGGCCATTTTCACCAAATTAGCCCACTGCATTTAGCTTTGGGTTAAAGTTTGACTTACCTACTGGCTAGATAGAGTAAGTGTTATCACTACTTGTAAATCAATTTGTGACACTAAGTCGTCCTAAACTGAAAAATTAAGCAACAGACAGTAAATACGGGCTATTAAGGTCCACGAGGGCTATTCTAGGCATTCTACCTATAAAAAGGGTTGATGATGCTCACTACTAGAATCAAACCCAACCTAAGGCAAGAACCTATACAAACCTGGTTTAAGGATTCTCAACACTATACCAAGGCTCTAAATAAGTCAAGACTAGTCTTAAGTGATAATTATATACTAAAATAAGGGAAAATGAGGCCAAATTATACTGAAAAGGGCCCCTAATTAGGTAATTTATCTAGTAAATGCTAAAATAACAACATAGACATAATTTCCAACCTGTATTCAGCATAATACTATACTAATACTTTAATGAAATATAATTTAGAAGAAAAGCAAGCCTAGCCTATCTGGACGTAATTGAAATCTCATAGAATGCTCTTCTGCGAAGTCTCCAGCCACTGCTATGATATCAAAATATAGTTCTATACATCAAGATGATAATATTGATAACTATATTGCATACCTATATGCTTTGAGTTAGAAATTGGACTAAAAATCTCATGTGAAACCCACTAGTAGAATCACAAAATTAAAAATCGTCATAGCGTCCCTCTCAGCTCAAGGATTATTTGTCCCAAAAATGGGCAAAAATATGAGTCCAAATCTATTCTAGGATAGCACCAAGTATAATCACAAATTTAATAACTAAACCCACAATTAAGCAAAAATTTATGAGAATAAAGACAAGGATACGATCATAATGACATCTACTATCCAACTTCAGCACAAGATATTTAATCCCTCATAAGATTGTAAAATGCAGATTTAGATATAGAAATAATTTTAAAATAAAGGCATTGTTTTTTATACTGTAAGGTTCCTTCTTCATGAATGTGGTATCCCTGTTGCGATCGATGGAGCTTGCTCGAACACCCTTGCAAATGCAGTTGATCCTCAACAATCGTGATGAAGAAAACTGGGCCGATCATCCATAATTACGATAATGGATATTGGGCTGATCAAGCCTACCTCCTCACAATTGCAGCCAAGGCAGCATGAACAAAAAGGCCATTTTTCACCTGCACCACCGGGTGCATCAACACCAACAACTTTGGCAAGTTGTATATATGTTGTTTGAGCCCTCGAAATTCATTTGGAATCTCGGGAAAGCAAATAAACTATGCTAACCAACAAAATTTGATATTCCAGACTAAATGGCACCAGCAAATTTTTCATCTGAGTTTGTTTCAATAAAAAGTTAATCACACACCTAAGGGTCTATTTTATCCAATATCCACCCACTAGCTCAATATGAATCTGAAAGCATCCGAACCCAAACCAAGGGTTCTCCTAGCCTAAAATATACATTACACAGCTAATGTGACTATTAGAATTAGCATTGAAGGCCATTTACCTGATGTTTAGACCCGAGACTCTTTTCTTAACTACTAAAGCTCCAAATAAGAAATTGGCTCTAAAAACTAAACAAATTGTCCTATAATCAAACTGTCAATCCCAGAAATTCGTAAATGACTTGAGGCAACTATGGAAAAGTTCTAAATGTTAGAAAAACATGAAAATGAAATAATTAATCTAGAGGATCATTACAGATGTGTAATATTGAATAGATTGTTATACACAAATTATCAATTCTAAAGGGGATTTATTTTAAATAAATAACCTCATTTTATTAATGATACTTATTCTACCTTCTATCCAAGTAAAATATTTAGGATCCAACACAATTGAATTTGCATTATTCAATATATAAAACTAAACACTGTATTAAAGTTATGCAAATATTAATTTTTTTCTTATCTATATTATCTAATGCAAAATTTATTTGAGAATTGGTAATTTTAATACATGAACAAAAGAATCCCTTAGACTTTGTTCGAGAATACAAATACTAATATTTTATGGAATCTTATTTTTTTATATATATAATTCAACATTGATCAATAGATAGGTCAAAGTTATTACTTCAATAATATTTGTACTTTTTTGTTTGCCAAAAGACAAATAGCAATCAGTATTTTAATCTTATTCATGTTTAAGAACTGATAGATCTAAGACAAATCTTTTAAAATTTGCATGGCAATCTATGTGATATATTCTTTATAGTCTATTATACCTGCGTATGTAATGCAACAAAATGTAAAAATATTTTGAAGAAGAGATCCGTCTAAGGAGTAATATTAAATTATATTCAATGTTAAATCTTTAACTATTTAAATATCTTGATCAAGTTGATCCAAAAAACAATTATATTGGAACTGGACAAAATATATTACAAATTTTAGCCAAATTAGCCACTTGCTAGACTCAAGTACCAGTGGCCAAATTTACACATATATTAATCTGGAATTGGTGGAGAATAACCATAGTAAATATTAAAAGTTAACAGAGGATACATATAAAAATTCTTTCATGAAATAAAATACACTATTTCGTTGCTCAAGTTGACTCTCTTGCAGGTTAGTAGGCATTTAAAATAAAACATAATTCAATATGCAAAAAGTAAAGAGAGACAAAAGTTTTATCCTAATTCAGATAACTGATATGGTGCCTATTCTAATCTCCTTAGGTTACAAGAATTTTCATTACAGTCATTTAATGAACATGAGGTCTACAAGTTTTATTTCATGTTTCTATCTTTGTGTGGTAGGCTCCTCTACTAATAAAGCTATACTCGTACCTCTTTTTTTATTTTTCTCAACTCTTGCCGGTTATAATGATCTCAAAGTTTTGTAGCAATCAAAAAAGAGTGGTTAAAGAATAATTGATCAAGGAATGTTGCATGAATGTCTTCTTTATTCTTCGTCTCCTTTAATAAGGTTTTGTAGCATTACCATGTAGGCACTATGGTGGAAGTTCTGTGTCAATCATGTCTATCAATCAGGCATCATCAGAGGCCTTAAATTGAGGAATCAAAAGTTTCTTCTTCTGATTCTAATGTGTTATTTTGGATAACCAAGGGATTTTATATACTTATACATCTTGGAATATGCAGTGTTTGCTAGATTGATGTCATACATCCGTACTAGATATGTTCATACTTTTTTCCTTCTCTAGTCTTCATCTTCTTCCTTACATATTGATCCTTACCTATGTTCTCCCATGATTTGTGGGATGATGATGGTTAGTTCTCTCCGTTGGGATGTTTCCTTCGTTCTAAGTGTAGCAGTTGATTTCTTTCCTTTACAACTAGAGATTGATTGTCTTGATTTTCTTTGATGGTTCTCACTACAAATTTTCTTTGTTGATTTATTTTTTGAGTGTCCTTTTTTATACATGGATCTTCATGATTTGATGTGTATTTTTTATTTTTCTTCAAATTTTGTCATCATAGTAACAATCTTAGTTCAAGCCATTTCCCCCTTTTGATGAAGTCAAATATAAAAACCAGTGATGGGATACTTCTCCTATAATGTTTTTTAGATGCCCCTCAGTGTGAGAAGCTCCCAATGAACATGTGCTCCCCTACTATTATGGACTATGAATCCTTATTTTCTCCCTCTTTGACATTATCAAAATTAAGAAGAAAACATAGACAAAAATTAGCAGCTATTATTTATGAGCCTGAGGTTTAGGAGGATGTGGGATATCTAGCTTACTATACTAGATAGGGCACTAGGAAATAGGTCATTCCCTAATTTGATTATGGAGGAAAATCTTCAGATGAATATAGTACAGACAAGAATAACTGATTATATTGATGCTGATGGCATTAACAGCCCAAAATCATCTCTTAAGCCTACGAGGTACAATATTATTAAAAGAATGAATATAGATTCCTGCGATGGCATCAAGTGAAAAGTTCAATGGTCATGAGAATTCTTTAAAGAAGGCGTTTCCACCGTGGGTAAAGCAACGTCAAGAGAAACATAGAAGAGAAAGTTAACATTTGCTCTTTAGAGCTAGTTGAGTACCTCATTAATAAATGTCTACTCAAGCATTATCAATAGAAGTGGATGACCTAGGAACCCAGGAATAATTACCTCTACACGGTTTGCGAGTTAAATATGAATTATATAGCCACCCTGGAAAACAAATACAAAAAGGGAAAAAAATCAAAAGACCTACTTACTTTAGAGAGTATTTAAGTCTGAGAGGTTATAGTTGATATTTCAAAGTGGATAATAATTAGTTTCTATATGGGCACACTAATTTAGCACCAGCAAGGACCCCAAACTATGATCATAGAATGGAAGCAAAACTTAGTAACAAAAATGGATAGCATAGGCTCTAGATGATGTTGAGCCGGTTTGGATAAATGATGAGAAAGAAAAGGTAGTCAAAGCCTCTCTCAGTTTCATAGATAATTTCTATTGAGCAGTAGTTCATCTTTGATTGGTGCATATAATGAAATATAATTAGTTAAACGAGAAGAGACATTTTTTGGCCACCATCTTCATGTCAAGATATAGGTCGAAATTTGGCTAGATTATAATAGTTGAGATAAGGGCACACACACTAAAGCCTAGCATTTTGTTTCTCTTTCGGGCATTGTGACCTTCTTGTGTAAAAAGGACAGAGTTCATAGGTTATCAAGGATAGATAATCTCACAATAGTAGCTAGGATCGATGACATTGAGAAGGCATAGAATGAAACAAAAATGATATTTAAGTACAAAATACTGTACCCCAGGTGTTACGGTTCGGTAGTTAGGTTGAGTCTACTATAGATATTTCCACAAGAAAGGAACCAACAATTACTTCAGAGATTTCGAGAGCAACCGCCTATACAAATTTAGCCCCCACAATAACTCCATGTATTTTTTCTATCCCTACCACTTTAGCAACCACTACTACCACTCTTACTACTGCCAATACTTCTACTACATCTTGGTCTTAGCCTATGATCTTACTCCTAAAAACTTTATGAAATGAGTCAAGGTTGTTTAGAGGGTGGAATATTATATAGCCATATTTGCACAATAGTTAGGATCATTAAGGGGCAAAGTGATTACTAATACATTTGCTCTATTTGAGACCTACTTAGGTTAACTAAAGACATAGATACATGGTTGAATAATAGACTACAAATCATTGTTGCACCTGATATGAGTAAATTTATTAAGGATTTAGCATAGGCACGGTTAATATTGATGAGTTATACATCAAAATCAAGGAGCCTTTGGGACAAACCCTCAACTGACTCAACATTACTGAAAGCCATAACAACAAAATGATATCACAAAAATATAGACATGGTCCTCGAACCATGAGGACTCACCACTGAGGAGACATTGTGAGGCACCCATATATCGCTAACGCGGCTAGGATAAGTACCTGAACCTACATTATGAGAAAATGTAGCTCATAGAAAAATATGTGGGTCAGCACTTTGGAATGTACTGAGTATGTGGGGGTGCATGCAATAATGTAAATATCATCATCAATTTCATGAAAATATGCATATGTACAATGATGGTTCACTTGTCTTGAGTTAGATTGAAACATACTTTTCATGATCTCATAGTAAATAAATCATATGATAAAAACCTCATAAAACATCATAAACAATTCAACTCTTCAACATAAGATTCAGAGTGACTCGGTAATTCAAGAAACTCAACTCTTATGGACATGGGAGGTTCTTATAACCGACATAAACCATGTGAGATACATGGAGTCCAATGTTTTTCCCTCCTAAGGAGAGAACCCCACATTGGTGGGAGCGTCGTACTCTTGCCAGGGAGTACAACCTTAATTTAGTGATCACAATCTCATACTTAGCCTTTGGCCCACAAATATCAATACCAATCCTACGGTGGCATGTTGTTTCGGGGGAGATACCGCATTTCCCGCTCGGTGCTAAATACTACTCCTAGACACAAGCTCAGAACGCGTTAGGACATCCACCACAAACATCACAAGGGTCTATCATGAAGATCAAATCAAATCTCTTTCTCATTTATCAAATCATAATCAATTTGTGGATTCCTAACTCGACTCAAATCAAATCAATCTTTCTCAATATCAAAATGTATCAATTCATTAAATCATGGCAACGTTAATAACTTTGAGAAAATATCAATACTCATTGTAACAACTCAATCTCATGAATCAATATACTCAATAATCCAATTTGTCATAAGAAAGCTTAAATCTTGGCACATATCTTGAAAGCACTTGAAATATCAACTTATGGTAGAAATATGAAATTCACAATATTAAGTATCAAGTCATAACTTAGGAATAGTAAAATAATCATGTATAACAAAGCTTGAACAATTTATATTCTCATAGTCTCATGATGAAGTAATTTAGGTATAAACCCACTTGCAAAATCATATATATCCATAATAGAAATCAAAGCTTTGGACACAAGAACGAAAGGATTGTTCTTGTTCAAAATCCCACGTACCTTAATCTTTGTAATTGGATGAATTCTAGTGATTGAGACTCTATCCGCACTTGTAATAAATGATTCTCGAATCCCACACTATGAGGAAATTGATTCTTAAAGAAATCTTGAAGATTTATGGATGATTTTTGGAAGATTAATGTTCTTAAATAAAAACCCTAGATATATTTCTTAAGAGAATTGGAAGAGAGAATGAAGAAATTAGGGTTTAGATGAAAATTCTCATATATATAGGGGCCTCCAAAAGATGGAAAAAGACCAAAATACCCTTGCAAAAACGTCCTTTAATTGCTGAAAAATAGATAACGACATTTGTGACAAGTCATCACGAAATGTCGTCACAAAAGGTTGGAATTTATGTCTTTCTGCTTAAGGTTGACGACATTTTGTGACTAGCCATCGGACTTATGACAAGTCATCACAAAATGTTGGAATTTGTGACTTTCTTCTTAAGGTGATGACATTTTGTGAAAAGCCGTCAGACTTCTAACAAGTCATCACAAAATGTCGTCACACAGTTTCCAGGCTGACACGCTGGAGTAAAATAGGCATAACCTTTTGCTCCGATACCGGATTTGGGTGAAATTGATACCATTGGAAAGATAATTCAATTATATATCTTTTAGTGAGTCATGAGCTCAAAATTTATTAGTGTAACAAGAGATATGCTCATTTAAAGTTGACTATGCCAAAATCCTTCTCAAGAATTCAATCGGTAAAGGATGTTTTGATTCACCTAATAGCTAGGACATCTTTGAGGCCTTAATACACATCACCCTTGATCATAAAACAACCAAAACACTATAATTTATTTCTCATGAGCTTGAGTTATGGTGGAACTATTGGTTAGAGTTCTTGGGGTATTACAAAACCTTCAGATTTGATAGTTATCCTATAAGAATGCAGTACGATGGTGCCACAGATTTAACTGGTGATTTTGTGGTAAAGTCGTGTCACAACCTGAGACTATCCCCCTAGTCATAATACGGTAGTTGGAACCATAAGTGTTTCTAAGCTAACCCATGAACTGAAATACTACTTGAGCAACTGATTCTATATATTAAATAGCTAGTGTTGTTGTGCGGAAACATAATCATAATGAAATATGAATAAGTATGTAACTAATAAAATTTACAATCTTATAAAAATTAAGGAAAGAACTCAAATTACATGACTGACTCTTGCTGACATCTATGAAGACTCTACTATACTATGGATAATTGGGGCATGCCTTCAACTACCATTAATCAATATATATGGAAAATCATAAATACAACACAGTACATAAACTAAATCTAACTGG
Organism: Capsicum annuum; assembly: GCF_002878395.1. Classification (NCBI taxonomy): domain Eukaryota; kingdom Viridiplantae; phylum Streptophyta; class Magnoliopsida; order Solanales; family Solanaceae; genus Capsicum; species Capsicum annuum. The sequence continues at coordinate 127,634,481 of NC_061121.1, read as the reverse complement.
AGTCCCCAAAATAGAAGAACTCATAACCTGTTGGCTAGAAGCTGCAACTATCTAATTATGATGCATAGGCTATAACTAGTACCTACATTATGAGACAGTGTAACACATAGACATATATGTGGATCAGTACTTCTGGAATGTACTAAGTAAGTGGGGGTGAATTTAATACATAAAACTGAATAGGTACAAAATCTTCAAAACATACATGCTAAGTATTTGTAGACGCACCAAGAGATTGAGATAAACTAAAAGTGGAAATATCTTAAAACATGCGTAACAAATATAATCTGATAAGTTGGTGAATCACTACACTTAGTTTCTTAAAACTTTATTTTTATAATAAGTAGAACTGAATTTAGAAAACAGTAAAACATTGACACTGTATGAATACTGGGTCTAAATCTATATGATGAAAACTGACATAACTCAAGGATCTAAATATACAATTATACTGAGCACGAATGCATATACATACAAAACCAAACATAGCATATACTAAGCTAATCTGATTAACTAAATGACTGATAGCTAAATACTGAATAACTGATGCCTGAATACTGAATATCCGGTATCTAAAATCTAATTAACTGATAACTATATACTGATTAACTAATAACTGGGTACTGGTCATGTAAGACTGAACTATACTTAGTCTGAATAACTTGACTCAAATTATGGAATACTATTCATATAAGGTAAGGACTAACTGAACAACATGAGATAACTGAGCATGAATGCATGAAAACTGTAATATCTAAGAATGCAAGACTAAGTGTATATCTGTTATGTCACTGAGATAATCTATAATTCTAAAAGATTAAAATCTGTATAACTGAGTATCTGAAAGTCTGTACACTTACTCAATCAAACCTAAACTAAAAATATACTGAATACTGTATTGAGATTATGAGAGGTATCGTCTAACTGACATGCCCCAATATAAGCTAATCGGGGTCCAACCTATAACCCAGTTGGAAGGGTGTCAGTACCGTGCCACGGGTACTAACACTGGCTATATAGATCCAATTAACTGGTGTCCCAAAGGACTAAGGAGTCACCCTATACTGCTGGTGCTTATGAGATATGTGTCAACCCTAAACTGGCAGGTGGACATCTCAAACCTATGCTGGCTATGTAGTTTGTAACTTAGGGATTGCTACTAGAGGTCATGCCCTCTATTGATAGGTGAGCCCCCATCCCTAGGTTCTCTCAGTGCTAAATCCTACTCCCAACTGAACCGACACTAGACTGAACTAAACTCAATTGAACATTATTACATAACTGATAGTGCTTATCACAATCATAAATATTTGAGTAAATAGTAATATTCATGGTTTAACTGAAATCATTACTTGAAAGATCTGAAATTATGTAAAACACGTAGGTATCGGGTGTTCATAACCCGCCAGCACTATTTGACCATAAAGCACGATATCAACGCTTAAAACTGTAGTGTAGAAATCCTGGTTCAAAGACCCAAAATATGAAAATTCCACCAAATATGTGATAATCATGAACTTGAACATGGGAATGTGTTAAACATGAGAAATCAACAAGATTACATGGCTAAGTTAATAATTCGATATTATAACATGAAGTTCATTTGAATAGGAAATGGGAAATCGAAACTGGGAGCATGAGATAACCTAATTTTTCATGGAATCATATGTGGAAATGAATTGTGTTCCAACTACTATGGACAAATAGAATAAAATCATCCTGAACACGTAAACTCCCATAATTTACATGATAAAGCTAATAACATGGCTTGAATATAAAATTAGTAAGGAAACATGGATATAAGTAAATCTTGATGCTTCTAACGCCTTTAATCTCATGGAAATATCATAATTCAAGAATACAGCTAATTGGGTATGAACCCTAATTGTAAATCATGAACTTTAATATTAGTTTTGGGCACAAGGATGCTAGAGGATCCTTGTTCATAAACCCCACATACCTTAATAGATGAATTATTCAAGAAATCTTGCAATTAAATCTTAAATACTTATGTTTTTTGTAGGATAAAGTTGAACTTTGTTCATGGGGGAAAAGGGGAGAGTTTTTACAGGATAAAAATAATGCCTTTTTGGGTGCTTTAATTCATGTCTTGGACATTTAGGGTTGAGGGAAAAGGACCAAAGTGCCCCTTGACCCCTAAGAAGTTAAAACAGTGTTGAAATAGACCAGGCATCATGCCCATTTTCCCAGGGGAGTAGCCCTCGCGATGCCCGTTTTATCCCGATGCAATAACCCGGCAGCGCAGGCTTATCGCGTGCCCTCACTGCCTCTTACAAAAATGGCTATAACTTTTTCCTTCGGCATCAGATTAAGCCTGGATGAAAACTTGCACATATATCAAAAGTTATACATGTTCAAATTAGACCCATGTATAATCGAATACAAAGATTTGACCGAATCAAAGGCTCTTAGCTCAACTTCACTCTAAGTGATTCCTACGAATATTTTTCACCTCAAAAGTTCTTCACACATTAGGATAAAGTTCATGACACTTGTATTCAAAGATAAATCATGGGATCAAAGTTAACACATGTAAGAACAACACTTCAAAGTCAAGCCCAAAAATGGAAGGTGTTACATGTCGGTCAAGGAAAAATATTTTGATACTTTAGAAAAATACTTTGAGACCAAAAATTGGATGCTTATTTTAGGGACAACTGCTTTGGGAAAAATCTTTATTTACCAGAGGAAAACAATGCTCATTTTTAAAATGTACATGGTGTATGATTTTCGTAAGCGTAGGTTTATGAATGAAAATAAAGATAAGATAAATGAGGTATGGATAAATTACTGTGGGATGCCTATTTGTTTTGGTTGGAAAGAGTTTACCATAGTTACTGGACTAACATGTTATCGTCCTTCTTATCATATACATATTCTAATCCAAAACAGTACCCCGCACACCAAAAGTCAATGGCAAGTTAAGCGATGGTGACTTATTGTCCCTTGTTGGTCTAAACTTCAAAAACAAAAATTTGATAGAAAAGTTGAAAGGTAAAAGATATTCAATGAATCACAAGCAATCATTGTTCTTGGTTTGGTTTGTACATAATATTCTTTGGGCGAGAGACATTATAAAAAATATATCACTTGGTTTAATAAATCTCTCTGAGGATCTTGAGGCATTTAATAACTATCCTTGGGGTTATGAAAGCTGCAAAATAACTTTTAAATATTTGTTGACTCCATTAACTCCAAAGACAGTCAGCTAATATAGTTTTCCATAGGCTTTCATGATAAATATTTCTTTTATAATGATTTTTTTATTTTTTATTGAACAATGCTTTTGATTTATTAGCGTACTTTTATAGGATTGGGCATTTGAAGTCTGAGACAACAACTGAACTACCAGGAAGAAGTTTTATGTCCAAGAATCTTTAGATGGTTGTCAGCCAAAACTAATAAAAAAGCAAAATTTCTTGATCTCTTCAACCCTTCAGAGGAAGCAGTAAGTCTAATTCTATTTAAGTTTTTATTTTAATTAATAATTTTTTAAATGATTTAATCGTTATTCTAATATATGTACTGATTTATTTTAGATTGTGAACCCATGGCTTGTCCCAACCAATTGAGAGTTGAAGATGCTATTTTTCCTTACTTTACAGTCTGTGTAAACTTTATCGGATCCTAAGGTCATTAATAAGATAAAAAAGAAATTGTTTGGAGTAACAACTATCATAAGAAAAACACTTTTGGAGGGTAGGCTTTTTGCTGATAATGGTGTTAGTGATAATGGAGCTGTTGGTGGTGGTAGAAGTGGTGATGGAAGTGATGTTAGGGCTAATGATGCTCCTCTTACAAGTTTTGAAACAATAAACCAGAATGATTATGGTCATAATGGTTTTACATATTTCGTCCCTCCTAGCAAATGTTGTGCATGCAAATGTCAAAACTGCAAGGCGAAACATAATGGAGTAATTAATATTATAAATACATTAAGTGCTTTTGTAAAGGAATTGACATCTAAGAGGGGTGTCATTCTTTCAAAGAGGATTTCATATCCATACACTCTATTAGAGATTAAGGCTAAGAGGAGAAGGAAAGGAATTTCCAAGGCATCATCAAGTATCGAAAAAAGCAAAATTGTAACTCCTTTGTCTTTGTCTTGTACTTTTGAATAATGTAAAAGGGCCACAAAAAAAGACCATGAGCTGAAAAAGGTTAATATTTATCATCTGTTCCGACAAAGAAATAGACTACATATTTGTTTCAACAGATGACACATCTGCTGAAAATTATCATATAGATATAGACATTTGTTGCAATAGATGACTAACCTATTGCATCAGATGCATTATCTGTTGCAATATATTTCTCATCTAGTTTAGGAAATCAAATAGGTCTTCCTAATATTTTAACATTGTCCCAATAAATGACATATTTGTTGCAACAGATAGGTCATCTGTTTGGACAATTTAAATCAACAGTTCCTACTATTTTAGTTTGTTCCAACAGATGAGTCATATGTTGAAACAAATGAATCATCTATTGGAAATTATCATGCAAGTCTTCTTCCTATTTTAATTTATCCCTACAGATGACCCATCTATTGTAACAGATAGGTTATTCATTGGGATAATTTAAAACAGTAGGATGCCTTATTGATTTCCTCTAATAGATTAGTTATCTTTTTCTATTTTTTTGTATCTCTGTGATTATCATTGACAATTCTGGCTTTTCAGGTAGATGTCTCAGTAGAAACTACTACTGAACAACATAATGGTATAGTTGATAATCCATCAGCTTCTTTCAAAGAGGACAAAAAAGTGGAGCATATCAGTCCTAAAAAAGGAAAGAATTATATGTTTGAAGGGTTTAACATCTCAAACAAGGCTCTAAATAAACTAACAAAGTGGATCAACGACTATTCAGAATAGATTGATGATGGGCTATTAAAGCTTCATGCCAATAGGTAGATAAATCATTTTTTAAAATATTGATTTAGAAAATTCTTCTTATGAAAACATGATATTGACATATATAAATCATCCAAAAAATAAAATGATAAGCACTACAAAGTTATCCAATCAGGTCTTGTTGTTGATATGTTTGGCTTTATTGTTGCACATCCCAAAATAAAGAATTAGTTCTATTTGATGCCAAAATCCCAAACTTACTGGAATAATGAGGTTTATTGTGGGTTATTTAATTGTACCTGTTTATTAATTTTATTATTACATAATCTAAATGTTTGATAATATATGCAACACGTTGATGTCATTTTTTACTACCTCCGAAAGAAGGCTAAGTTGCAAATACAACAACAATATTGATACACGATAGGCAACTACTTATTCTAAGTTTACATTAATAAGGCCTACGATCTTTGACAACAACAGCTGAAAGTTCCCCAAAATGAGGAATATTTAATCAACATCATCAAAGATTTTAATATTCCAACTGGTTTACCTTGATATTTTGTGGATGAAGTGTGCATTCCAATCAATTATGGTGGTGAATTCCATTGGGTGTTGATTGTCGTTATTATAAAAGAGAGGCTCATCCGAGTTTATGACTCAATATTGGCAAAGAGATGTTTTAGACCATCGCCTGAGATACAAAAGCTGGTCAAAATATTACCTACTTACCATGAATTAAGTGGCTTTTTAGACCAAAAGATTCTTACTGATTAGTCGGCGATTGAAACATACTGGGATAAAATGGATAATTCATTTGATTTAGAATATGTTGAAGGAATTTCTCAACAATCTAGTGGTAGCCTATAAGTATATCATGACTTAGTTTCATAAATTTGACAACTCATACATTAAATATAAAATATGTATTATCAAATGTTTACAATCGTAGGGATTGGAGTCTTTTTATTTTCACTTAAACCGAGTATTTGAGCGATTGATTAGAAGTATCAAATGATGGACTTGATGCCCAATTACTTTATAAAAGATATTCTACACTTTTATGGTATTATGAAGACGTGAAGGCTAAGAATTGGTGCGTAAGTGACATTAATAGTCTACGATGACCAAAGTCGAATTCCACACTACTAGAAGAAGAAAAACTGGTCAATATTGAGTAGATCTTTATAGCTTGAGTATTCAAAGTAATAACCTCTCCTCTTCTTAGGAATTGTTCACTTCAAAACCTAAATTGTAAATATTTATTATGTGTACCCATAACATATTTTTATATTTCATTTATTGGTTGATATGTTTATTGTAATCTGTGAAGGCTTTGATTTATTTTATTTTGTCTATGAATTTTATTTTTTCTTAGATTTAAACTTATTAAATGAAATAGAATAATATATTCAAATATTGCAACAGATGGTACATCTATTGTAAATTATCAAACTGGTCTTCGTACTAGTTTGAATTGTTCCGACAGATGGACTGTCTGTTGCAATAGATGGTTTATCTGTTGTAACACATTAAAACAATAGTAATTGTACTAAGTCATAAGTTTTCAGATTTAATAAAACAATACAATTGTCATCAATCATAAAAAATAAAAAATTGTCATTTCTTAAATAATATACAATTAAGTTAAAAACTTAGAATTAAAATTGTCATCATTCTTTTACATTTTATTTTTTAAACACAAGCTTCAAACTATGGCATAGAATCGCAACAACACATACCTCTTGCATCCTTTCCACAGTGTTGTCATTCAGTAAGGTCCTTCGTGATGGCATTTCAGTGCTGGTTAGAACAAATTCGATATATGCACACGGGTATGACCTGCACGCGACACTGGTGTCATTTTTGTCAAGGTCTTTTTTTCAATCTTTAAAAGTTCATTCTTTTTGAACACTTCCTCTGGAAAGTCATGCATTAAGTTACTTTGCTCCAAAAATTTTGTGAGAAAGTTCAATAGTGGCTACACCTTGCAAAAAAATCTTAGTCCTCGATGCATGGCAGGTTGCTGTAACACCTCGTATTTTTGGGCTAGACTTTGAAGCATCGTTCCTACTTGTGTGAACTTTAATTCCATTATTTATATGTTAATAGATGTGTCATGATCATTATCCTAGTGTGTGAAGTTCTTTTAAGGTGGAAAATGTTCATAGGAATTATTTAAAACAAAGTTGAGCTAAGAGCCTTTGATTCTTCCAAGTTTAGTATTCGATTCCACAAGGGTATACTTTGAATACATATAACTTTTTACATAGGTGAAATTTTTTAGTTCAATACCCGAGAAAAAAGTTATAGTCATTTTTGTGAGAGGCAGTGAGGGCATGTGATAAGCCCACGACACGGGGCTTACACCGCTAGACTGGAGCGTGCATTGCAGGGGCTACTCCCCTAGGCTAAGGGGCGCAATGAAATGTCTATTCCTATTTTTTTCAATTTCTTAAGGGTCAAGGGGCACTTTGGTCCTTTCCCCTCAACCCCAAACATCCAAAGGACGATTTATTGCATCCAAAAAGTCAATATTTGCCCATCTTCCTCAAAATTTCTCACGTAAAAACCCTCCCTTTTCCCACTATGAAAAAAGTTCAAGATTTCTCTCAAGAACACAAGAGTTTAAGTTTCCCAAGTTCAATAAACCCCTAAGAAATCATCTATTAAGGTATGTATGAATTAATCCATGGGCCCCTTTCACTTATGGAGTCCAAGGACCCTTTTTGGTATTTTAAATTATGACTTTTACATGTTTAAGTTGAACTATCTCCATGAATCTCTTGTTAATTCAATTTCAAGTTATGATTGTAAGTGCTTTCAAGTGGGATGAGTCATATCATGTTTTGTATATTGAAATTCCCATGTCTTGTTTAGTTTATTCAGGATAAATCCCTAAGTTATGATTTTTACCATGAAATCCCTTTGTTTCCTTCATGTTTAAGATATTCTGATGTATAAATTTAAGATTTTCACATGTTTAATGAAATGACCATGTTTAGGTCTTTTAACCATAATCACATATTACAGTATTTCAAGTTTGATGTTCTATTTTACACTCAGTCAGTGCTGGTTGGTTATGAACACCCTATACCTATGTGGTTACATAAATTTAGATTTTCAAGTACTCAAACAGTTATCTATGACTCTTATCAATATACTTATATGTTTTTGATCATGATGAGCACTATCAGTTATGTAATAATGTTTAGTATAGCTCAGTTCATTCCAGTATTAGTCTCAGTTCAGTTGGGAGTAGAATTTAGCACTGAGCAATCTCAGGGTTGAGGGCTCACCTGACAGTAGAGGGTGTGACCCTTAGTAGCAATCCTCGAGTTATAGAACTATGTACCTAGCGTAGGTTAGAGATGTCTACCTGCTAGTTGAGGGTTGACTAAGTGTCTACCTGCCAGTTGAGGGTGACTCCTTAGTCCTTTAGGACACTAGTTTAGTAGATCCACACAGCCAGTGTTAGTACTCGTGGCACAGTTTTAACACCCTTCCAACTAGGGTTACAGGCTGGACCCCGATTAACTTTGATTGGGGCATGTCAGTTAGATGATACCTACAGTCTCGGTACAGTATTCAGTGTAGTTTCATTTTAGGTTTACTTTACCAAAGCATACAGATTCTCAGTTATTCAATTATCAGATTTCAGCCTTTCAGTTTATTGATTATTTCAGAAATATGTTTATGCTTGGTCTTGCATCCTCAAATATTATAGTTTTCATGCATTCATGCTCAATCATCTCATGTTGTTCAGTTAGTCCTTATCTCTTATGCATAGTACCCTTCAATTTTAGTCTAATTATTCAGACTAATTATATTTCACCTTTATATGACCAGTATTCAGTTATCAGTTAATTAGTGTACAATTATCAGTTAATAAGTTTATAGATACCAGCTAATTAGTATCCAGATATGATTTATTCAGTATTCAGACATTAGTTCCTCAGTATTCAGCAATCAGTCATTCAGTTAATCAGATCAGCGTAGTATATGCTATGTTTGGTTTTGTATGTTTATGTATTCATGCTTAGTATATTTGTATATTTAGATACTCGAGTTATGTCAGTTTTCATCACGCAGTTTTTGACCCAATATTCATACAATATCCATGTTTTACTATTTTCCAACTTCAATTTTACTTATATTCCAGCAGTATGGTTTTTAAGAAAATAAGTGTAGTAATTCACCTGCTTATCAATTATGTTTTTTACTCATGTTTTAAGATATATCATCTTTCAGTTTATCTCAGTCTCTTGGTGAGTCTACTTACACTTAGCATGCTTATTTTTTTTAAGATTTTGTACCTATTCAGTTTTATGTATTGCATTCACCACCACTTACTTAGTACATTCCAGAAGTAATGATCCACATATATGTCTATGTGCACATTGTCTTATAATGCAGGTACCAATTATAGCCTATGCATCATAATCAAACAGTTGCAGCTTCCTGCCAACAAGTGATAAGTTCTCATATTCGGGGACTCCAGTCAGATTTAGTTCATGTACCGTGTTGTATTTCTAAATTTTCATAGGTATTGATTAGTGGTAGTTGGAGGCTTGTCCCAGCTATCTATAGTTAGTATATTAGATGCTTCATATATGTCAGTCAGAGTCAGTCATGTAATTTGAGTTCTTTCCCAGTTTTATCAGATTGTAAAATTTATCAATTACATACTTATTCAGATTTCATTTTGATTATGTCTCTGCACATCAAAACTAGTTATTTAATATATTGAATCATTTTCTCAAGAAGCATGCCTACTCATGGTTAGCTTGGGATCACTTGTGGTTCTAAGCAACGTATTACGACTAGGGGGTTATCTCGGGTCGTGATAGTTGCGGTCATAAGCATTGATGTGTTCATTGTGGAGGAGGATCTCAATAGTCACAAAATATTTTTTTTCAGGTTCATAACTGCAAGAATTCTCTTTGACCCAATCTAATTCATTCCTTATGGAAATGACCTCTTCCCTCTAACATAATCAATCATATCTTGATCCCACTAGAACTTTGAAATTAACATCTCAAGATCTAGTCCACTGAGAGTTGTCATTTCAGTACTAATTAACTCCACCATTGGGTTTGCTATTGTCTGAACAAGACCTAGAGTCATAAAAGAAGTTACCCCAACTCCTGCTCAATAGGTATAAGCCATGGATACACAATCTATAAATAAAAGTAGATATATTTAAATGAAATAATAATAATAATTTGTAGTCTGGATAAGATTTTAACATAGACAACCTATGAGATTTCTATTAAAACATATTATTCATCTGTTGAAATAGATTAACCATCTGTTGTAATAGATTACCCATCTGGTGCATAAGTTATAGTAGATGGGTAATATTCTTAGTAACGTTTAGAGAACCAAAGAAACAGATGGGTGATTTATTGTAAAAGATGACTCATTTGTCGCAACAGATTGGCCATCTATTATACCAGTTGCAGTAGACGGCTAACTATTAAGATAAATTACAACAAATATTTCATCTATTGCAACCGATGACCCATCTATTTCAACATCTTCCTTTGAGTCAAATTATTCTACTTGAAAGATGACTCACTGTATCATTCGGGGGGTTAAAGAGATAAACCTCCTTAACTTTTTGCATCCAGCCACCTAAGGATCCTTAGATGAGAAACCTCATTCGGGTTATCCATGACCAACTTTTGGAGGTGACGAATGTCTTCAAATGCCCAAGCCTAAAAAATGTAATCATGAAGCAAACAAAAAAGTCAACATAATTATTAAATTAATCCAAGAATAAATAAATAGTGATTAAATTTACCATGAAAACCTAAGGAAAGACATATAAGTTGATCGTCTTTGGGGATTATGTTGTCAATAAATGTTTGACAACTAACTTGTAGTTGTCATATCCCGTGGATAAATTTTGAATTTATCAAAATTGTGAGAAAGCACCAACAAATCATCTTCTATGACTTTGTAGATGTCTCTTGCCAATATAATAGAATGGACAAACCAAACTAAGCATCATTGCTCCATGTACTTCTTTGATATGTCTTTATTCTTGAGATCTTCTATCAACCTCGTGGCTCTGTAGCCATGTCCAACAATGTCCAATAACCCATTTATTTTTTTCGTTGCCTTTTTTGCTTTTTTTAGGTGGTCAGTTGGACAATGTCTTGCCTTTATTTGTTGTTGGTGGTTTGAGTGTCCTGCTTTCCTTGGACTTTTTGATGGGTGTTTCCTTGAGGAGAAGTTCAGGATGACCACAGCATCTCAAGCAAGTCACTATGGAAAACTCTTTCATGGCAAAACAAACTAGAATGCCATAGTAGTTGATCCATATTTCATCCATATTTTTTACCCCCTCCTTCAAATCTTTATCATCACCCACATAATTGATCCTGCGCTTGAGAAGATCATATACTATGCTTATTTGGAAGTGGGCACTGTTGTCCTCAAGCAGGTCAAGAAAGTATCCAAAGAAGCTGGACCTAAAAAAATACCTCAAGTTTTTCCTTCCTCATAATATTCCTAAAATCATCAAAGTTTTCCCCACAAGAGATTTAACTACAAAAGAACCAGTTAAATCTGCAGGGTTATCTATCGGCATCGTAACTTGAAATATGTCAATGCTAATAGTTTTGAAAGGATCATGTTAGGATTTTGATCTTAATTCACCACCCATCGATGATACATTATCATCATCTTTCTCGTCCTTACTTTCTACTTCCTCCTCTTTTTTTATCTTCATCTTCTTCCTCCTTACTTTTATTTTCCTCATCCCCCTCACCAGATCCTTCTTCACCTCTCTCAACATCATTTTTCTTAGCTTCACCATTTTTCTCTATTTTGTTTTCGTATCTTTTCTCAACTTTACTATTTCCTGAAAGAGATTATTTTGAAGATCCTTTGAATCTTTCTGTACTCTAGCCTTTTTTGCTAGTTGGTCAGAAGTTGATCAACTTTCACTTTCTTCTGGGAGACATCTTTTACCTACAAACACGAGAAAAACAAAAAAAAATATTACAATTGATGTCTGCATAATTTTTTTTAAAAAAAGGTAACACAAATTCAATCAATACAACACACTACAAAAAGTATCCCAACGGATGTCCCATTTGTTGCAATAGATTACCCATATATTGCAACAGATGGGTCATCTATTAGAAAAAATCAAAATAGTCTTGCTACTGGTTTGATTTCTTCCAACTATGATATATATATTGCAACAAACGGAGAATCTGTTGGACAACAGATGGGTCATCTTTTGAAAGTTATCAAAACAGTCTTACTACTAGTTTGATTTCTTCCAACAGGTGATCTATCTGTTGCAATAGATGGAGAATCTATTGGACGAGTTGTTTTGTTTTATTCCAATAGCTGACCCATCTATTGTAACACATGGAGAATCTATTGGAAGAAATCAAACAAGGAAGCAAGACTATTTTGTCATCTGTTGGGAAATACAGCAACCCAACACCACCAACACCAACACCACCTATACCAACACCAATACTACCCATACCAACAACACCAACACAAACACCACTAATGTCAACACCGCTAATATCACCGCCTCCATCAACACCAACACCAACACCAACACCAACATCAACACCATCAAGACCAGCACCAACACCACCAATGTCAACACCAACACTAATACCTCCCATACCAATATAACCAACAACAACACCACTAATACCAACACCAACACCAATACTAACACCAATATCACCAACACCAACACCGCCCATACCAACATCACCAACACCAACACCAACACCAACGCTACTAATGCCAACACTACCAAAACTTCCAACACCACTAATACCAACACCAATACTGATACTAATAGTAATATCAACACCACCAATACTAACACCACCACCACCACCAATACTAATACCACCAACACCAACACCAACACCAATACCACCAATACTAACACCACCATATCATCAACATCAATACCACCAACACCATCAATACCAACACCATTAACACTACTACCACCACCAATACTAATACCACCAACACCAATAATATGAATAACATCAATAAAGCAAAAACAAAAAACAAAACCAACAACAAACAAAACAAACAAACAACACCAATAGTGCCAACAACACCAAAAACAACCACCAACAATACCACAAACACCATCCAACAATACCGTGATAATCAAAAGAACACTATGCCAAAAATAGAGTTTATTTGGTTCTTCCTATATTTTCTAGCATCAAATCTCACAATTGTTAACCTATTCTCGAAGATAATACAACTAAAAGTCTTATTTTTTTTATCATTAACTAAAAATCCGAATTTTCAAAAACAATAAATATAAAACTCTTCTCAAACCTTGTTACCTATGAAAAGAGAGAAGACGACTAATACAAGCAAAAAAGATGTCAAAAATAATAATTATATGGTCAAAAATGGGAAGAAAATCTATCTTTTCTAAAAGGTTGAGCAATCTATCAAGTAGTTGTTGTTTATATTATTGAGAGAGAAAGAGAAAAGAGAGAACTCAAGATTTGAAATAATGAAAATATTTTTCATAACTGGATGAAATAGAATGGTTTGAAAAATTATTATTGACCCCTTGCATTTTTATTATGAATTAATTATGGATTGATTTGTATTTTAGAAAATAATGACAAGTTTTAAAAATGTTAATTTGATCTCAATTGATCTTAATTAATTTTTTAAAAGAGGTAAATTTTAACTGTTTGATAATAAATAAAATTGATTTCACCAAAATTAATTTTTAGTTATTAAGTTTAATTGGAACTTTAATGAATTTAATAGTTTAATAATAGTTTAATATTAATAACAACAAATAAAAACATTTGTTCCAACATATTACTCATCTATTGCCACATATGAGTAATATGTTGGAAATGACAAAACAGTTAAAATAATCTATTGCAATAGATAAATCATCTGTTTCAACAGATGAACAACATGTTGGAAATGACCAAATAGATAACATCATCTATTGCAATGGATTAGTTATCTGTTACAAAAGATGAGTATATCCATTTGATTTGAATTATTTCAACTTAAATTGATCAATTGATGACTCTAGTTAGGATCAACACAATAGCTGATCATAAAATTGCAATGAGATCGATTGAAATTATAACTTAACTTAATAAACTCATCTATAGTTCTAGCTAAATCAATATAGGTATTACAAATAATGGGTTAATTTGAATCATTTCAATCAAAATTGATCAATTGACGACTCTAGTCAGAATCAATATAGTAGTTGATCATACAATAGAAATGAGATTAATTGAAATTGTAATTGAACTTATCAACTCGTCTATAATTATAACTAAATCTATATAGCTATTATAAATATTGGCTTGATTTGAATCATTTCGACCCTAGTTAGGATCAACACAATAGTTGATCATGTAATTGCAATGAAATCAATTGAAATCTTAACTGAACTTATCAACTCATCTTTAATTCTAGATACATAAATATAGTTATTACAAATAATGGCTTTCTTTTAATCATTTCTACTCAAATCGGTCAATTGACCACTCTACTCAAGACGAACACAATAGTAAATCAAGTGATTGCAATGAGATCAAATGAAATTGTAATTGAACTTATCAACTAATATTTAATTTTAGCTAATAAATTTAGTTATTACAAATAATGGCTTGATTTGAATTATTTCAACTCTAATTGATCAATTAATGACTCTAGTTAGGATCAACACAATAGTTTATCATGTAATTGCAATGAGATCAATTAAAATTAAAATTGAACTTATCAAATCATCTTTAATTATACCTAAATCAATATAGTTATTACAAATAATGGATTGATTTGAATCATTTCAACTCAAATTGATCAATTGATGACTCTAATTAGGATCAACATAATAGTTGATCATGTAATTGCAATAAGATCAATTGAAATTATAATTGAACTTATCAACTCACCTTTAATTCTAGTTAAATAAATATAGTTATTACGAATAATGTCTTGTTTTGAATAAACAAAGGACTAACTTGTTGCAACAGATGGCATATCTATTGAAAATTATCAAACACTTATAGATATATGTGCAACAGATGGCTATATCTATTTGATAATTTCCAACAGATATAAACACCTATTGAAACAGATTACTATGTCTGTTTAATAGCTTTCAATAGATAAGTCATCTGTTGTAATAGATGACTTATTTGTTGGAAATTATCAAACAGATATAGACCTTTGTTACAACATTGAGCCATTTATTGGAAGATCTTCTTTATGTTAAAGTAATTTTCTATTTGAAATAAAAAAATAAAAACGAAGGTGGTCAAACGTGTTTAAGATAACTCCAAAATACCAGCTTGCATGTCTTATCTTGTTTTTTCAATGTCTCTTATAAACTATTCACTGTCTTCTATTTCTTCTCAAAATATTCACCATCATCTTCAAAACCTTTCTTATTTTTGTTTTGGTGGTAGTATTGGTGGTGTCGGTGTTGTAACAGGTGGAACATATGGTTGAAGATATTAAAATAGGTCTTCCAACTGATTCCTTATCTGTTGTAACTTATGAATCAACTATTGGAACAAATCAAAATAACTCTTCTAATAGATGACCCATCTTGACTCGACGCAAACTAGGGCTTAGTCATATCAGGCATCTCAAGTCCGATCGATATCGGAGACCACCCCCAATACCCAACCATAACTGCCCTGTACCCTGAGTTGGATAAATTTTAAACATATAACAAGATGAAACAAACATAATTCAAAGACATTTAAAGGAGTTCATAGCCATACCCAACCAAACATCCGACCAAATATCCAACTGGTGTCAACCCTATTGCCAATACCAATACCAAGGCTAATACTAATATCAACACACCTATGCCCATAGTAGTCAAACAAAGCCTCTATCCAAAAACCAAGAACATCCAATCGAGACATGCCCCCGACTATAGCCAAAACCAAAGTCTAAGAAATAAAAATACTGTAAAGAAGTCCATAGCATGAAATGGAGTCTTCCAAAGTATGAAAGCTCACCACTGCAGTCTGACACGAATATTATCCTCGAATTAAAGTCACTAAGCAGTAGGAGTAGTATGGTTGGTTCCTACATCACGTGGGGATACAACACCCAAAGATGGTTAGCGAAATAAATGCTAGCATATACTCAAGAATAAGGATAAAATAATGTCATTACTCAAAACCAAAGTAAATAACAATATGTAATCACATACATAAATATATACACCATATCGGGAAAGGGAACTGGGTTTAGTATGAATTCAAAACCTTAACTTGGGTTGTGCAACTTTTCCATCCTAAAACCACCCATAGGCTATATGGGTTTAGCTCCCCCTGTTGAAAAGGCCCCGATGCGTGTTAGCCATATGAACCAGAGAAAAGAACCTAAAATGACTAGTACATCTCCTCCTAAAATATAAGTGTGATATCATGCACACAGTCACTAAGACCAAACTTCACATCGACAAATATGAGTTTCCAGTTTTGACCTCCTCGAGACCTTCACCTTCTACGACTTAGCTAACACATCCCTCTTTAAGCCCATATTAAAACCATTTACATGTAACCAACCATTTATCAAGGAGTCTTTATAATTAGGCATTAACCATTGGTATCATCATAACAAACTTAGAGCTTGTAAGTCTATCCATTTATGCGACACCAAAGCCATTAAACCAATTTGACTCTAAAGTTTTCAATTAAACCAATATCATGGCCACCAATGCCTTTGAAATCCATTTAAAATAAACCAAACCAATTTAATTTCCATTACCATACTATGCAATGTAAAGGTTTTAAGAATAGTCAAACCATATGACAAAATCATTCTCATTGGCATTTTAACAAATATATTGAGAGCATATAGTTTCCAAAACCAAAACCAAGTATTAATTGACCATTCTCGTGCAACCACGTGGTCAAACCATAATTATAACATGAAAAACCATAAGCAAAACATGGGAAAATATTATCTAATCATAAACAACCAAAACCCCCAACATCTATTTCAAAACCAAAATAATGCCATAATAATACCATAAAACCATTCATTAGAACATATTTTTAGTTAAAATAATAATGAGGGAGGAGCAATATGCATAAGATACCAAAGAAGACAGAGAGATTCACTCTTGAAAGTCCTTAATTGATTATCTTGAAGAAACCCTAGCCTCTTGCTTGAACAAAAAGTTGAGAGAGATTTTGAGAGAGCTTAGAGGGTATTTGATTAAGAATAATAAGTTAATAAAATCCCCAAAAATGTTTTATGACATGGTGTCAAAAGGAGTTAAGAGGGGAAATATCCAGAATACCCCCAACTTAAATCTTAAAATCACCGTAGGTGGGTACGAGTTGACCTCCAACTCGTCACCATATCATACGACTGGTACCATCCAGTAGTACTTAGAACAGAAAGTTGGACATCCACAAAATGTCCATCATACAAATCCATTACTCCAACTCGTGACCAGAACATACAAATTGTATGGCCTAGTTGTTCTTAAGACAAAATACAAAGAAGTTGACACTGGACAACATACGACTAGATTATACCACTCGTACCCTATCCTCACGGCTCTTAGTAAGCCACTCGTACTCAGACCTAAGTCACGTAACTAAGTGTTAAATTAATTGAAGGATAAACCCAATGACCCATCACCATACCATACGACTCGTACCCACCAAGTCGTACCCACAACAGAAACCCAACCACCAATCACTTACCAACTTATGAGTTGGGTCACCTAACCCGTAACTATATCATATGACTCATATGACGAGTCATTACAATACCAGTGAGCTTAAAGCTTAGGAAATTTCCAAGGACAAAACCCAGAGTGTTTCACATCTATTGCAATAGATACATCACCTATTAGAAGAAGTCAAACCAGTAGCAAGACCATTTTGATTTCTTCTAATAGATAACCCATCTATTGCAATAGATGGACCATCTCCTATAACATATGGACTATTTGTTAGAAAAACTAAATAAAAATGGTTATTAATAAAAAATTATTAAAAAGGTGAAAAGTCATGACTTTTTTATTATTTAATAATGAACGGTTCACAAATAAATAATAAAAAAATGATAAACACAATTTGAAATCGTTAAAAATGGTTATTTAATTTTAATCACTAATGTTAATATTAAAAAGGAGAAAAGTCATGACTTTTCACCATTTTTGTATTTAAATCTATTTTTTTAATTCAAATAATCGAAAAGTCACCAGTTTGAATTAATTAAAGAATATAATTATTAAAAAAGAGCTGAATAGTCATGACTTTTTATTTAACACATTTAAAACAACTGATGAATCAGGTTTCCCATCTATTGCAACTGATGAATCAGCTGTTGGAAGAAATCAAAACAACTCTTCCAATAGATGACCCATCTGTTGCAACAGATGGATCACCCATTGAAAGAAATCAAACCAAATCTTCATGACTACCTTGATTTTTTACAACAGATAACTCATCTGTTGCAATAGATGAACCATCTCTCAGAAGAATTCAATAAAACAGTTATTAATAAAAAAAAATAGTTATTGAAAACGTGAAAATTCATGTCTTTTTGATTATTTCATAAACAAAAACAATTATTTAATTTTAAGAACTAATGTTAGTATTAAAAAGGTCAAAAGTCATGACTTTTCTCCAGTTTGATTTAAATAATTAAAAAGTCACCAGCTTGATTTAATTAAGGCATGTAATTAATTAAAAGGAGGTGAACGGTAGTGAACTTTTGCCTAACACATTCAAATTCAATCCTCTATAAATAGGTCCTTTCTTACTCGTTTGTTTTACTCGACTTTATTTATTTCTCGTATCTGTCTTTCATAAAAATACCATTACATCTTCAACCGCTTCTCTTCAAAGAGTAGATTCTTTTTTCATCCGTTGAGGTATGTTTTTTTTTGTAAAACTACCAGTTAGTAGTATACATTGTATTACATTGAAACTCTTTTCTTTTCTTTAGTATTTAACATTTTTTGTTAATACATTCGTGTTTTAGATATGGCTGATTCAGTTTGGGATATGATAATTCTTTGTGACACTATGCGGGAACTTCAAGGGCATATTAGTAAACTCAATAGGGAGTTGGGCTCCACGAGTTCAAGGATGCTTCATGAGATTCAAAGGCTAAGGAGGGCCCTGCTGCTGTCGGTTGATGATTGGTTTTCGATTGAAAATGTTATTAATATTATTAATATTAATAATAATAATAATAATAATAAATAACTTATGTTTTTCCTTTTAGCATATGTATTTTGTTTTATTTATATCCAATCTACCTAAACCGAATGTAATGTATGTTTTGTTTTATATTATTTTGTGTTTTTGTATGTAATGAATGAAAAAATCTATGTTTGGTCAGACTTTGACTTTATTTCTTGTTTAATTTTTATTTTGTCTATTTATTTTTCTCGATATGTTGAGGGTTGGAGGTAGTTTTGTGCATTTGCCATAAATTTTAATCCAGTAGCAATAATAAGAGTTTTGAGTTCTTCTAACAGGTGGACCATCTGTTGTAATATATTGGTCATCTATTGAAAGAACACAAACTAATGGCAAGAATTGTATTATGTTCTTCTAACAGATCTGTTGCAACTGATGGTTTATCTGTTAGAAGAACCCACTCTAGTAGCAAGGGTTTTGAGTTTTTCCAATAGATTGGTCATTTGTTGGTTGAACATAATACCAATTGATGAATTGAATTTTGTTCTTCCAGCAAATATCCATATGTTGCAATAGATGGGTAGTTTGCTGAAAATTTTTTTGTAGTCTATTGTATTGAGTTCGTGTTACTTTTTTTTTATGAACAAGTTAACAACAACATATTTTATATTATAAATAATAACATTTACTTTCCCAACAATGAGTTAAAACTCTCAAAGTCCATAACAAACAACAACAAAAATTTACTATTACATCAATCATGGTACATTACGATTCGGGCATGTAGTTCTTTTATGGCCAGCATTCTTACATATAGAGCACTTATTTTTTCTCAATGGAAATAATTCTCCCACTCCACGTCTTCTCTTATATCACTGTCTTCCCATTTTAATATTGCTTGGGTCAATATATGGAGGAGGTATTAATCTCTCCAAAATCGATACAGGAACAACTAAAGATTCTTCAGGAGGCACCACATTATATTCTCACTATATGTCATTATATATCTTTCCATTGAATAATATGGAGATGAGTACTAAAAATTTGAGTTCCATATTGGGCACCTTATTGGGATCGAAGCTCTGCCATAACATGTGGACAAGATATTTTATCCAAGTCAAAAACTCTACATGTACAAGATCATTTTTAAAGATCGATCGTGGCAATATCGCTATGACCATCGATACTAAACTTATAATCTGCTATTTGATGAGCAAATAACCTATTCCCCAAACTGATGTTCGTTGATATTTATTTTTCCATTTCTAGAACAAGTCTGTTTCTTGTGTTTATGAACTGCATACACCTTTCGTGAAATAATTTGGCAGACGTCTTTTTTATTTCATTAAATAGCATCACAATAGGAAATTCTCTTTCAACGCCAAACAATGAATTCACTAATTCAACTATGTTTGAAGTCAAAATATTATACCTATACAAAAAAATCACTTAGTACGACATCATACAGTATTACAAAGTTGTAACTCAAAAAAGATATTAAATTTATAATAATGTACCTATTTCCCGGATAAAATACCCATCTCCATCTTTTGAAATCGACACGTCCGAGATATCGTACTGCTTTGGGTGGAATTTCCCTTATTTGGTTGAACTGGTAAAAAAACTTAGCTCTGCCAGATGCTTTAGCTTCCCAATAACAAAGAGACAAGACCCGAAAGTTGGTTCAAATATTTTCTCCAAAATGCCTCATGCAATAACCAAAGTGAGTTGAAGTGTAGAAAATTGAACCCATCTTTTGGATACTTGGATGCCTATCCAAAATAATACACAACTCTTCGATATCTTCGATAAAGCTTCATATTTGTTCAAAAAAACATCCATACAAGGCATCACATTCCTTGTTCACTACTCAAAAAACGACAGGAAAGATGTGACTCTCCGCATCCTATGCCACCGCCGATATCAGAACTCCTTCATACTTGCTCCTTAAGAAAGTCCCATCGATGGCTATGAATTTTCTTAATTATTGAAAACAAAGAATCCAAGAATCATAAGATATAAAAAAGTACTTGAAACTTCCAATTTCTTTAACATGTAACACCATTTTACTTCTAGGATTTGTGGACTCAAGCATGTAACGACAGGTAACAAGGACTGCATACCTATGCTTATGTGTCCCCCTAACCAAGTACTTGGCAATACCCATGACTATATATATCTTCCAATAATTTACTGTAACACCCAATTCTGTGTGGAGTTGATTGGCCATATCACCTATAGAAGGGCCTTTGCCATTGAAGAATTTATTTTTGAATTATTTACCAAAGGCCTTTGCCGTGGAGTAAAGATTATGACTCGTAATATGCTTTGAATCATATGTGTGATACTTTTTATAAATATTAATGATGAATCTGTTAGAACTTAAGTATTTCATAGCTCTTAACCACTACTTGCAGTTCGGATTAGAACATCTAAAACAACAGATGTTTGTCGAATTAATCACCTTCTTTAGTCAGAAATGTCTTTTCAAGCAAGCAATCTACAAAGAAGTAGCTAGTTCATCCTTATTCTTGAGCATCATTCCCTTGAAAAAACCAGTCTCATCATCTTGATGATTGTCCGACTGCATTGATTGATAAGAACTGCCCCCCGTATTACTCTCAACAACAACTGTAGGTGTTTGATCGTTCTTCCTTACTTGATCTTGACTAATCTCATCATCACACAAAATATTCATGTCCATATCATCAAATTTATCATCAAATATATCTTTTTATTTTTCTTCTATATTTTGATTCTCATTCTTTCTCAGTTTTTTAATCTTA
Source organism: Capsicum annuum (assembly GCF_002878395.1). Taxonomy (NCBI): domain Eukaryota; kingdom Viridiplantae; phylum Streptophyta; class Magnoliopsida; order Solanales; family Solanaceae; genus Capsicum; species Capsicum annuum. Next base: position 127,612,626 of record NC_061121.1, on the reverse strand, counting down.
TAAACCCTTAACATTGGCCTAGCTGAATCACACAGATAAGCAAGCAACCGAACCTGAGCAGTTATCTTGAAAGGTAGTACCCTCTGATTTTCCAAGATGCCGTACATGCAGCTGAAGACAAGTTCTTCTAGTTAATAATTCGATCCACAATATCTGATGATTAAGTTCATAAAATCATCATATAAAACATCACTTTGGACTATCATAGCTATCGTCTCTAGAATTTCACCCTTTTTCCAATGTCAAATATATCGATTGTTCTTCTCAATCTATTCACCATGATAATCCACCCCTATTATTATTATTGATGCCTCCATTAATGGTAGCTAAAGACATTTGTTAAAAAAGTTGATAATGATATTATAGTAAAATTAATAATGATTATATAATATTATCACATGAACCCCAACATATGAGTAATCTATTGCAATAGGTGAATAATCAGTTACAATAGGTTAGTGATCGATTGCAACAGATAACTCACCTATTGGGATTTATGTTATAGTACTATAGAACTTGAAGCTGATTCCCACAAATGAGTCATTTGTTAGAACATGTGAGTCATCTATTGCAATAGATTATCCATCATTTGCAACTAAGAAATCACCTATTAGGATAGATGTTACAGTGCTACAGAACTTTTAAAGCTAATTCCAACAGATGAGTGACCTGTTGTAATAGATCTCTCACCTGTTGTAACAAATGACTCACTTATTATAATAAATGAGTTATCTATCAGAATCAACTTTAAGTTCTCCAGTTTTGTAACATGAGATATTTATCTTGTAAAAGATAACTCATCTATTACAATAGATGACTTGCCTGTTAGAATTAACTCCAAGTTCTGTTGTAATAGGTGAGTAATCTGTTACAACAGATGACTCCTTTATTGTAAGAGATAAATCGTCTATTGCAACAGATGATCCATCTATTTTATTCATGCTATAGAACTATATAACCTGAAATATAAATCCAATATATGTGTCTTTCATTACAACATATGACTTATCTATAGCAACAGATGAGTTATCTATTACAACAGATGACTTATATATTGGATTCATGTTTAGATTCTATCCATTGTTAAGAAAATAGCAGTAGCAGTGTACCCATATGATAAATTCAACTAAAAATCATAATTTTACTTACCAAAATAACCTATGAAGCAATGCCAAAGTGATATACGAAACAAAATTAGACCTAAAACATTGGTCAAGTAGCAGCAGTAGCGGTAACAATAACAACAATGGTCAACAAGAAGAAGAAGATAAAGATAATGAAAAATAAGATGATACTAATGAAGTAGAAGATGATGAATAAAATAGCAGCAACAATGAATAACAAAAATCGCAAAAAAAGAGAAAATAACAATAAATGAGAAGAGAGAGAAACACATATTTTCCCTCTCATTTTCTAGTTATATTAGGTTTTACATTGTATCAAAGTGTAAATGAAAAAAATTATTGGCTATTCTCAAACTTTCCCAAATTTCTTAATTCATAATAAAGTAATTGTCACCTATACTTAATTATTAAAATTTGAGTCACCTACACCTCATTTTCAAACTTTTTTGTGACTTTTAACTCAAAACCCAATTTACTGCATGCCTCATAATAGAAAAATAGTGAGAATGGTGTAAACTCTTTACCACAAGGCATTAATTGTTCTTTGGAAGTCTTTGGGTTATGTCTTGCCTCTAGGGTAAAAGTTACAGACTATTTGGTAAATCAATACAAACTAATAATGTCAAACCTTGCCTATGGGTCATAACTTATTTTGCTAGGTCCAAATTTGCCTTTAAGGCAAAAGTTTTAAAACACTTGCTAAATTAATACAGACTAATGGTTAATACATTCCCATGGGGCATAACTTGAGATATATATTATTTTATTAAAAATCAATTATTTTTCAAAAGGCATACTTTATATGCAATAATTTTAAGTTAAAAATACACTTATACTACTTCACAAAGCTCAAGAAAATCAAAGGATTTTCCTTTTTGAAGCTTCGCATTTCATATCAAAGCTCAAAGTTACAGTAAAGAAGTCTTCGAAGCTTCGTATTTATCTCCTTCTCTCTTTATGGTGAAATCGCAATCTATGTTTTAGGGCTTTTGATTTTGTCCCTCTTCTCTCTGCATAAGTAATTCTCTCTCGTTTTTTCTTAATCACATAAAATGCATTTGAACTATTTTTTAAATAGAAATTGGTGCCAGATTTTATTATTTTAGCTGAAAATCACTCTTTTCTTCTCTTAATCACGTTTTGTGCATTTAGAGAATTTTGGTACCTAGCAATTTATAAACTCTATTTTTTGACCTAAACACCTTGATGAAAATGAGATTTTGATGGTGAGATTTGGGATTTTGCTGGTTTCTCTACTCACTGAGCTCTTTTTTGTCTAGTCAATAGGTCGTTTAGTTTGTCTGTGAGAGTCAGATTTTTTGTATTTTGTGTAGCCATTGAGTCATTTTTTTGTTCGATAAATTTCTTTTTGCACCTAGATTCTTGTTTTGTTGTTAATTTTTAATCTAAAAAGTTGTTTTTATCTTTGTAACTATATAGCTTTTCTAAAGCATATCTAGAAAGAGAAATTCTGTTGAGTATTTTATTGATCCAAAAGATTGGTTCAAAATTGGAGAGGAGATTTGAGTTACCACACAACTATAACAACCTTTTTGGATGGCAATCAGTTGTCATTATTAGAAAAAGGTGTTTTTGAAAAATTCATCCAATTAGGTAATCTTAATTTATATGGTATTCTTTTACGTTGCATTCTTTTATCTAAAGTAAGATGTAATAAAAAGAATGTGCTAACATTTTATGTCCAGAGAAGTTATATTGAGTTCACACTCGATGTTTTTGGTTTTATTACTAATTTGTTAATTAAAAGTTTTAGTAATGTATTAGAATCAATTAGGGAAAAAGGAGGTGGCAACTGTTTGTTGAATACTTATTTTGGTTTCACAGACAAATTAAAAATGGAGGACTTTAAAATTTGTAGGGAAACAAGAATAAGTGAAGTCCAAAATAATTTAAATATTGTCAATTTAGCTGACATCTATATTTTAGGATACGTGTTGTTGGGGGAGAGGCCAGCCAAGGTCATCTATGCTAATCATATCATGATACTGGAGGATGAAGCTTTATGTAGAGAGTTTGGATGGAGTGAACTATCTTTTGATGAAACTATAAGTTCATTGAAATCATTAAAAACCACCGTTGAAGCATATACCAGTTTGTTAGTTTTATATATGCCTTTATGGTATGGACATGGGATATGTTCCCTAAATATAGAGAAAAGAATGTGAAAATAGTTTCTGATGAAAAGTATTCTCTTATGTTGTGTTATGTGCATGTACTACTCCACAATACACAATAATGGTCAAGTTTTTCTACTCAAACGAATAAAAATCTTTGGTAAGTATCTACACCTATTCTTTTTTTATTTTTTTATTTTATTTGTTTAATCAATTTTATTTATTGTAATTCTTAGTTCTATTTTCTTTTTTTGTTGGTTAATAAAATGATTTGGTTGAACCATTCATAGTGGAGCATGAGCTGCCAACAAATAAAATTAGTGAAGACAAATGATTCAATGTCTTAAATGAGAAATTTGATGTTTAAATTGGTTATTTTCCTCTAATATCTCTTATAACATATCTATTAAAATAGATTACTCTTAATATTTTCAGGTATTCTAAATGCAGAAACTTTGAAGCACATGTTCAAAGAAATTTAAAGAGATTATAGATGAGGACAGATTTTTGAAGTTTGAATTGACAGAAATTAAAAGATTATAGCTAGGGAAGCTTAAATAAGACGGTGATATTCTATTAGATGAACAACATGATAATCTACAAGTCAAACGAAGTCATGATGCAATAGTTCATGATCAATCTAACGATCCTCTCAAACTTATAAAAGATAAGGGATTTGTAATTAAATAGTTTCCAGCCTTGTCCTTTTATGTTCTTGTTATCCTGATAGATATAAAACGTACAACGATAAACAAAAATTTTTTCAAGATAATCTATATGTTCTTCTCCCTTAGGACTAGATATAGAGTCTCCAATTACTTCAGCAGTCTTTAATTACTTCACCAGTTTCCTTTTTCGTGTCTTGTTATTTATATGGTCTTATTCGAAAAAAAGGTAAGAGTTATGGTTTTATGTCATATGTTAGACATGATTCTATTGTAAGGTTTTGTATGTTCATAGGGAATAATTATCTTCTGATTTTTTTTTCAATCATAAGTTGTTTAAATAATCTACTTTCATATTAAATAATATGTTAATAGTTCATCAACATCTACTACTACATATATCTAACTTCAAATAGAAATCTCGAATTCCCAAATTTTTAATAATCTACTAAATCAATATGGTCCATATACTCTTACCTATGGGGCATAACATGTTCCTTTGTGGATTAAGTCTTGTCTCTAGGGCAAAAGTTATACAACATGTGCCAAATCATTACAGACTAAGCTAGTGTCAATATTACCCATGGTGAATAACTTGTTCTTTTAGGGTCTTAAAGTCTTGCCTCTAAGTATGAGTTATAGATCATCTGTAAAATTATTACAGACTAGAGTAGTGTCAACTTTTATCCATGAAGCATAAGTTGTGAAGTGAGAGTAGTGTGCAATGATTACCAATGATGCATAACCTGTTACACTCTAGCTAAGTTCCACGAATTCTAAGAAACATATTTTATTTGTGTAATTTGTTTATATTGTTCAATAGGACTTTTGTAATACCCCGTATTAGACTTATCTTAGTTCTGCTCCTAATGCTTATATAAGAGGCTTAAAAACAGAAAATTTAACTAAGTGTTGAAGACTTAGCCTTATTGTGACCTCTTAACTTCAAGTATTTTAAGTTGACCTTCCGAACTCCGAGAAGATAGTTTTTAAGTTGATTTATGTTTAGGAGTGTAAGGAGCATATCTCAGGAAAGTTTCATAATTTCTAGACGAGGTTTGGGTCGTGTTTGGATTTTGATTCCAGCAGCTCAATGTGACTGCATCGCGTCACACCGGGTATAGCGATGGGCATGTCATTGTACCGTACCAATCCTCTAAACAAAATTCCAATAATGAGTTTAATCTTCTGAGGGGTAGTTAGGTCATTTCCCACCAACTCAATTCGTAAAAACGTAAGATTAAACACCGGTTTAAGTATTATCCACCTATTCTCTTTCAATTTTCTCTCCAAAAAACCCTAACCTCCTCTTAAGAACACCAAAACTCCATTACTTTCTCTTCAAGTAAATAAGAATTTAAGTTTCTAATTCAAGAAGTTCGATAAAGCTTTCAAGACCATCTTAAGGCTTATAAAGTCAAGCTTGCATCCATCAAATCAAGCCTATTAAGGTACTTGGGGTTATAAACAAGGGTATCCCTTAACTGTTGTGCCCAAGTTACATGATTTGAAGATTTTATTTACTTATTTTAAAGTATGTTTTATACACAAGTTTATATATTCTTGAAGCATGTGATTATCATGAAATTTAAAGCTTAAAGTATGTCAAAAAGTGCTTATGTTTATGTTTTAAAATTACAAGATTTATATTATGAATGAGATTGCAATATCTTGACATGTTATTGTTGAAGTATTTTAAGAATTATATTGAGCATGAAGTTTTGGTATGAATTACCATAGTTTACAATATTAGTTTTAAGCCTTAAGTTTAAGTGTTGATATTTCAAGAAGATCATGTCCTTAAGTTTTATTTGATAAGCTTATACAAAGAATCAGTTTGAGATTTCAAGAAGACTATGGTTTTAAGCCTTTTTGATGGTTTTATACCAAGATTAAAAGAAATATGGATCTTTTGACCCTAAGCTAAGATATGGAATCCACATTTGTTTATTTTGATTACAGTTTGAAGCAAAGAGAAGCATAACTATTTTTTATTATAAAACCCTATTGCTAAGTTAAGGTGGATTTCCTAAAAAATTAGCATAAAGTAATAAGGAAGTAGTATTTAGCACCAAGTTGGGTATGCGTCCAAGGTCACATGCCCCAGAACTACGTTCCACCATAGGTTTAATGTCCCAATATAGGTTAAGTATAATTATCACTTAAGTTAAGTTCCTATTCCATTGGTAAGGGTAAGACAGCTTTCACAATATGAGCTCTCCCCACCGTGGGTAAAATGTTGGACTTTATGATAGCTCACATGGTGTATAACGGTTAGAAGAACCTCCCTAAGAAAGAATAAATAAAAGCTTTTAGAAATAAGTGTTATGGCTTACAAAGTTTATCAATATGCTTTATTACTCATGTTTATTATTTCACAACTTTGATTTTATTCAAGCCCAAGGTGAGTCATTTACGGTTAGCATGCATTATTTGGAAATCTAAGTGCATATTGAGTTATGTTTTACTTATGCATTCACCCCTATATACTCAGTAAATTCCAGAAGTACTAATCCACAGATACGTCTATGTGCTACATTATTTTATAATGTAGGTTCTGGTGCTCATTTCTAATAGCGTGATTGATTACGAGCATCTATACCTATATCCCTACTCTTGGAGAGTCCTCATAGTTTGAGGACACATTTTATCATATTTTCTATTCATGAAGTATTTTATCTATTTGATTCTGTTTAGTTTGAGTCAGCTGGGGCTTGTCCTAGTAGCTCTCTAGTTATAAGTAGAGGCTTGTCTGAATATTTTTTGTTTAGACTTAAAAGTGTTTGTTTTTAAGATTTCCAAGTTTAAGACTTCTAGTAAGATGTTACTTCAGTTTCAGTTAAGACATTAATTCAGTTATTTCAAGATTTCATATGTCAAGTTTATCTTTATTATGATTTTTAAAGTTGTTAGAAGGTTTAAAGGGTTAGCTTGAGACTACTTGTAGTCTTGAGCACCGTGTGACGTCTAGGGTGTATTTTTGTAGCATTAAAAATGTATTAAAGACAAAGGTTTTAAGGAGTTCTAGAGAGTCAGACAAGCCGCATTGCATAGTGTCTTGATCATGGATGTGAATTGAGCCATATTTATAAGAAAGAGGTGATGGAATAAGTTAGGAATCATCATTTCTTTCATGATCTATCTTTCTTATAGTTGTCTCTACCTACTTTAACTCATGCTTTAATGTGATAGAATATGCCTCTTTATCTAGCCAATGCACACAAAAATAGTGACATACCACTAATGCTAGCCGACCCTCTGAATTAGAATATATCTCATGCTGAATTTCAAGTTTTCTTTTAGGCATTGGCCCAAGATGTGAATGCCAATATTTAGGGAAACTAACAGGCAGTGGTCCCACTTCAGCAGAATGGTAATTTAGCTGCAGCCAAGATTCATGACTTTATGAGAATGAATCCACCTAAGTTCTTTGGGTCATAGGTTGGTGAGGATCCATAACTCTTCATCACTCAGATTATACGTGTTACTGAGAAGGAGAGTGTAGAGTTGGAATCTTATAGGCTGAAGGATGTTACTTATGATTGGGTTGTTATGTTGAAGAAAGGTAGAGGTGAGAATAAAGCTCCTATGAGTTGATAGGTATTTCAGGATGCATTTTTGGAAAAGTTATCTTTACATAAGATGAGGGAAGCTAAGGTTGAGGAGTTCGTTAACCTGAGGCAGGGCTCGATGACAGTGAAAGAGTACTAACTTAAGTACTCTCAGTTTTCAAAGTATGCTCTTGTGTTGGTAGCTGATCCTAGGTCTAGTATAAGTAAGTTTGTTGCTGGAGTATTTGATTTGGTAGTCAAGGAGTGTAGAACTGCAATGCTTATTAGATATATGTCTATTGCTAGGTTTATTGCTCATGCTTAGCAGATTGAGGCAAAAAAGATAAAGAAAGAAGAAAGGAGAAACAAGAAGGCTAGAACTGGACAGTTTGAGTATGGTCAACCAAGGTCTAGAGGGGGAAAACGTTCATAGTTTCAAGGTAAATTATCTATGCCAGCACCATCTTCATCCAGTGGAGAAATTGGGTATGACTTCTATTTCCAAGTCTCAGAATAGCGTGGGTGGAAGGCCCAATTATCAGATATGTACACAGTATGGTAGAAACCATCCTGGTGAGTATTTGATGGGAAAAAAGGTTTTTTATAGATGTGGTAATTTGGGTCACGGAATCAAAGAGTGCCAATATGCTAAGTAGGGAAATAGAGATGTTCATCTCCAGACTCAGGCTACTAGCGCACCAGTTTGACCGGGTCGCCTAGTTTCTCTTTAGGGTGCATCATCCAGTATTGGTGGCGATCAGTGCCAGAATCTATTTTATGCTTTACCATTCTAACAGGAGTAGAAGAGTCCTCCAGATGTTGTTACTGGTATACTTTCTATCTTTCATCTTGATGTATATGTGTTGTTAGACCCAGGGTCAAATCTCTCTTATGTGACTCCTTTAGTTATGGTAAATTTTATGATTGATTCTAAAAATCTATCCAAGCCCTTTATAGTTTCCACCCGAATGGGTGAGTCAGTTGTTGCCAAGAGAGTCTACAAGAAGTGTCCTATCACTGTCCTACATAAGATCATAATAGCAGACCTCATTGAGTTAGAAATGGTAGATTTTGATGCCATTCTAGGCATGGATTAGCTCCATTTATGCTATACATCAATAGATTGTCACACCCGTGTGGTGAAGTTTTAATTTTAGGACATGGCAGTTTTCCAGTGGAAAGGTAGTTCTGAATCTCCCAAGAGTTATTTTATATCTTATCTTAAGGCCAAAAAGTTGATATCGAAAGGGTGCATTTATCATTTCGTCTGAGTCAAAGATACTAAGTCTGAAGCTCCAACAGTTTAGTAAGTTTGTGTAGTCAACGAGATTCCCAAGGTGTTCCCCAAAAACTTTCTAGGGGTACGTCCATCCAGAGGAATAAAATTCAATATTGATATTTTTCCTAATAATTAGTCCATTTCTTGCCACTTCATACTTCCTATTCAGCCGAGGACTATGCTAATCTCTATATTTGAGAATTGGTTAGGTTGCATGGCATTTCATTGTATATCATATCAAATAGATATACTCAGTTCACCTCTCACTTTTAGAAAGCCTTTTAGAAGGTTCTTGGTACCCTAGTTCATCTCAGCACATCTTTTTACCCTCAGATCGATGGTTAGGCAAAAGGGACCATTCAGACCCTAGAGGATATACTGAGGATATGTGTTCTTGATTTTAAAGAAAGTTGGGATGACCACTTGCTGTTGATTGAGTTTTCCTATAAAAACAGTTATCATTCCAGTATTCAGATGGCTCCATTTGAGGCTCTCTATGGGAGAAGGTGTAGATCTCCCATTAGTTTATTTGAAGTAGGTGAGGTTGCTTTAATAGGACCAGATGTGGTGTTTGAAGCTACTAAAAGAGTTTAGTTAATTTGAGTGAGGCTTAAGACAGCTCAGAGTCATCAGAAATCTTATACAGATATAAGGAGAAGGGATCTTGAGTTTGAGGTTGGTGACTTAGTTTATTTGAAGATTTCTCCCATAAAGGGCGTGAAGAGATTTGGAAGAAAGGGGAATCTTAGTCCCCGATATGTTGACCCTTATAGAATATTGAGTCGTGTTTGGAAGTTAAAATATGTGTTTGAGTTTCCTGCATTATCATCCGTTCACCCAGTGTTTCATGTCTCTATGTTAAAGAGGTGTATTGGTGATCGAGCTGTTGTAGTTCCTTTGGAAAACATAGATGTTCAGGATAGTCTTTTTATGAAAAAATCTCAGTTCAGATCCTTGACCGCTAGATTCATAGACTAAGGAACAACAAAGTTCTTTTAGTCAAAGTTCTTTGGCCGAATTAGTCCGTTGAGGGTGCCACTTGGGAAGCAGAAGCAGATATGTGAACCAAGTGCTCTTATCTTTTCTCCATAAGTTCTGATTCAACCTAAGGTAACAGTTTTCCTTGGATGATCTCTTTCCATTCTCAATTCCAACTTTATATAATCATTCTCTTGTCATTTCATGCATTTACAAACTAGTTCAATTATATAGTCTTGTTTTCACTTATGCAAGTTCAGTACGTAATCTCAGTTCCTAAAAATCCTCAGCTTAAGCAATCTCATTCGAGGATGAATGTTCCCAAGGGGGAGATATTGAAATACCCCGTATTAAACAGCTTAGTTCAGCTCCTAATGCTTGCATTAGAGGCTTAAAGCCTTAAAATTTAACTAAGTGTTGAAGACTTAGCCTTATTTTGACCACTTAACTTTGAGGATTTTTAAATTGACCTTCGGAGCTCTGAGATGATAGTTTCTGAGTTGATTTATGTTCAGGGCTTTAAGGATCATGTCTTTGGGAAGTTTCAATATTTTTGAACTAGGTTTGGATCATGTTTGGATTTCAATTCCAGCAGCTTAACACGATTGCACCACGTCGTGCCAGGTATAGCGATAGGCATGTCATCACGTCGCACCAAGCCTCTAAATGGCATTCTGGTTTGAGTTTAATCTTTTGAGGGGCATTTAGGTAATTTCCCACCAACTCTTTCATAAAAACATAAGATTAAACGTTGGTTTAAGCATTATACACCCATTCTCTTTCAATTTTCTCTCCAAGAAACCCTAACCTCCTCTCAAGTACACCAAAACTTCAATAATTTCTCTTTAAGATAAATAAGAATTTAAGTTTCTAATTTAAAAAGTTTAAGAAAGCTTTCAAGATCATCTCCAAGGCTTACAAAGTCAAGCTTTCACCATCTATGAAGCCTATTAAGGTATGTGGGGTTATGAACAAGGGTATCTTTTAACCTTTATGCCCAAGTTACATGATTTTAAGATTTTATTTACTTGTTTTGAAGTAGGGTCTATAACCAAGTTTATATATTCTTGAAACATATGATTATCATGAGATTTAAAGCTTAAAGTATGTCAAGAAGTGCTTAAGGTATGTTTTTAACTTACAAGATTTATATTATGAATGTGATTGCACTATCTTGACTTGTTATTGTTGAAGTATTTTAAGAATTACATTGAGCATGAAGTTTTGGTATGAATTACCATGAGTTTACAACATAAATTTTAAGCCTTAAGTTTAAGTATTTAGATTTTAAGAAGATCATGCTCTTAAGTTTTATTTGATAACCTTATACTAAGAATGAGTTTGAGATTTCAAGAAGACTATGGTCTTAAGTGTTTTTGATGGGTTTATACCAATATTCAAATAAATATGGATCTTTTGATCCTAAGCTAAGATATGGAATCCACGTTTGTTCATTTAATTACAGTTTAAAGCAAAGAGAAGCATAACTGGTTTTCATTATAAAACCCTTATGCTAAGTTAAGATGGATTTCCTAATGTATGAGTATAAAGTAATAAGGGAGTAGTATTTAGCACCGAGTTGGATATATGTCCAAGGTCACATGCCCTAGAACTACGTGCCACCATAGGTTTAAAGTCCCAATATGGGTTAGTATAGTGATTGCTTAAGTTAAGGTCCTATTCCGATGGCAAGGGTAGGACAAATTTCGCCAATGTGAGCTCTCCCTACCATGGGTAAGATGTCAGACTCCATGATAGCTCACATGGTGTATGTCGGTTAGAAGAACCTCCCTAAGAAAGAATAAAGTAAATCTTTTATAACTAAGTGTTATGACTCTCAAACTTTATCATTATGCTTTATTACTTATGTTTGTTATTTCACATCTTTGATTTTATCAAGACCATGGTGAGTCATTTACGCTTAGCATGCATTATTTGAAAATCTAAGTGCACATTGAGTTATTATTTTACTTATGCATTCACCCCCACACACTTTGTACATTTCAGAAGTACTGATCCACATATATGTCTATATGCTACATTGTTTTATAATGTACGTTTTGGTGCTCAGTTCCAGAAGCGTAATTGATTACAAGCATCTCTACCTACATTCCGATGCTATGTGATTCCTCATAGTTCAAGGACCCATTTATCAAATTTGCTATTGATGAAGTATTTTAGCTATTTGATTCTTTTTAGTTCAAGTCAACTGGGGCTTGTCCCATTGGCTCTCTAGTTAGAAGTAACGACTTGTCTGATTGTTTTCTGTTTAGACTTAAAAGTGTTTGTTTTCAAGATTTCAGTAAGATGTTACTTCAATTTTAGTTAAGAAATTAATTTAGTTATTTCAAGATTTCATATGTCAAGTTTATCTTTATTATGAGTTCCAAAATTGTTAGAAGGCTTAAAGGGTTAGTTTGGGACTACTTGTAGTCTTGAGCACCGCGTGATGTCTAGGGTGTATTTTTGGGGCATTACAACTTTGGTGGTATTGATTTTGATAGAGACACCTTGATTTTTCATGGTTCTTTGGCGAAAGAGTAGTCTTCTAAAATCAATATGCCGAAGATGCTGAATATATGGGTAAGCAACATATCTTCGACATAGGTTTTGATATTGTCAGAGAAGGTCAAGATGTGTGTAGTGCTTTTGGCCAACTTAATTCTGCTAGTAGAGAAAACATTGATGGAATTAAGGACTATGGCGATGCTGATTCAATAATCAGTAATGTTATTTCTAGTTTTCTTGCACCCTCTAATAGTTTGCCAACATCTCCTGTGGTAAAAAATACTCAAGTTGAGAAATCTTTAAGTGTCTCAAATTATAGTTTACATGTTTCATTGTTTAAACTGATTCATTATAATGTGTTTGTCATTTTCAATAGGAGTTTGGTGGTATTAATGTTGATAGAGATAACATGATTTCTGATGGTTAGAAACTAAGAACTTTGTCAAAATTAATTCAACAATTTGTAATGTTGAGATACCTATAAGATCTATCTTTTCATTTTCCTTATTACCTTATTGTTATTTTTCTATCAATTTTAATCCTTTTTCTACTTATCATGATGAACAACCACGCACTCATATTTCTCCATTGAAAACTAAAGGCTCTTTATTGAAAATTACAGGATCTACACTTCAAAAATAAACTTAAATTAGGAGAAAAAGGGCAGAAAATCAGCCATTGGAGATGTTGCTTTTGAGTTGAATTCTACACTATCTTCCATGGAAGCAAAAGTAAAGGACGCCACTCCTCAGAAATATGTTAGACAAAAATTTATAGGATAATTATCCAAATCTCCATATATGACATATTTTTATTCGAGTGCACCCCAATACATTTTTTATTAGAATCATCCTTTCATTTATGACATTGATGTATTTGATAACCTATCAACCTTGAAAACTGATTTTTGGTCAATCATCGAGTGTGGGTTGAATATGTCAAAATGGTAGTTTTACTCACTTTAAGCTTTTCATTTTGTAATTCTTATTATTATTATAACACAACTATTCAGATTTTACTTTTTTATGCATTTTAAGCCCCAAAAATATATACATTAAAGAAAAAGATATGCTCCCCGAGTGTTTTAGTTTTAGCTCTTTTGTTGTAGATACACATGAGTGATTTTATTCACTTGTGACTTGCGATCGACCTTTGAATGACACAGTATTATCACTTGTTGTCCTAATCTATATTTTTGAATGAATTTGTAGATTTTTCTATAGCATTTCTGAATGAATTTGGGAAGGCAGAGGAACTTTCCAAACATATAGAGCCTGGTAAATACTTGAGCTTACTAAAGAAAAGAGTAGCTGGTATGTTAAATGCTGAAATTTGTAGCCTTATTTAAAAATTATTAGAACTTGTGATGTGTGCCTCCTTTGTTCTATTTGACTTTTTTGTGCTTTATATCATATGTGATTATTTGCGGTTACTATGCTTTTGGCTTGTCCTTTGTTTTGTTTCTCCCTTTATTCTAGTAGGTTGATAACTAGCTTTTGTATACTTGTCTTAGCTTTGCTTTTAGGTTGTTGTAAGAGTATCACCCGACTAATAGCCCTACTTTCTCGGCTTTTGTGCATTGCAAATCCTACCAAATATTTTTAGAGATGAGAAAGAATAAGATTAGAGTGGGAGGAATGTTGATTCATAAAGCTAGTGGATTTAAGGTAGGACAATAGTGAGTCATGAAACACCTTAGTTTGACCCATGAAAATTTCCTGGGTTTTGAAATCTCTGGCCATCATATGACTTGAGCTTACTAGTCGTATGATGTGGGTACGACGTAGGAGCCCAACTTATATGGTAAATTGTATGTCCTATGTCACTTATTGTCCAAGGTACGATTAGACTATATGAGTAGTATGGAGATGGTACGAGAAGAATAGGGTAATCGTATGATTTATAGTGTTAAGCCCTTGAGATATATCTAGGGTATAAATTAGGGATACCACTTGTATGATTAGGTATGAGTGTGGTGCCCAAACCATACCCACATGCATTCATTTTTCACTGTGGCCTCTCATAACTCACTTGGAAAGATCAAAACACTCCTAAAACACTGTGGCCTCTCATAACTCACTTGGAAAGATCAAAACACTCCTAAAACTCGCTCTAAACTCTCTTAAGAAGATGGGGCTAGGATTTTTCAAGGTGAATATCTAGAGGCTTAAGGATCAAGATCTCTTCATGAGTCTTCGTAAATAAGGCATATTACTCTATCCTCATTGTTAGTTCAAACTAAAAACCTGTTTTACTTAATGATTTTCATGGCATGAATGTGGGTTTGTGTTGGTTTTGAAGTATGTGTTGGGGAGTTTTGGATACTAATGGTCGGATGATGTTTTCACATGTTTTAATTATGGTTTTCATGTTATATTTATTGTTTTGAACATGTGATTGCATAGAAATGGTTAATTGGTTCTTGGTTTTGGTGTTGGGAACTATATGCCCTCAACATGTTTTTTAAAATGCCTATGAGAATGGTTTTGTCACATAGTTTGACTTTTATTGAAAACCTTACATTGCATAATATGGTAACGGAACCCAAATTAGTTTGGTTGGTTTTAATTGGTTAGGAAAGGCCTTGGTAGCCATAGAACCCAAATTGATGTTTTTTTTGGTAACTAATCATCTTGTATTAATCGCTAAGAGGGAAATTCAAGCACCACAATAAACTACATCTCAGTTTGCTGTCAAAAGAGTAGACAGAAGATAGATTTTAATCCTATACTAATTCTTCCATTAGATATCTATACTATATAGTCAATTGATTAAAAAGATAACTGTTGAAAGACTCTACTCAGTTTCCTTGATGCTCTGAAATTGCAGCTGCATGCTATTTCCCTGGCAATGCTGTAAATGTCCCGTTGCTTTTTCTCAAATATTTGTGTGTTCCTTTCTGGCCAGATAGCATGAATCACTTCTGCATAAACCATTTTAAAAATCTATGCTTCAGTTTTTTCCATTTAGCCTTATCCAAAATCCACTTCTGTACATGAGAAACATCAGTAGGCTCATTTCCCGGTTACTTTAACCATTGTTGTATTTCTCTTAAATTCCTAGCAAATTCATATTCTAAGAATAGATGCTCTTTTGTTTCCAGTGCATCGTTACACATTTGGCATTTCTTTTCCATATCAAATCCGCATCTGCTTAACCTGTCTACTATATTTAAATGGCCATTAAGTTGTACCCATAGTGTAAATAGTGCTTTTAGTCGAGCTTCACTCTCTATTAGCATGTGTTTCCAATGGACTTTAGGATGAATTCCTAATAGCTGACTGTAAATAAACTAAAATCTGCTCTTAATGGCTGGTGGCTACCCCTGGATTTGCTGTAGAACCTTCCTTGCATCAATTATTTTCCTTACCATCCAACTGGCCTGCTGTGGTAACGAAAAAGTGTTAAAATCCTGACCCTTTACATAGTAGTCATGTAGCCAGTTTATCCACAGTCTGTCTTATTTGCTTGCAAGGTCCCAACACATTTTTGTTATTGCAGTTGTGTTCCAGAGCGTAAGTTTAAAAATTTATAGTCCACCTGCTGGTCTTGGAAGACACATCTTACTCCAAGAGACGAGAGCTTTTCAAGTGATTTCATTGGTCCCCGACCAAATGTAACTTCAACAATAGGCTTCGACACTTTTAAGAACCTTTGTAGGGATTAGAAATAGTTGGGCCCAATAAGATTGGATCCCAAACACTACTGTTTTAACTAATTAGACTCTCCCTGCGTATGATAGTTTGGTAGCTGTCCAGGAAGTAATTTTTGCAATAATTTTCTCAATTAAAGGCTTCCATTGCAGTAGGCTTGGCTTTTTAGTGGCTAAAGGTATACCCAAATACTTGACAGGTAACTCCCCTGCTGGGATACCTAACTCTTCGATGATTGCTTCTTTCTCCTTATCGACTACCCCTCCAAAAAAAATGTTGCTCTTATTCAGATTGGCTAGTAAACCTGAAGCCTTTGAAAATATCTGGAACTTTTCATACACCATCTGAACTGAACCTCTATCTCTAGAAAATAACATGAGATCATTTGCAAATGCAAGATGAGTTAACTGTACTTTTGCACATTTGGGATGATAATGAAATCATTTAGTACTGCTCAATTCACTTAGCTACCTGCTCAAGTATTCGGTAACTATTGCAAAGAGATAAGGAGATAAAGGATCTTCTTATCTCAAACCTCTGGCTACCTGGAATGGTTCTGTCACTACCCCATTTACATTCATTGAATAACTTACTGTTTTCACATACCCCATGATTCACTCTATAAACTTTATTAGAAAGTGCAGCTCCTCTAACATCTGTTTAATAAAAATCCATTCTACCGAGTCATACGCTTTTTGGAGGTCTACTTTAGTTATACTTCTTGCAGATATATGCTTCCTTGAGTAACCCTGCACCAGCTCATGAGCCATGATTATGTTATCTTCTATTCTCCTACCCGGTACAAAGCCTGCTTGTGAGTCGCTAATGATACTTAACATTATGTCTTTTATTCTAGCAGTGATTATCTTTGATATAACTTTGTATATGACTATGCAATGTGCTATTGGATGATTCTTTTTAACAGTCTTTGGATGAGTTACCTTAGGTAGCAAGGTTATGAGTGTGCAGTTGACTGGTCTGTAGATTTTTCCTATGTTAAAAAATTCTTGTACTGCTGCAAACATATCATCTTTAATTGTTGTCCAGGCTGCCTTAAAGAAGATAGCATTAAATCCATCCACCCCTGGAGCTTTATCATCACTTATTTGTTGAAGATCCTCAAATATCTCCTTCTCTGTAATATCTCTACACATAGTTACTTATTGGTTATGTGTTTAAATTGGGCCTTTGCTCATTGTTTGCTTATTCACAGCAGGTAAAGTGTTATTGATCGAGCCCATAAAGGATTTGTAGAATTGTATGATTTCCTGTTGTATATCAGTTGTATTTGTCAAATTTTGACCATTGAATGCTGCCAGCTCTGTTATATTTTTCTACTGCCTTTTCTCCTTTAGAACTGTTGAGAAGTACTTCGTGTTGGCATCACCTAGTTTAATCCAACTTACTCTAGCTCTTTGCCTGATTATACCTCCTCTATTATCGTCTACTTTTCCAGATTTTCAAGTGCTTCCTTCTTTGCATTAGCAAGCATATCATTATAGCAGATATTCATTTTGTTGTTGGATTTGCTTCACCTGCTGTCTTGCCATTTCTATCTTCTCTATAGCAGATATTCATTTGTTGTTGGATTTGCTTTACCCGTTGTCTTGCCATTTCTATCTTCTCTGCAACACCTTTGAAGTGTTCTTGATTCAGCTGCTTAAGATGAGGCTTGAGTTGTTTCAAGCTGTTCCAAAATGATTTTATTTCCCATTTAGTCCTTTTTTTTTCCAATTGGCAGTGAGAATCGGTTTGAACTTTAAGTGATCTATCCAAGCATTGTAAAATCTGAATGGACCCTTTACTTTGGTGCTGAGTTGCCTGAAATCAAATGTCATGGGAGAGTGGTATGAGATAAAGGGATCATGGTATGTTATCTTGACATGCCTATACTGATACACCCAGTCTCCATTACCTAAAGCCCTGTCAATTCTACTAATTACTCTATCCACCCCTTTTTGCTTATTTGGCCAAGTGTAGTAATTTTCTTGCCACAATAACTTTGTCAGATGCAAATGTATCTTTGAACACATTCCATGAAATCCTTAGTTTTTGCACTAGTAACAGGAACCCCAAACATTCTATCATGACTGCTCATCATGGCATTAAAGTCTCCTACAAGCAGCCACGGTTTATTACATTGCATAGTCTTCAGCCGAGCCCAGAGTTCTTTTCTTTGCTCTGTGGAGCTATATCTATATACCACTATAAGTAGGCAATTCAGGTTTCGTATTCTAGATTGAATGTCATAGTGCAGAAATTGAGCATTAGTTTCCACTATAGAGATATCATAGCAGCTGTAATCCCACATCAACCATATCCTTCCATTGACAACATTTGTATAATTATTTACCATGGTCCAGCCTGGAGCAAGCACTCCTGCTATCTTTACAGAATTATTCTCTTTTACCCTTGTTCGACTATTGTAGCTAAAGTTACATGGTTATTATTCATGTACTTCTTTAATTAATTATGCTTTTACCTTTTATTGATGCCCCTAACGTTCCATACCAACCACGTCATTGACAATTAGTAGCTCAACCTCCTCCTTTATCATAAAGAGAGGTCTGGTTGTCCAAGTCCCTTAGCTATAATGTAGAGTATTTGTTAGAGATTACCAGTTTTTCATTGTCTATCCCTTGTTTACCACTTGTACATGTTTGTCCTTTCCCTTTGCTTTTGCCTGTAGTTTGCCATTCCACTTGTGCATTTACTTTGTGCTGCTGGGCCGTCTGTCCTATTGTTGGACTAGTTTCTTTGGGCATATTTACCTCCTGCATAGGCAGTGTTGGGAACTTTTTGTCCAATGTTGCATTGAAACAAGATCCCACATCCATCTTTTTGGATGGCTCCTCCTGAATTTCCTTTCCTTTATTAGCACCTGTTAATTTTTCCAACGGGGGGGGGGGGTAAGATTTCTTAGATATTTCCATTCTTGTTGCATCTATTATTGCTGGCCCCTTCTTCTAGGCATAACCTGATTCTTCTGTTCCGTTTTCCTACATTCATGACCTATGACCAAGCATTTGGAGCAATATTTAAGCCTCCATTGATATTCTACCTTCTGACTGAATTGCTACACGAATGGGTCTAAGACTTGAATTTTATTAGGCAGTGCTTTCATAACATTTATTTCTATTAGGATTCTAGCATATGAAATTCTCGTGTTGCTACACGCACTGGGCCCCTCCAGGGGCTAACGCTGAAACCATATAGCCCGTGGGTGGATTATAACGGTAAATCTACACGACCCATGTAATGGTTTCAAATGCATACTAAACTCGATTCCCTTTCCCGACATGGTATATATGTATTTATGTATGTGAATGTATATGGTTATTTACTTTGGTTTTGAATAATGGCATTACTTTATCATTATTCCTGAGTACATGCTAGTGTTCACCCGCTAAGTATCCCCACACAATATAGTAACTGGCCATACTACCACACCTCCTACTCAATGACTTGGTGATTTGGGGATAACTTGAGTTAGACTGAAGTGGTGAGATTTTATTCTTTGAAAGGCCCATTTATGATATAGTTTACCTTATGCTTTCAGTATTCTCTTGACATTTGTTTTTGGCTATGTTCGGGGCATGTACCGACTAGATATTCTTGGTCATTGTTTAGAGGCTTTGTATAGACAATTGTGGACTTGGGTATGGAACAATTATGATAGGGATTTAGGTTATTATTTTAATTTGGTTGGCTATTAAATGGATACTTGGTTGGGTTGGTCTTGGATATAGACTTATCCCAAAGTCATACATTTTAAAATACTCTATTTTGTTATATGTTCGGTATTCATTTGACTTAGGGTATATGTTCGTTGGTCGGATTGGGTATCGGAGATGGTCTTGAGTCCTGGTTGGACTTAAGATGCCCATTACGACAAGGCCTTGGTTTGAGTCATTTCAAGTTATCTTCAAGGTCTTTAGGTACATTTTTATTTAGTTACTATAGTTATCAATAGACTATAGGTTTTTATTGTAATGGTCTTGATAGTCAGTGGCTTGTTTTGGTTTTTCATCAAAATCCACTAGGAATTTTGAACTTAGTGTGTTTTTATTATATGCTTTTAAGATAGATATCCAGAAAGTAGTGGTCCTAATAAACATTTGGTTGTTTTCTCTTAAATTTCTCCTACTTGCCTTGTAATTTGCATAGATTGGAATTTATAACATTTTTCAATCTTGAGAATGGTGATTGTGGCAATTTTAACTGATGCAGAATGTGCAGTTAGCTCAAGATGTAAGTTTTGAAGGTTTAAATGTTCTAATTGTTTGAGGGGTTTGAACATCTTACTTTGATTACCTCATTATGTAATGAATGTCTTGTAATGTTCTTATTTTTCCTATGAAGCATCTGCAATGTATTGTTTATTTGTAAGAACCAAAAAAGTAGATGAAACTTATATGCTAAATTCTCATGTTACATAGTGGTTGCTGATCAAGTTGTAGTATTCTAAGTATTCTTCATATTTAATTGCTGAAGTTGATAGATTCGTCATCCGTTGGACAAATCTTAGGGCTACTTTGTTTTCTTTGTTGTGTTGTATCAAATTGCATCAACTTTTCAACGAAAAAAGTAGAGAGTTTAACATAATGTCCATTACTTGACTATAGCTGGTTGATTTTCTTGTTCTAATATAATTTTATCCTGTAATTTTACTTTCAGTGCCAAAATAGCAGTATAAAGTTTTTAGTTAGGATATATGCACTAAGTGAGTTTGGCCCTTGCAGTATTATTTGTAGCACTTTTCAAGTCTTCTTAATATGCATGGACATTTGCTTGAAAATGACTCGGTGTAATTAACTGTTATTCTTTTTTTTATCGAATAATTCATTGTTTTTTTTTTACCTCAGCACTTGGATACAATATTTTACTATATGAGGAAAAAGGCAAAATATGAACCTAATATTGTCGTGAAATTTACTACAACTGATTTTGCTTTTAAAAACAAGCTTGTGCTCTCTATCAAGACTTTGAGAAAAATGAGAAAGGTTGTTTTGTCATCCCTGAGAAACATGAGGTTAAGAAGTATGTTAGAGGCTTCTGCTATGATGCAAACATATCGTGGCACAAGGTTAACTATGTATTAATTCCTATTTATGTCCCACGAGGAAAATCTGAACTTGGACACTAGGCTTTGAGAATTTTTTACTTTAATGATTGGTGTATATAGGTCTACAACTCCAATCGTACCAAGCATAGTGATAAAGTTGTTCAGAAAGTGATTTTACCTTACCAAATACTGATACCATATTTTCTACAAAAGGTCAGTTCCATCTTGAGAAGGATACTGACAAATTTAAAAGTGACAGTTTGTAGATAAAAATGGTTAATGAGCTGCCACAAAATTCAATGGTATCTTCTTCCATTCATTTTTAAATGTTCATTTCACTTTTTTCTACTGTTTTTCATATATTCATGTAATATATTTTCTTTTCTTTTATAGTGATTATGGAGCTTTTATAGTGATTATGGAGCATTTGTTAATGCCTTTGCTGCATATTTCATTCATGGTAGAGATATTACAAAATATATTAACATTAGTAATGTTCACATAAGGTATGGAACTCTGTTGTGGGTTTGTGGAATGAGAAAACTATAAGTTGGTATAAAGAGCAACACTACAGAAAAGTCGACAGATTATTTGGGAAGGAAAAGAGGAAGAGGACACATCAGGCGAGGTAGTTAATTTTTTTTTTAGTTTTTATGGTAAATCACTGCACATCAAGGGTTTTTGTTGGAGTTAGTTATTTTTATGCTATAATGTAAAGTTCAAATAGTTTTTTGAAATTGAATCAATTTTTTTATGTGATAATGTAAAGTATACAATGTAGAATCGCTACTGATTCATTTGTTGGTTACATTATATATTTATGTTTGATTAATTGAAAATTATTTTTTGCTTCTCCTTGTGCCAAGTCTTGCCCCTGAAGCAAGAGTTATTAAGTATCTGCTAAATTAGTAGATAATGTGGTAGGGCCAATTTTTGCACATGAGGCATAACTTATTCCTATATGGGTTGTCTTATCATTACTTATATACAACAACTACATAGGTTTTTTATCATTGTGAACTTCTCAATTAAATGTGTGTCTTCCACTAAATAACATAAAATAAGAAACAGTTGGAGACCTAGTAATCTAAGGGTCATCTACTTTTCCTCAGTAATTGGTTCTCCACTTTTATTGGTTTCGTTAGATCCTTGATTTGCTTATTGGTATCATATTTTCTACTTGCAATTCAGTAATTCTCCATGCATTTCTTTTGGTAATTTTTAATCTTTATTGCTTCCGTTCTTCTCATATGGTTGTAAGATTCTAATATTCTTGTAAACATATTTTGTATGAAAAAGGAATAATGTTATTTGGTAAATTGTGAGTTGAACCACCATAATGCTTAAGTCTAAACAAAAATTGAGAAATTTGTAAAAAGGTAAGAATCTTGCAATCTGCCAGATGTTTCTCAAAATGGTACCAACATTGATGCTCTTTATTGTTTTTGTTGTAGCTTTTTATATTTCTTTTAGTTTTCCCTTTTGAGCCATTTAGAAAGTTCTATGAGTTGATAAATTAAGGTATCTTTACTGTGCATTGTCTATAGCAGAAGTTTCTTATTATAGCACAATTACCATTAACATTTAAATTTTTGTTAGTTGAAACTCGAAAAGTCCAACTAATTCATCTAATTTTCATTCTTAAGTATCCTTCAAGGAAACCTTGAGCTGATTAAACATTCTTATATTGACAGTTGAGTTAGTAGCCTCTTACGCAAGACTTATAAATCATTAACCAAATCATTAAAGACTAAGGCAGTGTCAACTCTTGCCCATGGAGCATATTGTTCCTTTGGGGTTTAAGTCTTGCCTCTAGAGCAAGAGTTACAGATCATCTTCGAAATCATTATAGAATAAGCAAGTGTCAAGTCTTGCCCATGTGGGATAACTTGTTCTTTTAGGGTCTAAAAGTATTTCCTCTTGGCCAAAAGTTATAGATCACCTACCAAATTATTACAGACTAAGCTAGTGTCAAATCTTGCCCATGGGGCAGAACTTGTTCCTTTGGTGGGTTAAGTTTTGCCTTTAGGGAAAGTGTTATAGATCATATGCTAAATCATTATAGATTAAGATAATGTCAACTCTTGCCCATGGGGCATAACTTGTTTCTTTGAGGGCAAAGTCTTGCCTCTAGGGCAAGAGTTATCGATCATCTACCAAATCATTACAGAGTAAGATGGTGTCAACTCTTATTCATGGGGCATAACTTTATTCTACATCTTGCTGCTAAGTCAAGATTTAAACTGTATACCGTGGGATTACTTACATCACATCACTTGGGGTGCTGTTCATCCCCCAGTCCTATTACTATGAACTATTTTTACACATTGATATATAAAAATTTCAACATGTAATAACTTTCATAAACAATCAATAATAAGGCATTGCGTTAAATATTTCACCACAAGTTAAAACTTCGGATCAACAAGAAGAAATTCGTGCAACTTATTTTGTTGAAACTCACAATTACTTGTTACTAACTAAAATAGGAGATCAAGGAATCCCATTATAATTTCTAATTTAATCCAAGTTCTTGAATAAAAACTAAAAATAATTATTATTTTTTGTTTCTCTTTTGTATCTTCTTGAATATGGACGGAGGACTAGAGTCCAGCGACAATCTGATCAGTTGTGCTCGATTCTTTTACTTCTCAAATATATGAAATTTTCTTTTTGAAGATTTTGTCCTATAACTATATTTGTTTGTTTGTCTTCTCCCTAGAAAAACCTTCACATCTAGGTGTTTTGTGATTAGATCCTTTTTACTATTTGGAACAATCATGATGTTGTTCTTCCAATCGGTAGAATTTCTCCCTTGTACATTTGTATCCATGATTATCTTGAGAACCAATGAGAATAATAGCTAGACTTGTTCATATTTCTACTGCCTATCGGTACAATTGCATGGATGCATGATATCTAATCTATTTGAAATACCAATCTAACAAGTCCTATCCTTCAGGTTTATAACATATTCAACTCTTTCTTCTTTTATAACATATCTCGTTGCATAAATAGGGTCTACCTATGAACAAAATAATAAATAAATGACAACTGATTTCTTTTTGATCTTAAAAGCTATACCTATGAAAGCTCAAGAAAAAGAATAAGTTGCAATGAAATCACAGATATGAACACATAACTTTCCACTTACTTAGCATAACCAAGACTTATTAATAGTTTAGTTTCACTTCCAGCAATAAAAATTATTTAGTGATTATGAGTCTAATAGTAAAATATGGACTCAAAATAACCTAAGAATAGAAGAATACACCAATTTAAAAATAAATTTTTTAATTTATGTGGATAAATAAATAGTCCAAATACAAAATTAGTTCTTATCTTGAAATATTTGAAGACAAAAATATGTCTTTGTAAGACAAATTTTTTTTGCAGAAATTACTTACTTTAAATTTTAAGGCAACTTTAATCTTGTCAGTCATCTCCACTTTTGCCCTAATGTATGATGTCATGAAATATTCCTTGCACATCCATTTTTCTTTCATAAAACCAACTTGTTATAAATGTAATCAATAATGCCCATTATTGGTAGTTGCCTTGCTTTTCCTGGTATGATATTTATGAACTCTACATTATTTATCATGAGCATATCATGCCTTCTGTTGGTATGAAATAAATATGCCCATCTTTCTGGTTGTTCTAATTTTAAGTGTTCTACAACAACTTTGTCAACTTTTTCTATCTCATCCATGGAACTAGCAAATTCTATATGTTTGTATGTTGTTGCTGCATGTAGAAGAGTGATAAAACTACATCTGAGAAGTATCTTTTTCTTCAAATTTTTTTTATGTGATAAATTTATATCCAATCACATGCATATCCCGTGCTGGCACTATGGATAGATATTAACAACTGTATTTGTAGTGGTTGGGTGTGTAATTTGATAGAATAGACAGTTGTTGACATACCCTAAATGTATATCTTAATTGATTGAAGAACCAATTATAGGAATCATTATTTTTTAATTCTGCAATTCCAAAAGCCAAAGGAAATATGTTGTTGTTTCCATCCTTTGACACTACTATCATGAGGACACTATGGTATTTTGACTTTAAAGATGTTGCATCTATCATTATTACTAGCCTACAATTGATCCACCCAGTGATTGAAGCACCAAAAGCAAAACAATGTATACTGAAACCCATGTTAAGCAGAAGAACATTAGTGACATTTTGCATTTTATGTTCATAGTCAATACAATAATTTTCTAAATTTAGACTTGCCCATGAGGTAAGAGTTGCGTATATTTTATCAAGCTACACACTACAATAAAAGAATAACTTTGAGTTTCAATTTTAAGACATATTGCAAGTTATAACAATATATTTCAGTTTTTTAATTAGTATTATCCATGAGGTAAGAGTTGCATATATTTTAATAATCTAGCCACTGGAAGTAAAGAATAACTTTTTGCCTCTTGGGCAAGAGTTTTATGATTTAACAAATGCAGCATGTGTACCTATTCTCATCGTCCCTTTTGATGTTTTTGTATGCTCCAGGTTTGTTTTTTTTCATCATATGAACATACGATGGCAGCCTATTATAGTTCTATTTAGGAGCTCCTCTTATATCTTTATATATATGTTGCATTGCTCGCCATCTTTGTTGTAAGGTATTATTATTCCATATCTCCTTCTCATTTTCTCTACGATAAATTTTGGTGTGATTACATTACCGTAATCTTTCACAATCTCTAGTATGTAGTCACTTATAACCTTTGACGTCGCATTCTTATGGCCAAATGTTATGAAGTCAATCGAGCAATTGTGACTCTTTTCATAGGTAGTAACCAGGAAAAGCAAAGAGTCATCTATCTTTGAAGCATGAAAAACCCACAATGCAGTTATCATCCAAACATGTCAGCCCATATCTCGTTTTTCTTGATTTGACAACCTTAAATTAAATATTGTATGTAATTATAACATTCGTCATTTACTTCATCATATTTTCTTTGTTAAGAAAAATCAATTTGATGTTTATCTCATTCATAGATGCATTGTTTCTCAAAAAACCAATATCATATCATTTATTCTCCTTTTTTTGTACCCTGTTAAAATAAGATGGTTGTCCTATTTCTTCAACTATTTCAATCTCCAATATTGGTTCAATAATCATTAGTTCCTTATTTCTGTCAATACGTTCAATTGCTTGCCCTACATTATGTTGCTAAATTTTTTTTTTTTTTATGCAATTTAATCCATACTGAGCATGAACCTAATAAAAAACAAAACAGTAAAAACTTATTAATAGTTCTGTTTACAACATATATATTCAACAAGTAATTATTTTGTACTATTTAGTGATTGTGAGGCTAGAAATTAGGATGTGTGCTTCAATAACATATCAATTTATTGCTAATTAGATCCCCAATTTAGTTAACACATAATCAGTTATAATTTCCCAACCACCCCAATAAATTAAGGACACAATGAGATCTAACGATAATATTTTAGAGAATTTCAATGATGAAGGTGTTACCTTGTTATGTACGATTATTAATGTGAGAGAATTTTGATGTCACTCTTCCATGGTTGACCAGAAAAACTTGCCGCTACTTTTCTTTGGACTGCTTTGCTTTGTAATGAAAATAAAGGTGAAAAAGGACGTGATTATATTGGTCAACGGGCAATTTTGTCTGAAAATGTCTCACTTAATAGCTGGAGATTATTTTTACAAAGCCTTTTTATTTGGGGACAAAAATTGAAAGCCACCCTCTTTTGGGGCTATTCATATAGTTCACCATTTCAAAACTTAATATACTTAAAATGATCATATGTCTTCCCACTCGAAATAGTACCATAGTAGTATTATACGTGTTCAATTTTTGTGCCCCAAAATATTTAGTCTTAAAAATAATTTTAACTTCATAAATCCATCACTATTTAATTTAAAAAAATTAAGTAACTTTAACTTGAAAAATCCACTTTGAGATTAAAATAACTTAGGGGTGAAATAGCCTAGGGACCTTTGTATTTGTCTCTATTTGTCACTTGCACCCTTTTACTCACCCATTTGTCAACTTAACTCTTAAAATCAATAAAATACAATATTTAAAATTTTTTCTTATTCGATCAGTGTACGTGTGATACAACCAATTAAGCATGAAATTCCACATCATTTTTAATTGACAATAAGAAATTAAACAATAAAAAAAAATAAAACAAATATCTCACTTTTGCATTTTCAACTACTATTTCTCTATAGTTTCTTATAGAACATCAATTAAGTGAAATTCTTCCCCATTTGACTTGAAATTTCATTTACATATTCACACACACAAATCTCAGTGAACCTCAATCACAATTTTGGATTAATTTCACAAATTCACAAGACCCATATATAATTCTTCAAACTTTCTGAAGCTTATCAATGGAGTTTTTCAATTTTTGGATAGCCACCATCACTCTTGACTTTCATACCTGCACTTTCTCATTGATCCCTGCTAGCATAAATAATGGTCTAAGTTTTTTTAGAATCTAAAATGCCAAAAATTTAGAAGAAACTCAAGAAAATACTCATGGGATTGAGATTTTTTTGGAGGAAACTTTCATAGCACAAGCAGTGGCCTTTATGGAAAGCAAAGGAAAGATAAATTTGTGAGAGATTAGTATCGACAATAACATCTACATAGAATTACGTTGGAATTGTGCATTGAGGGCTTGAAAAATAAGTGTAAACTTTAAACTTAATGCACATCAGGATCATAAACACAATAATCTTATAGAGACGTTAAAGAAAACATACCTGATGCAAAAAACATTATCATAGAGAAAAATAAAAGCATTAATAGAAATTTGGTTTCTACCTCCTTACCCTAGCCTTATGTTACCACATCCTTTAGTGACAGATAAAGAGTAGAGAGTATGTGGTAACCTTATATGGACAGAGGGACTTAAATAGATTAAGACTTAATTCGGTATGTAAATCGCATAACTGGAGTACAGATGAGATCAATTATTTAATTGTGGACATTACTTGGTCATAATAAACTTGGGCCACAAGTAAGAATTATTCTTACATTCTCCCATGTAGCCCAAATGTCAACATAAGCATTAGTTGCTTCAGAGAATAAATCTCTTCTATAATGACCATCATACATACCATAATATGACAAACTACTAAAGCGAGTTATGGAGGTTGTACATTATTTTGTACTACATACACCCTTCCATATACTACTACATCAACCACTTATCATACTAGGTTCATAAGCTATAAAACATATAACATTGTGGTCCACAATAATGTCTCATTGAGACTATTCCTATAATGTCTCAAAAACAACAATGAGTACACCATTACGAGAAACAGAAATTCATTAATGTATATCAAAACCATATAGTTGGGCTTAGAGTATAAAAACATCATAATCATATTAATCATAAGTACAATCAAAATCCATTCTTTGAATATGTTAAATGTCTTTGGTTATAAACCTTTCTTTATGGATCTACAATCATAAGATCAGTTCTAATATTCTCAACTGATACTCTTTATTTCTAAACTTATTCCTTTATTATAAAGTACGTTAATTTTGTATGTTTGGAACATTTAGAGTATTTATCATTCTTGGAAAAGAATACAATTATAGTATTGTCACAATAAATTTTCAAATGTATGAAAATGGTGTCGACAATCCTAGTCCGGAAATAAAGTTCTACGTCAATAATGCATGAATTATGGCTTTAAAAAATGCCATAAATTCTTCTTATATTAGGGATATATAAATAATAGATTATTTAACACTTTATCGCTATACTGTCTCTTCACCAAGTAAGAACAAGTAATCCAAAGTGGACATTCTAGAGTCAGTATATCCAAAAAAATCTAAATTCAATTATCCAACAACTTCTAAGTTATTAGATCTCCTATACATGAGTGTGTAATCCTTAGTTCCTTTTAGGTACCTCAAAAATTTCTTTGCAACTTTTTAGTGATCCATTCCAGGGCTAATTTTGACATTTGCATGCATTTCGACTGTAAAACTAATATCCAGTCTTGTGCAAGCTTGAACATGCATCAAATGCAATGACCCTTCAGGTCATTTTCTTCCTTTTAATGTGTTCTTCATGTTTTGAGTCTTTCTATAACTTTCCCAAATCTTTTATGATTTGCTAAAGCTGATGGTTCAAATTTTAGGTAGTTTGATTGGACTTTTAGCCCTTTTCCCTATATTAGAGCTTTAGAATTTGAGAAATTGGTCTTTAGATAAGAATTTTAGTAAACAATCTTGGATGAAAGCTTTCATCATTTCTTTAGCTCCAGAATGTGGATTTTAGATTAGGAAGTCCTTTGATTTAGGTTTGGGGCCTTCTAGGATCGTTTTGGGCTATTAGGAGGAATTTTATAAAAATTGAACAGTGAGTGTGGGGCCTATATTTTGCTATAAATAATCTATATTAGAAAATTTTATGTTTTTGTTGAGTATGGAATGTCATTTTTTGTGGGGTATTATAATTTATTTATGTTTACGAGGTTTCAAACGAATCTCGAGGACCCATTTGAAGAATTTCCAACTTGGAAAAGTTGTTGGTGCATCTAGTAACTAAGTGACCGCTTTAGCAGACTCTGTTTAAGCGACCTAGGGTGCTTATTTAGCAATATCTTTCCCCTATTACACACGTCGCTTTTTCGGTTGTCGCTTAAGTGGTCACTACTATGGATATATATATTAATGGATTTTATCATTTTCACTCATTTTCCCTGCATTATTGATCCTAAAAGCTTGGGAATTATTGGGATTTCATCCCATTGAACTCAGGTATGTTAATTCATTATTCCATATTCAATACCCCTTTTATTCTCATGCTTTTCCACCCCAAAATCTATTAATATTTATTATGGCATTTAGTTTATTGAACTCTTTGCCAGTTGGAACTCCATTCATGATCTATTTTCAAGAACATATTTATTATCCTTTGAGGAACCTAATATAATATTTAATTTTTTAATTCTATATATGGGTCCCATAGGCTAATTTCTACTCAATTTTTGTCTCAAAGTTTTACATTACACTATGTGTCTCATTTTACTTGTATTGATGTATAGACCATATTTATGATAGAGGTGCAATATTCTTAGACCAAGTAGAAGGATCGAGTAGCTCATGAATAATTTGAGGCTAATGTTTAACATCTAAGTAGGATATCATCTACTGTGCTCTATGAGATGGTGTATTGTATAGATTGCATACAAAATAAGGGTCAATATGATAAGTTTAAATTTATTTCTTCATTTCAACATTCTTATCTCTCATTAGGAGCCTTAATGTAGAATTATGTTTTGGAATCCTTAGTTTAGGAAGCAGTTTCTCCCTTTATGGCATGGCTAAGTTTGTGGTATCCTAGGAATTAAATTAAAAGCCTTAGCTTAGTTTGGGTAGTCGCTTGCTTTAGAAACTGTTCCTCAGGGTGCTTTAGATAGCATAGAAATTCTATGAAGTAACTATTATAGGATAGTACCCCTTTTATACCACGTGGATCTTAGACTTCTTTAGTATTATATAGTCCACTTGGTATTAACCCTTAGCTTATATATTTACCTTTTATTTCTACAAATCAGATTAGGGTAAGTAATCTTGTTTACAAACTATAACCTTAGGCTGGAATTAGTAATCCTTAGCATGGATTTGGGATAGTATTCTTTGAAAAAGTTGTTGTTTCTCACACGATTCATAGTATTATACTTTCTCTTGTTACATTTATTTCTTATTTTGCTTTATGTGTGTGTGTATATATATATATATATATATATATATTTACTTTATTTGGTCTATTAATGGGCCCAAGTTCTTGGTTATGAGACTAGTTGGATACTGGGTTAGTTCTCTATGCTAGGAAAGAGTTGTATCTTAGTTTACATAAGCTTACATTTTCATTATTTAGATACTAGTTGTAATGACCCTTTATAATACCCCGATCATTCCTTAAGCCTAAATCTGTCTTTTGAATGGATATGTATGACTTCCAAAGTTATTGATGTTTAAACCATGTTGCATTTCTCTAATTTCCACTTTTTTTTCATGTAGAGCATTGAATAAGCTTTCTATCAAAACAAATTTCATCAAAATCCGACATCGGATGAGTGAGTTATGGCCGTTTTACTGAATGCTATCGAATCGCCTAGGTTTGACAGTCGACCTGGTGGACCGTCAAGTGTCCAGTCAAGCCAAGGCAGTAGCTCCCTTTTTTAGATATTGTGTGACGGTCAAAGTGGTGGACCGTTACAAAGTTGACGGACCATCAAGGTATCCGTTAGACTGAGACAAAATGTCTCATTTCTGGTCCTCAAGTGACGGATGACTTGGTGGACCGTCACTTTTCTGAAGCACCGTCAGGTCAACCGTCACGTTGAGGAAACATGTTTTAGTTTTGGTGTTCAAGTGACGGATGACATGGTGGACCGTCAGTCCCTCTAATGGATCGTCACAGGCCCTGATCAAAAAATTTTAACTTTTTTTCAAAGGGGCATCTTGGTCATTTTTGCTCCTTGTGGACTTATATATATATATCTATGTAGAGAAGAGAAGATTATGTCTCTCCATTTCTCTCCAAATTTCTTCCAAGCATTCTCTAGAAACCAAGGGTTTCTTCCAAACCCAAAAATCAGATCATCTCTAAGAAAAACAAGAAATCTCTCATAAATTTCTTCAAGTTGTTCAAGAACTAAGTTCCTCAAGTCAAAGGAAGCAAGGTCTTCGTCTAAAAGTGTGAGAAGAGTTCCAAACAAGTTTCCACATCTTCAAATCAAAATCCAAGGAACGTGGGGTTTCAACAAGAACACTCCTATCGTTCTTGTGCGTAAAGATTTACTTTCTATTATAGATTTACATGATCTTGCAAGTGGGTTTACACCCAAATTTCTTTATGTATGATTTATGAGACTTGAGTTGAAGAAGCTTGATATTTATGGTTATTTCACCATCGTGCTTCTTAAATTGAGTATTTATTCCATGAGATGTATATTATCATTATATATTGATGATTTCTAAGTGATTTATGATAAGTGTCAAGATTTGTATTTTTCTATGAGACATTTGACTATTGAATGTATATATATATATCGATATTTGAATTGAAAGTCAAGAATGAGTTTGATGATATTTCCTTGAAGCTTTGGCATTTGAAATGATTTGATAAGCAAATGTACTTGATGTTGAGAAATATTGTTTGAATTTGAGTCGAGTTAGGAATCCATAGTCGTATATGATTTACCGATGAGATATACTATTATTTTCGTCATCATGATAGACCCATGAGTTGATATTGATTGAGGTGGATTTCCTAACGTGTTCTGAGCTAAGTCTGGGAGGAGTATTTAGCATCGAGTAGGAAATTTGGTATTTCCCTAGAACTACGTGCCACCGTAGGATTGACGTTGATAGTTGTAGGCCAAAGGTCAAGTATGAGATTGGGATAATAAGATTGAGGTTGTACTCCCAGGCAAGAGTATGACACCCCTACTAATGTGGGGTCTCTCCTTAGGAGGGTAAAACGTTGGACTCTGTGTGGCTCATATGGTGTAGTTATGTTTGTTATAAGAAACTCCCACGTCCATAATGATCTAAGTACCCTGAGTTACCGAGCCACTCTAAGTCATGAGTCAAAGAGTTTGAGTTGAGTTAAATGATTTATGAAATTTATGAAGAATATGTTATTACTGATGACTCCCAAAAATGATATTTTAGATAATTCAAGCAAAGAGAGTTGTTATTGTTAACATGCATGATTTTCTTATACATTTATGATATTATTTAAAATGATGCATCCACCCCCACATACTCAGTACACTCCCAAGTATTGACTCCCATACTCTTTTGTATTCTACATTTTCTCGTGATATAGGTTCAGGTGCTCAGTCTCAGCCGCGACAGTCATCTACGAGTACCTTCATCTACATTCCTGCAGTTAGTGAGTCCTCATGGTCTGAGGACCTATGTTCATTATTTTTGTCTTGCTAATTGATGGTTGTTTATTTTTCTGTTCAGTATGAGTCAGTTGGGGATCTGTCCCAATGATTCTTTAGTCTAATGTAGTAGAGGCTTTGTCAGACTAGAGTACCAGTATGTATAGAACGTTAGTATTTTGATTGTATAGGGCAGTATTACTTTGTATCTCAGTATGTTCATGGCATGATTATTCTTTCTTATTACCACTCGATTATTGTCATGGTGAATTATAGGAGTAAAGACAAGCTCAGAGGGTTAGCTTAAGGTTGTGTGTGGCCTTAAGCATCGTGTGACATCTCGGGATAGGTTCTTCGGGTGTTACAAGCTTGGTATCAGAGCCTAAGGTTTAAAGAGTCCTAAGGAGTCTGACAAGCTGCGTTGGGTAGAGTCTTGATCATCGGTGTGTAGCATGCCACATCTATGAGCAAAAGGCTACGGGACATTTTAGGAAAAGTTGTTTCTTTCTTTCAAGAGTCTATCATGCCTATGCAGTTAATTCGTGCTCTCTTATGACAAAAAATGCCTCCTCGTAGAACTCGCAGAAACAACGAATGACCTCAATCCATTGATCCTTTAGGTGAGACGGTGTCCCATGCCAAATTTTGGGTAGCTTTCCAAGCGCTAGCCCAGGCGGTCACCACCAATGCTCAAGCCAACTCCCAGGCTACTATTCTACCTCCATAGGGGAGTAATTCTGCTGCTGCCCAGGTTCGTGACTTTATGCAAATGAATCCACCTAAGTTCTTTGGGTCAAAATTAGGTGAACTCCCACAAATATACTTATATAAAGTGAGAAAGATCACTCAGATTATTCACGTGACTGGGGAGGAGAGTGTTAAATTGGCTTTCTATCAAATGAAAGATGTTGGTTATGATTGGTTGGAGATGTGGAGGAAAAGTAAAGGGGAGAATGATGCTCTTGTGACTTGGCAATTATTCCAAGATGCCTTCTTAGATAGGTTCTTTCCCCCTGAGCTGAGGGTAGTGAAGCTAGAAGAATTCATAAACTTGAGATAGGGCTCCATGACAGCTAAGGAGTATTGCCATAAGTTTAACTAGTTGTCTAAATATGCTCCTCGTATGATGACTGATTCTAGAACTAGTATGAGTAAGTTCTTGGCTGGTGTATCTGATTATGTTGTAAAATAGTGCTGATCCGCTATGCTTAATACGAACATATGCCTTTCAAGACTAATGATCCATGCTCAGCAGATTGAAGCAGACAAAGTAAAGGAGAGAGAAAGTGAGAGAGAATAAGAGAGTTAGATCTGAGCAACAGGGGTTCGGTCAGACTTGATTTTTTGGAGGGATCCACCCTCAGTTTCAGAGTTGTTCTCTTGTTCCAGTGCCTTCATCATTCAGTACTCATGCATTCATAATCAGGCAGGAGCAGGGTATTAGGCCTTCCATGTCCAGGTCCCAGGATAGTGTAAGTAACAGACCTCGTCCTCCCCTATGTCTGAAGTGTGGTAGAGACCATCTCGGGGAGTGCTTAATTGGTCAGAGTGGTTGCTTTGGTTACAGTAAGTTGGGCCACAAATTCAGGGACTACCCATCTACTAGATAAGGGAGTCGCGATGTTCGTCCCTAGAATCAGACTATAAATGCTCCGACCCCTGTAGTTCATCCCACTCCTCTTCAGGGTGCCTTGTCTAGTACTGAAAGTGGTCAGCACTAGAATCGCTTTTATGCTATCCACCCCGCCAGGAGCAGGAGGTTCACCAGTTATTGTTACTGGTACGCTTCATATATTTTATTTTGATGTGTATGTGTTGATGGACCCTGGGTCAAGTCTTTCTTATATGACTCCATTGGTGGCAAGTCTTTCTTATATGACTCTATTGGTGGCTATGAATTTTGAAATCAGTGCTGAAAAGATTTTTGAGCCTTTTCTAGCTGATACACCAGTGGGTGAATCTATTATTGCTAAGCAAATATATATGAAGTGTCCTATCACTGTTCTTAACAGAGTCATGTTGGCATATTTGATTGAGCTAGACATGGTTGATTTTGATATTATTCTGGGTATGGATTGGCTACACTCTTGTTATGCATCTATAGACTGTCGTACTCGGGTAGTCAAGTTTCAATTTCCTAATGAGCCAGTCTTTGAGTGGTCTAAAAATTCTGTATCTCCTAAAAGTCATTTCATATCCTATCTAAAAGCTAGGAAATTGATATCCAAGGGTTGTATCTATCATTTAGTTCAAGTTAAGGACACCAAGTCTGAGACTCCAACTATTCAGTCTCTTAGTGTTGTCAATGAGTTTCCTGATATTTTCTCGGAAGATCTCTCAAGGGTACCTCCCAATAGAGAGATAGAATTTGGAATTGATCTTCTCCCTAATACACATCCTATTTATATTCCTCTGTACTGTATGGGCCCCGCAAAACATAAGGAGTTGAAAGATCAACTCAAAGATCTTCTTGCTAAGGGTTTTATAAGGCCTAGTGTGTCTCCCTAGGGTGCACCCATTCTATTCGTGCGAAAGAAAGATGGTTTATTGCACATGTGCATTGACTATCGTCAGCTTAACAAGGTAACAGTAAAGAACA
>NC_061121.1:127555536-127574144 GCF_002878395.1 Capsicum annuum | reverse complement strand
CATGTGCATTGACTATCGTCAGCTTAACAAGGTAACAGTAAAGAACAAGTACCCTCTTCCTAGAATTAATGACCTATTTGATCAGCTACAAGGTGCCAGCTATTTCTCGAAAATAAATTTGAGATTTGGCTATCACCAACTTAAAGTCAAAGAGTGTGATATTCCAAAAACGGCTTTCCACGCTCGTCATGGTCATTTTGAATTCTTGGTCATGTACTTTGGGCTAACGAATGCCCCGATAGCTTTTATGGACCTCATGAATCAAGTGTTCAGATAGTACCTGGATATGTTTATTATCGTGTTCATAAATGATATTCTTGTATACTCCTGAAGTGAGAACGATCATGTAGATCATCTTTGAATTGTCTTATAGACCCTTAGAGATCAACAGTTGTTTGCCAAATTTAGCAAGTGTGAATTATGGCTAAGGTCAGTTGCTTTTCTGGGTCATATTATTTCTTCTCATAGTATTCGAGTTGATCCTCAAAAGGTAGAAGCTATGAAAAGTTGGCCTAGACCTATTTCCCCATCTGATATTAGGAGTTTCTTGGGTCTAGCTGTCTACTACCGTTGTTTTGTCGAAGGTTTCTCTCCCATTATTGTTCCTTTGACCCAGTTGACCCAAAAGAAGGTTAAATTCTAGTGGTCAGATTCTTGCGAGAAGAGTTTTTAGGAGTTGAGGAATCGACTCACTTCAGCCCTTGTGATGACCCTGCCTAATGGTGTAGATGATTTTGTGGTATATTGTGATGCTTCCAGAATTGGTTTGGGTTGTGTGTTGATGCAGAAGGGTAACGTTATAGCCTATGACTCCCGGTAGTTGAAACCTTATGAGAAGAATAATTCGACCCATCACCTCGAGTTAGCTGCAGTGGTTTTTGCTTTGAAAATTTAGAGACACTATTTGTACGGTGTTCATGTTGATGTCTTTACGCATCATAAGAGTTTACAGTATGTGATCACTCAGAGAGAGTTGAATCTTCAGCAGAGGCAATGGTTAGAATTACTAAAGGATTACGATATGAGTATGTTATATCATCCGTGCAAGACTAATGTAGTGGCAAATGCTCTTAGCAGGTCGTCCATAGGTAGTGTAGCACATATCGAAGAAGATAAGAGGGTTTTAGCCCGTGAAGTGCATCGTTTGGCTAGGTTAGGTGTTAGATTTCTTGACTCAGCTGAGGGTAATGCTTGGGTCCAATGTAGTTCAAAATTTTCCCTAGTTTCTGAAGTGAAGGAGAAATAGGATATAGATTCTCGTTTGGTCGAACTGAAATATTCAGTTAAAGACCAAAAGGTGGAGGTTTTCTCCCAAGGGAGAGATGGTGTATTGAGATTTCAGAATATATTGTGTGTGCCTGATGTTGATGATCTGAGGCAGAGAATTATCGCTAAGGTACATGGCACGGGGTATTCTATTTATCCCAATTCTACCAAGATGTACTGCGATTTGCAGGAAATTTATTGGTGGAATAGTATGAAAAAGGATATAGCAAAGTTCATAGAAAAGTGTGCAACTTTCCAGCAGGTAAAGATAGAGCACCAGAGACCCGGTAGTGTGATGCAAGAATTTAAGATTCCTACTTGGAAGTGGGAAGTGGTGAACATAGATTTCGTGACCCTCTCTCTCATCGTCATCATGATTCTATTTGGGTTGTTATAGATAAGTTGACTAAGTCAGCATATTTTCTACCAGTACATACATCTTTCACCGCGGAGGACTATGCTAAGCTGTATATTCAAGAGTTAGTGAGGTTGCATGGAGTTCCATTTTCTACTATCTCCGATAGAGGTACTCAGTTTACTTCTCAGTTTTGGAGAGCCTTCCAAAAGGGTCTTGGCACCCAAGTTCATGTTATCTCCACTTTTCATCCGCAGACAGACAGCCAGGATGAGAGGACTATTCAGACTTTGGAGGATATGTTGAGGGCTTGTGTTCTTAATTTCAAAGGAAGTTGGGATGAACATTTACTGTTGATTGAATTTGCTTACAACAATAGTTTTCATGCTAGCATTGGAATGGCTCTATTTGAAGCTTTGTATGAGAGAAGATGTAGATCGCCCATAGGTTGGTTCGAAGTGGGTAAAGCTCCTGTGATTGAACCTGATGTTGTATTTGAGGCTATCGAGAAAGTTAAGTTAATTTAGGAGAGGTTAAAGACAGCCCAGAGTCCTCAGAAGTCGTATGCAGATATGAGAAGAAGAGCTCTTGAGTTTGAAATTGATGATTTGGTGTATTTGAAAATCACACCCATGAAAGGGGTGAAAAGATTTGGAAAGAAAGGGAAGCTGATTCCCAGATACGTTAGCCCTTATAGAGTTTTGAATCGTGGGGGGAAAGCAACTTATGAGATTGAGTTGCCTACAGAGTTGTCAACTGTCCATCCTGTATTTCACGTCTCTATGCATAAGAAACACATTGAAGACTCTATTGTTGTTAATTCATCAAAAAGTTTTGATGTTCAGGATAATCTTTCTTATGATGAAATTCCGGTCGAGATCCTAGACTATCAAGTTTGTGGAGTAAGAAATAAGGAAGTTCCCTTGGTTAAAGTTCTGTGGCAAAATTAATTAGTCGAGAGTGCTACGTAGGAAGCAAAAGCAGATATGCGAGTCAAGTACCCTCATCTTATCCCTGTGAGTTCAAATCAAGCTGAATGTACTATTCTATTAATTCAGTTCCACCTAATCTAATGTATTTAGCTATATGGTTATTCCCTCTATGATTCGTGCATTTGGTAAAGTACTCAAGAGTATTAGAGTAAAGTGATCCCTTTTATGTGAGTAGTTCCAGTTGTGCGTCCTCATTTTCTCTTGTTCTTTGCCTATCTAGCAACATTCGAGGACGAATGTTTCCAAGGGGGAGGTATTGTAATACCCCGATCATTCCTTAAGCCTAAATCTATCTTTTAAATGGATATGTATGACTTCAAAAGTGATTGATCTTTAAACTATCTTGTATTTCTCTAATTTCTACTTTTTTCATGTAGAGCATTGAATAAGCTTTCCATCGTTACCAATTTCATCGAAATCTAACATTGGATGAGTGAGTTATGGCCGTTTTACTGAATGCTATTGTATCGCCCTGGCTTGACGGTCTACCTGGTGGACCGTCAGGTCCTTGGTGGAATGTTAAGTGTCCCGTCAAGCCAAGAAAGTAGCTCCCTTTTTGGGATGTCGTGTGATAGTCAAAGTGGTGGACCGTCACAAAGTTGACGGACCATCAAGGTGTCCGTCAGACCAAGACAGAATGTCTCATTTCTTGCCCTCAAGTGATGGACGACTTGGTGGACCATCACTTTTCTAATGGACCGTCAGGTCAACCATCACGTCAAAGGCAGAATGTTCCAGTTTTGGTATTTGAGTGACGGACGACTTGGTGGATCGTCAGTCCCTCTGACAGACCATCACAGGCCCCAATCAGCAAATTTCAACTTTTTTTCAAAGGGGCATCTTGATCATTTCCACTCCTTGTGGCCTTATATATATATATATATATATATGTAGAGAAGAGAAGATTATTTCTCTCCATTTCTCTCCAAATTTCTTTCAAGAATTCTCTAGAAACCTAGGGTTTCTTCCAAACCCAAAAATCAAATAATCTCCAAGAAATTCAAGAAATCTCCCATAAATTTCTTCAAGTTGTTCAAGAACTAAGTTCCTCAAGTCAAAGACAGCAAGGTCTTGGTCTAAAAGTGTGAGAAGAGTTCCAAACAAGTTTCCACATCTTCAAATCAAAATCCAAGGTATGTGGGGTTTTAACAAGAACACTCCTTTCGTTCTTATGCTTAAAGATTTACTTTCTATTATTGATATACATGATCTTGCAAGTGGGTTTACACCCAAATTTCTATATGTATGATTTATGAGACATGAGTTGAATAAGCTTGATATTTATGGTTATTTCACCATCGTGCTTCTTAAACTGAGTATTTATTCCATGAGATGTATATTGTCATTATATATTGATGATTTCTAAGGGATTTATGATAAGTGTCAAGATTTGTGTTTTCTATGAGAAATTTGACTATTGAATATATATATATATATATTGATATTTGAATTGAAAGTCAAGAATGAGTTTGATGATGTTTTCTTGAATCTTTGGCATTTAAAATGATTTGATAAGCAAATGTACTTGATGTTGAGAAACATTGTTTGAATTTGAGTCGAGTTAGGAATACACAGTCATATATGACTTACCGATGAGATATACTATTGTTTTGGTCATCATGATAGACCCATGAGTTAATATTGATTGAGGTGGATTTCCTAGCGCATTCGAAGCTGAGTCTGGGAGGAATATTTAGCATCGAACGGGATATTTGGTATTTCCTCAGAACAACATGCCGTCGTAGGATTGATGTTAATAGTTGTGGGCCAAAGGCTGAGCATGAGATTGTGATGATGAGATTAAGGTTGTACTCCCTGGCAAGAGTATGACACCCCTACCTTAGGAGGGAAAAACGTTGGACTCCTTGTGGCTCACATGGTGTAGTTATGTCGGTTATAAGAAACTCCCACATATATAATGATCTTAGTACCATGAGTTACTGAGCCACTCTAATTTATGAGTCAAAGAGTTTGAGTTGAGTTAAATGATTTACGAGATTTATGAAGCATATGTTATTACTGATGACTTCCGAAAATGATGTTTTAGATAATTCAAGCGAAGAAAGTTGTTATTGTTAGCATGCATGATTTTCTTATACATTTATGATATTATTTAAAATGATTTATCCACACCCACATACTCAATACATTCCCAAGTACTGACTTCCATACTCTTTTATATTCTATATTTACTCGCGATATAGGTTCAGGTGCTCAGTCTCAGCCACGACAGTGTTCTATGAGTACCTTCATCTACATTCCTGTAGTTGGTGAATCCTCATGGTTCGAGGACCTATGTTCATGATTTTTGTCTTGCTAATTGATGGTTACTTATTTTTCTGTTCAGTATGAGTCAGTTGGGGATCTGTCCTAATGGCTTTTCAGTCTTATGTAGTAGAGGCTTTGTCAGACTAGAGTACCAGTATGAACAGAATGTTAGTATTTTGATTGTACATGACAGTATTACTTTGCATCTCAGTATGTTCATGGCATGATTATTCTTCCTTATTACCACTCGATTATTGTCATGGTGAATTATAGTAGTAAAGACAGGCTCCGAGGGTTAGCTTAAGGCTATGTGTGGCCTTAAGCACCGTGCGACGTCTAGGGATAGGTTCTTGGGGCGTTACACCCTCTAGGTTATTTTCCATATTTCTACTCCTTTTTACTATTTAAAGCTTTCCTATAACTACCCCAAGTCATTTATGACTTGGTGGGATTGATTGTGTGGTTATCGAGAAGTTTGTTTAGTTTTTTAATGACAATTCTCTATTT
The DNA here is from genome assembly GCF_002878395.1 of Capsicum annuum. Classification (NCBI taxonomy): domain Eukaryota; kingdom Viridiplantae; phylum Streptophyta; class Magnoliopsida; order Solanales; family Solanaceae; genus Capsicum; species Capsicum annuum. The sequence continues at coordinate 127,568,756 of NC_061121.1, read as the reverse complement.
TGAAACCTTTACTAGTTCAACTTTGCTATCGGGCAAAAATGTCAGTCAAATGGCCTTGTATGCCAATTCTAACTCTTCTAATAACTCAGGAAAGTCGATTTAAGTTAGAAAAACCCTTGGTTCAAGTCCCAAAACTCCTAGACTCATTTTGGGATTTTAGGCAAAATTTAAGAAAAATGGTAAGTGGGTGTGGGACCCACTTTTCATCGAATGAACATAGATGGAAATTTTAACTATGCCATTGAGTTTTAAATGTTGAATTTGATAGGTTAGTTAGTTCATTTGCATATACAGGATTTTGGATGATTCTCGAGGGGTTGGAGAAAACTTGTCTGGTGTTTCGTGCATCGCATATGTAACTAGTTGATTGCTTAAGTGACCTAGCTTAGCCCACTAGTATCGCATAAGTGAAGCACCACATAACTGATACTAGTATTGATTACGTCATATATGCTGAGGCTGCTACTGTCACAAATGCGACATCTGGTCATTTAAGCGATGATCACTTAAGCGACTCGGTGTTCACTTAAGCAACACTCATGGGCCTAGGAAGGATATACATACCTCACTTATCCCAATTTTTGCCATTCTCTTCCATTCTCTAGAGTTTTAAACCCTAAAAAGCTGGAATTCTTAGGAGAGTCAATTATGGGTGATTTTGGAGCTTGGGTAATATTAATTTATGTGTTTCTCCTTCGATTTGTAGTAAGTTTCCATTAATTTCATGGCTAATTCATCTATCTTTTTATAAGATTCCTAAAATCTTTGTGGCTTGATTATAGCACCATTAGTGCTTAGAATTTATCTATTTTTTAGGGATAATGTTTCTTGAGCATAGAATAGCATCGTGTTGGTTTAAAAAGTGTGATTTCATAAATGAGCACCGCATTTTATTTAATTTTTGATCCAAAGAACAATACTTTCATATGGGTATCATTATTCTTATTTTGAAGAGTATTTTGTGATTTTGATAGCATAAATTTTGTGGAATCTTCTCGAAAAGGAAAATTGGTGGTTTAAAGGATTCTTTAGGCTTTTCTTCAATGTCCAAGTAGGCTAGATTTACCTGCTTCATAGATTAACCAAGCTTGTTTTATGATTATGATATTATGTTTGATATGGGGTGGGATTTAGGTATTGAAATTATGAATGTGAATATTTGGATTAGTTAAACCGTTTAGGCTATCTTGAAATCTTAAATTAGGAGTAATTAGCTTAGTTACTCATGTATTAGGTGAATTTGTCTTCGTGGTTCATGTTTAGGTTGAAAATTCTTTAGTTTCTCGACTAGTAGAAATTACCTTAATCTCTCATATTCAAGGTGGAATTTGCCTTAGTTTCTCAAATTCGGTGAAATTACCTTAGTTGTTATTACTTTAGGTTAAATTGACTTAGTTGCTCACAGTTGGGAGGAGTTTCTATCCTAGGTCTAATTATGGTTTATTCAACATTTAGAAATGAATTTAGATACCATAGCCTAGTCCAAGGTAAAATTTTCCTAAATGGATCTCGGGGATTAGAAGTAGGCCCCTCCAGCCCACCTTAGGCTAAGACTTGTGTTAGTTTTGTAAAATTATTTATGCATGGTGTACCCTTATTAATTATTTTTGTAAAATTATTTACACATGTTGTACCCTTATTAATGTTTGGTTTGGTACTTGAGGAGAGTGAATATATTCAATGAGTTTGTTAGATAGGTATTAGAAGTTAATGCTAATTCTGGCTATTCATTGATATGATTAATGTTATTGCTTATACATATGATTAATGTTATGGATTATAGATATGATTAATAATATGGCATATAGACATGATTAATGTTATGGCCTATAGACAAGATTAATTATATGACTTATAGATATGATTAATGATATGTCCTATAGATATGACTAACGATATGGCTTATAGATATGATTAATGTTATGGCTTATAGATATGACTATTGACATATCCCATAGACATGGTTATTGGTATGACTTAATAGTTACGAGATTAATATAGTTTATGGGCATGATATTGATATGACCTATGGATATGATGCTTAGCCTGGTGTATAGATATGAGTAAACGGATGACTTATTGTTATAGTTTATTGTGCTAGTTATTGATATGACTTATTGGCATGGTTCAGTGGTATGATTTATATATATGAGTTTTGGTTCAAGTTCGGTAAATTATGATGATGCTATTGAGTTCTGGTTCAAGTCCGGTATAAGGAGTTATTATGATAAGATACAGTTCGGATGGATTCTTGGATATGGGATTATAATAATAACTTATGGTTATTTGGTTACTTCGTTCCCTTGATTGTTCTCTCCAGGCTTATGGGGGCCTACGTTGAGTTATTTACCTTTCCACACTTACTGGATTATGAGCGCCAATATGGTACTTATAGTTGTATGATGTTTATGCTACCGTTTCATATGTATTTAATTATTTATGTACATTAGTGTTGGAGATTATTTTTAGGTTTGCTCCTTTTTACTTTGGCTTGTATTATTTTATTTTGTATCTTATCATATTTATATCATGATTTAGCTCAGTCGATTGATGATACCTACTAAGTACCCATGGTTTTGGTACTTATAGTACACTTTTATATCTTCTTGCTATAGATTTGAGTATTAGTTGTTGCTGCTGATTCAGCACTCGTGCAGGGTTGATTTCAGAGATTGGGTGAGCTCTTGGAGTTGGTGTTACCATTTTACTTCTATTTATCTATGTCTAGTCTTTCATCTTTGAGACAGATTGTATTTGACTATTTAATGTTTATAGTTTAGTTGTAGTAGCGCCTTGTACCGATATTACTGAGTCTTGAGGTGGTTGTTAACTTTTATCTATCTATCTATTAGACTTTCATGACTATTTTATTGCTACTTAAGTTTTTTAATCACTAATTTCTGACTTTTAGGCCATTTTCCACAAAATTTGCCCATTGTATCTAGCTTCAGGCTATGGTTCAGCTTACCTACCGTCAGGACAAAGTAGGTGCCATCATGACTCATAAATTGGGTTGTAAAAAATTGGTATTAGAGCCTAGGTTTCACTGGTATTATTGGCAGAAGAGCCAGTATCTAGTAGAGTCCCATGGATTAGAACGATGATGTCTTTTTATTATCTTTGGAAGGCTATAGGACATTCTTAGTAGTTCTTAACTTCTCTCACTCATTTTATGCTAATAGTTTGAGTTGGTTTGTAAGGCATTTCTTTGGTTTCACTCTTACGTAGATGGCTAGGATGTATGCTACCGCTACACAATACAAGGGTCTCAATATCGAGCCTAGGGATACTATCGCTATTTATGGATGACCTAGAGGACACAGAAAATCCAATGATGTATTCCTAATTAGGGGTTAGGATAGGGGGACTTCACCAGACCCTATTCCTACTCCTGAGCTAGATATTCTTTTGCCCTAAGCCAGTGGTAGGCCAGGGACCAGTCAACGCTTCACGAGATTTATTTCTTCTTTAGTTCCTAGAGATGCTTTGGTTTAAATTTTGGGATTAGTTTGTGGTGCACCATCTAATAGTGCACAGTTTACAAATTTGAGTGGTACTAAGGCAGAGGCACAAGATGTAGCTGTGGCTCCTAGAGTTGAGGTCCTTTATGCACCAGTAATTACTCAACGGGTAGTTTCCCAGCATGTAATATCTGCGAAGGAGTGTAATATGTTGGGTAGATTCTAAAAATTGGATCTACTTAGGTTTTCTAGAGCATCGACCAAGGATGCATATGAGTTATTGATTTCTTGTGAGGATAGGCTTTGTAACTTGGGCCTAGTTGACACTCGTGGTATGTATACACTACTCTTCAGTTGGGCATGGTAGCTCGACATTGGTTGAAAGGTCATCTTGATTGCAATACAGTAGGATCTCCCCCTTTTGATATGGACTCAGTTCTTTGAGATCTTCTAAGAGAAGTATATGCCCCAAGGTCTTAAGGATCTTTTGAGCGATTAGTTATCGAGGTTAGCGCAGGGTTCCATAATTGTTGTGGAGTATGAGGCTAAATTTCATAAGTTGGCTAGGTATTCTACTTCTATTCTAACTACTGAGTATGGGAGGGTTTGTTGCATTATTCGAGGATTGCAACTTCCTCTTTGCATATCTATATAGAGTTTGATTTCTACAGGCAAGTCTTTTTCTAAGGTTTTTGATCATGCTTAACTTATGGAGGAGATGCATCATGAGGCCCAAAGAGGCAGTGATATCAGGGTAGGTTCAATGGGAGCCGTAACAGCTCATGATTTAGAGGTAGTAGATCTCAAGGTAGGTACCCTCCGCATCAACCATATCATTATCAAGGTTAGTCTAGTATACCCGTAAAACACCCTGGGTTTTTGCCCTCATAAATTTCCTAAGGTTTGAGCTCATTGTCCTTGTAACTACTCATCATATGAGTAGTATGATGTGGGTACGGTTCAGGTAACTTAATTGGTTAAGTATCCAGTGGTGGTGGTTGGGTTTTTGTTGTGGTTATAGTTTGGTGGTACGGGTAGTTAGGTGTGGTGACTGGTCGTAAGGGTAATCCTCTACTTAATAAAAAAACTTAGTGACTTGACTTGGATCTCAGTACGAGTGACTCACTAAGAGCCGTGAGGATAGGTCATGAGTCATTATGGGAAGTCGTATGTTGTCCAGTGTCAATCCCTTTAAATTCTGTCTTGGGTACGATTGGACCATACGAGTAATATGTTCGAGTCATTAGTAGGGACAATGGAGTCCTAAAGTGGACAGTGTATGGGTGTCCAACTCATTGTCTTAGTGACGAGTCGATGGTATGATTTGTATGTTGTGGTCACGAGTCAAGGGGTCGACACGTAACCACCTGCGGTATTTTTACAGTTTTAAGTTGGGGTATTCTTGACTTTTTCCTCTTTTATATTCTTTGGATACCACGACATAAAACACCTTTTGGGACTTCATTAACCTATTATTGCCAATCGAACACTTTTAAAAATCTCCCAAACTCTCTATTCAAGCAAGAGGCTAGGGTTTCATCAAGACAATCTTCCTTTTGCAAAATTAGCTTTGGAAGGATTTCTCATTTCTTTGTTATTTCTTATTTTATGCCTACATTGAGTGACATAATGACCTAGTTAGTAAAACAAGTTCCTTTGTTTTCTTAAAGTTGGGATTATTAGGCTTGTAACCTTGAGACTTATTATCATACCTTTTGTTGTTGTCATTTCGGCTTTGCACTAAGTTTTCCTTGAGTGTCAGTTCTTTTTGTTTAAATGACTCCTTCCGATTAGTGTCTTAAATTGAAATGTGAGTCACTATATCCTCAATAATGAAATTTGTTTGCTTATGCTTTAGACTATTTTTTTCGTCATTCCAAGAGTCATGTAATTTTTCGATCAATTTCTCGACAACAAATTTTTCTGGTAAAAAAATTCCTTTGACCTTCAAATCTTCAAGTAATTTTTGATATTCGTTGATTTGAATTTTCATCTCCTTCTTGTCATTTATCTTCCAATGATAATATCTTCCAACTATAAACTTTTGTTTGATAGCATGTTCAAAAGTGAACTTTTTATTTGAGGCTTCCCAAATAACTTTTGCTTCCTTGAAACTACAGTATGCATCAAATAGCTTGTTAGAAATAGTTTGTAATATAGCATTGCGACATACCTTATTGGCGTATTTTAATGATTCCAGAATTTTATTATCGACGTCTTCACTAGGTTGTGAATGTAGCAAAGCATGTGCCACACCATGGACATCAAGCAGTGAGAAGATATGTTCTTGCCATCTTTGAAAATTTTCGTTAGCAAAAAATTCAATATTTGACACGTCAGGAAATGGTTTAGCTTATGGTAAAATAAGTGAATCAGGAGTAGTAGGGGTAGCATCGGTATTAGTTTTAGAGTTACTAGTATTACTTGGCATAGTTTCTTAGATTGTTGGGAAACAATAATTAATTTCACTATCAATTGTGCAAATAAATAAACTGCAACAATAATAATATTTCTTATTATCAGTATAGTAGAGTTAACAATTTACAACAACAACAACAATGATTATGATGATGATGATGATCATAATAATAATAATAATAATTAAATAATATTACTTTAATATTTTAAGTAATATATAAAATACTTGAGTCGTGTTAGGTACAGTCCTAAGAAACTATTTCGGCAACATGAAATGCTTCCCCACGATTAAACAAGCACTTCCCTGATTAATTAGAGGATATCCAAAATTATTCAAGTCTTCCCTAATTAATCAGAGGATACCGAAATCAACAAGACTAATTATAAACCAATAATTTAAATGCCAAATCAAAAGATGATTGGATAAAATGGAATTAAGGTAAGATAGGAGAAGAAACTTTAGGGAATGATAAGAGTAATAAAAAGATAATGTATTTTTTCATCTTTGCTCAGAAATGATATGCCAATTTATAGGAGTAGTGAAGAGGTATAATACAAAATTAATACACATGCACAATATTTTTATTTTGGACAAAGAAATAATACTTGGTCACCACTCAAAGAAAATACTTGGTCTCCAAGTACTTAACTTTGCACATGACAAAATTGAGCACCAATAATTGATATTATTATTTAATTAAAATTTTTACTTTATCTCAACGTAAGATTAAAATATTATTTGAATTATTTTAAAATATCTAACAATATATTTCAGTGTCTTGATTCAATTTCCTAAAGAACTTTTGAAAAACCACATTGAAACCAATAAAGAATATGTTGGATTATAAAAGGTTTTTCTGGCTTTTATCTATTTTTTCTTAACGTACAAGAGAAGAAAACATTACTTCTCTAATATTTATTTTTAGAAACTATAAATTTTTATTTGATGATCATTTGTTTCTTTTTAATATTGAAGAACATGAAGACATGTCAATTAATTTTGACATAGAAAGAGAGGAAAAATTCCCACAAAGTGTGTGAGAGAGATTCTATTAGGATATCTAATGTTATAAATTTGATTCTCTATGCCATAAAAGTAAATGCATATGAAGAGAGGAATAGTGGATGAAATGGCATCCATATTAAACATATTTTTTCATTCTATCAATCTCATAATATGTTCTATAGATAGATTTGAAAAGTTCAAACCATTGATTACGTATTCATAGTTATACATGTATTTGACATCGACTATCATATAAATAAATATATAAAGTTGAAGGATCTTTTACCACTCAATCAAACAATAATTTGTTAACATTTTGTGTACAAAATATAAATATATATTCTACATCATTAATTTTTAACTCAATATCAAATTTTGAAATGCTTATAATTTCAAAGTAGATGAAGAGATCAATATTTTACCCTTATTAGTAAATTCATTTATAAACATGTATACTATAATAATTTATATAAAAAAAAAGACAATTTGATAACTGTAATGCCCCGAATCTAGAACTCGGAATGCTACACGGTGCTCACGACCCCGAAGGACCACAAGCTAACCTATGACTGATATCTGTACCTGTACACTGTATTACATACTAAATATAATGCAAAAATGGAGGCTATAAGGCCATAAGGTTTAAAACTGCATGACTGATAAAATATAATATCTGAGTGGGGTAATAGAATACCCAAAACTGAAATGCTGTCTGAATACACTGTAGTCTGAAAAACATCTAAAACATAACTGTCTGCATAAGGAGTTGATGGGACATGTCCCCAACTAACTCCAACTTATAAATTAATTAATGAGATAATAAATAAATGATTATGTCCACAAAAGATAAGGACTTATTGCTAACTCTGGCTGCTGAGACTGGAATGCTACTGACGCTCTGGAGCTCGTACTTGTGAACCAATGGTATAAGACACCATAGCGCAAATGCGTCAGTACTTTGAATATACTGGTATGCATGAAAACGTAGGCTGAATGCTTGGGGTTCATATGCATGAATAATACTGGCTAACTGACTATTATGAATGTGAGAATACATGCATGAATACATCAAAACTATATCTGAGATTGTTATAACATGAATTTACTGATAACTAACATGACTGATAACTGAATTCTGATAACTGATATAACTGATGACATGAGTGACTATATTTGATAGTCCTAAATCTAATGGAACTAGTTGAGTTCCGTACTATTCTGAGTTGGCTGCATTTGACAGTCGTGAATTTTCTAGAACTATCTGAGTTCTATTACTGAGACTGAATGACTGTATCTGACAGTCCTGATTCTATAACTGTAACTGTGGAAAGTAATTATCTAACCGACATGCCCCTAATATGCCATTATGGATGAGTTGGGTCTAATCTGTAACCCCAATTGGAAGGGTGTTAATACCAAACCACTAGTAAGGACAAGATGTGAGTGACCCTCATCTTACAGTTTTGATGTCTCAACCTATGATGGCTACATAGTTTTGGAACACAAGGATGACTTCTAAGAATCACACCCTCATCTGACAGTGTGTGTTCCCATCCCTGGGTTCACTTGGTGCTACTTCCTACTCCCATCCGAATAGACACTGATCATGGATTACTGAACTGAACTGAATATAATTAACTGAGTTCCGTCGACTGATGGAATAGTACTGAGATTACTGTATTATTGAGCTTTCCTAAGTCACATGACTGACTGAGCTCTATGGATCATGGCTTTACTGAGGATATCATGAAAACATGACACGGACTCTAGGCATACAACTATATTTTTTGGGTACAAGTACACCCAAGACTCGATAGAAGGAAACTGACAAAGCATGACTTTCTTGAGTACAGGACCAACATCAACAATACATAATCCATTGGCTAAGACATTTCATCAAACACTTGACCTATATAACTTGTACATGAATGGAGATTTCATATTATCATACTAGTATGACACTTTTCCTTCACATAGGCATTTAATCAAACATGGGGGGGAGGGGGGGGGGGGGGGGGGAGCATGCTATGGTTATACAATTATCAACACATCTAATAATCAAGGATCCATCAATCAACTTGTGAATTGAAGGGTTTTATCATGAATATCGTGTGACTCCTCATATACTAGAATCAATTCTTGTAAATAATAGTCTATAACAAAGAATGAAACTAAACAACAATATGAACATCACTTTTCAATTCAATCAAATCATGAACATTTGTAAATATACAAATATTTGATTTTGGAAAGAGATTATTGAGCTTCATAGGTTAAAAAGACACATGAATCAACACATGACATATCTTAGTTTTTTATTTAACGAAGATTGATGGAGAGACTTTCTTGAAATTGAATCCACAATTGAGACCCTAGCTTGTTCTTGAGAGAAAATTGAGAGAAACTAGTATATTTTTGGTTCCAAATAGCTGAATATCATGTTAAAGGGATTAAACAGGGGTGGAAAATTGACCCTTTTAACCCTGAATGCATCTTTTAAATTGGTGAAAATTTCCCGACCTGGACCCCTGGCGCGACGCGGTGCGATCAGGAATTTGACAATTGAGGAATAGGGAAATGGCGTGATGTGAAGAAATCATGTTGGGGCACTGGGAAAAGAAAAATTGCCATATTATCTTGTGGCGCGGTGCACCACTGACCAATATGGCACTGTTTTACGATAGGGACTTGAAATAGTCATAACTTGTTACCCAGTTATCAGATTTAGGCTAATTTTATATCGATGAAAAACTTACTGAATTTCCCACATGACAAAAAGTGAAAATCTTGAAAATTCCCCATAGAATAAACGTCATTCCATTTAGACTCTAATACTTGACATTCTTGAGACAAAATTAGTTAGGAAACTTTAGGGTATTACAATAACTTAGGGAAAGTCATACGAGAACTTTAGCATGAAAAAATTCCTTCCTTATTAAGTCATATTCATTTGTGAAAAACTTACACTTTTTATTTATTTTTTACTAAATCAATAACATTATCTAATGAAAATATGCAACTTTTTAATATCGTACGCCAATTAATACGGGGTTACACTCGTAAAACACATGTCTAGAAACTAATAATAAAATATAGGATAGGGGGATTTATATAGAGTTTAGGAACTCTTAGAAATATCAAATATCAATATCAACAGGGTTAGAAGAAGTCTCGACTCATACCACATCCCAAAAATTATTTTTTAAAGTCAAATGGCCTATGCAGCCTTATTATAAAATCCAAATGATTCTTTAGAAAGGTCCAATACCCGATCCATCGCCAATCTTCAGAAAAAAAAGAAAAAGAAGATAAAACTAAATATGCTAACAAAAATCTTTAAAGCAGGAAAATGGAAGGAAAATAGTCATGGTCGTCGGCTTCATCATCCATTTGAGAAGAAACCAAAACTTAGCTAAAGAGAGAAAGGACAAGCATCTGGATCTATGAGTGCAAACGAAAACCGAACTTTAGGAAGGAAGGTGAGCTTTGGTATATTTCATATAGGACATGAATAAGATATCACTAATGTCATGAAATAACTTTGATTAAAAACTTTTCTAATCTTCTCAGATAGATCGGGCCTTCAAGCACTCCGATAATTACCTATACAACCTCCCTATAGATATCAAGTAATGCCGATTGATGTTGAATCATTTAATTTATCCTCTTGACAGGTTGAGCTTAACGAAGAACTAATACCACTATCGAAGAAGATAAAAATCACTAATTCAACATGAACTAGCTGAGGTAAGTGGAAAATTATTATTAAACTCCAAGCTCTGTTAACCATATATACATTTTTCTCAGCTCTTGACTTTTTCTTTTGCAGATCATTCTCATGCCAGATCTAAAGAAGGAAATAATTAAAGGAAAAATTACACAATAACTGTTTCAATTTTTTTGATGTCATCTATAAGACGAATTATTAATGACTTGCCTTTTGTTTTTGTACTTGCCTTGTACTATTCTTTCCATGTTGTACCTTTATTAATTAGTTTTTGGATTATTGAACTTGAAAATTCCTATTTTGAATTCTTATAACCGTGAGACTTGGTGTCTTATTTTTTTCCATCATGAAAATTGTTTTCCTTCATTGTTGATACCCTGTACTGAGTTGAAATTAATGATTGAATTAACCACCAAAAAGAAAACTTAGTTAGCTGAAAAGTTTACCAGCATGGTCCCATTTCTTAAGGTATGTTCCACCTCTACCTAGTACTGTACCCTCTGATATGCCATGGTTTTATGGCACATTGGATGATTAAAACAAGGGAATTATGCAAGAAATTTGATCAGTTTTATTAGATGTGATATGTTTTTTGTGTTTATTTTGCAAAAAAATAGGGTAGGAAGTGAGTAGAATGAAAAAAGAAGAAAAAGATAAAAAATTATAGTCTTTTGCTTGGACAACTAGTCTTTGGGTGCCACTGCGACTCGTCGTCCAAGTCATTGGGTGACCAGTAAAGGAATAAAAGACAAAGAATAAAGTATACTATGACTCATAGAGTCAGACTATGAGTCGTAGGGAAAGTTGTTCTTAGCAAAAATATGGCAATGTCCTAGAAGAATCCAGGGATACAAAGCAAACAATGAGTGATATAAGTCTAGATGACTCATTGTCTGAGGCATTACCACAGTTGACCTTATTTTCTACTTTATTTTGGATAGGATTTTTAGGTTTTATTATGTAATTATAAATTCCCCATTGATGTTTTATTATTAGTTCACACACTTTACATACTTACAATATTATATTGAGTTCTAAGATGCACTTTTGATCTTGAAATTCTTGTTCTTGAATTTTACAATTTGAAATTCATTTGAGATTTTGGTTTTCATTCTTAATATTTTGTAAGATCATTCATGTTATTTCAATCATGAATTGTATGTGTGTTCTTACCATTATGAGAAGATGAACCCCATAACTAGTATTGTGGAAACCCTGATGGAATAACGAAGTAGAGAAAATGCAGTCTTTCTTGAATTGTATTCTTGCATGTATTATGGTTTTGTTTGTGTTGATTGCTTTCTTGGAAACTACAGATGCTAATAACCTTCTTGTATTTGATATTAACTCGAGAGAGAGGTTGAGAATAGGAAAATAAAATCACAATGGTATTGGAAGCTACCAACCTTCATCTAATAAACTTGAGACTAAGAAAAGATAGTTAATCTTGGATCCAGAACACGTGTTAGTGATACGATATTTTGAAACCAAGAGGATATGAGTGAAATTAAATAAAAGGTGTTGAAAGACAGTTGGTGATACCTAACTTATTAGATTATGCATGCTAGACATCGAGATAGTTTGACGTTCATGATAAGTCTGCGGAGTTAAAAAGCTAGGGGAAAACGATCCTAGTGTTTGTCTCATATTGATTTCAACCTAAAGAGTTCAAGCATTGTTAATATTGTTCTTATAAAATTCCCCCATTTACATTAAGTACTTTTCGACTGTATCAACAAGTTCTTAATAGAGATTTGTCCTATTCCCTATAGGCTCGACCCCAACCTTTATTGGGTTCTATATTTGATCAGTGACCACGTTACACTTTTAGGAGGTGTAATTTGGTTGACATCAAATTTTGGCGCCATTGTGTCACGATCCAATTTCTCAGGTCATGATGGAGGAAACCATAACCCACCAGTAGACAAGCCAAATCTGTAGTCCAAAACTGCTAGTAAGGGACTTCCAACCGAGATAATGAAAGAATGTGGAATAGATGTAATTAAAGATCAAATATATAATATAGTCCCAAAGCCTGGTGGTATCAGTGCAAAAGCTTTTACATTACAAGATTTCAAAGCAAAGCACAAATGAATCTATTGATACAACCCATCTCTAAATACAACATAGAGACTAATCTAGTACATCAGAGGGAGGAAAGTAATACTCCGAATGTCAGGAACTCACCTTATGTCTCCAAACCATGGCTATTCTGCACGTGCACACATTAACATCAATAACTCGTACTATGATCTATAGGTGGCAAAACTGTATTTTGAGTACAAAACATGTGGTACTCAGTAGGCAACTACCGACTGAGCTCCAAAGACAAAGTAGATACATATAACATATAAATAAAATGAAAAGCTACACCTGATTTTTCTGCAACCACACAAGACAACCACTAATATAATAAGGATAAAAAATCTATTCATGTCTAAGAGACTAACATATTAAGGCTAATGAAGTAATTAGAATGGACTATCTTATTCTGGCCATAATTAAGAATCTCAACACTATACCGTGTATCACCGACCAACATATGAATAGAGAGTGAACGAAGGATATATAATAGTATACACAACCAAGAAATTAGTATATAACATGA
>NC_061121.1:127534844-127552536 GCF_002878395.1 Capsicum annuum | reverse complement strand
AGGATATATAATAGTATACACAACCAAGAAATTAGTATATAACATGATTAAATGAAGGAAAGAAGGGATATACAGTAGTACCATAGCTATATGTAATTAGGTATAGATATATTTGTATAAATGAGGTCAATTCTAGGTACAACTTAAATCATCAGGATAACATCTTAAGACCTCGAAATCATAGCAGGAACTAGTGCTAGAATACTCAGAGTTCTAATCTATATATCAAATCATCATATGATCATGCCTAATAATAAAATCGTAAGATAGAAGAGGCCAAAATCATACCTCAAAACTCAATACCCTGTCAATAACCCATATATCCTAAACTAGCCATAATAATGATCATAACAATATGGTAACTACATAAATGACAGGGCGAGTAACCGATTAGTCCAGAAAACTAATACCTAGTCGAGCCTATCACGTACCCCTACCACCTTATGCTCAGAAGGTTCAATCAACATACAACATACCATAAGGTATAGTCATCACCTATACCTATGCAACCCCTCCCTCCTATATGGGCTGATAGATGTAGATGCATATTAATGATAGGCAATATGCATGCAAGATTGAATACAAAGTATATAATTGATATCATAATGTCATCATCATAATTAAATCCATCATATCCATCTCCATCATAACCATCATTATAATGTACCATCATCATCAAAATCGTTTTTCGACCTTGCTAGGCATATAGTTACCATATGTAAGGCTAGCCAAACTCGAATCGGTAGATGTACGCATAGGCACATCAATATAATTATACTCCGTCCTTGTCAGGTATTAAAATCACCAACAAAATATCTTTCATCCTTGCCGGGAGTCAATGTATCATCACAATGTGTTCCAGCTTTGTCATCATAGTCATTCTCGCACTATTGTTGGATATTAAATCAATATCAACATAATTATCAACACATATGTATAACATCAATATTAAAATCTGTCATCGGGTTTTTCCTAAAATTGATATCAATAATATAGCATCTTCCTCCGTCCCATATTAGAGAGATGTGTACATGGATATAATAGGTGCACAGAATTAAGTCATGGCTAAAAATAGTGTAAATCCATAAATTTATTTCTCGGAGTGAATTTTGGGACTAAATCATTATAAAAGTGTAAAAAGGGTCAGAATCTCTCACGACCGGAGTAATTAGTAGTATCAAATCATAGATCAGAATCTTCCTCGATCATATCTTTAAAACATCATTATTAACCCTTTTTACACATAAGTTATTCATTAAGACATACAATTAATTTTATGAAGAAATCTATTTTAAGGTGAAAAGTGGGCTTTAAACCTTATTTAGGAACAACAGTAATAAGATCATATTTAGATAAAGTCACATTATTTACCAAATTAATGTTCATGAATGTACCAAATCTATGCATGCCATCACCAGTATTCCAAACAATGGGACCATAAGCATTAATATATACATAAGCTAGGACTGTATCCTTTACAAGGATAAACACTTCCCAGAAGTCCAGTCGATATCATAACACGGTCTTTGGCCCTATTATGTGTTCTGAATAATTACAACATCATAATCATGGCCTTAGGCCAACATATGTATCCATAACTCATATCAATAATCATATTTGTAAGACATCTCATAACTATAAGCTTTAGTATGACTAGGAGGCATAACATGTCTATAAGCCATAAAGCATATTTGTAATTACCTAACATCTCGGAGGCATAATATATGAATAAGTATCTCATATTTAGGAGGCGTACTATCAATAAGCATTTCACATCTAGGAGGCACAATATCAATTAATATTTCACATCTAGGAGGCATATTATATCAATAAGCATCTCACATTTAGGAGGCAGAATATTAATAAAAATCTCATATATATGAGGCACAATATCAATATGCATCTCACATCTAGGAGGCACAATATCAATAAACATCTCACATCTATAGGCTATATATCGTATCTATATCTATGCCTATATTATAAAGCAAGTTGATGGACCATCTCATAAATCAAGTCCAAAATGACATAGCATATGTACAAGCCATAAGTCATAATCCGGGAAAAGTCATCATAATTTACCAAGTTACGGAGTAACCTTATTCTAAAGGATCAATAGTCTCAACTATACCTAACATCCGTAACTAAGTCTACTAAGGCTAACAAATATCTTAGCCTACGGTGGATCGGAAGAACACACTTCTTGACATGACCCGACCCTTGGGCCTTGTCGTAATGGGTAACCCAAGTCCAACCAGGACGGGGGACCGCCCCTACTACCCAACCCAACCACCTATATCCAGCCTTAGATGGGCTGAATTTCGAACATATAACAAGGTAACGTAAATGCTCTCATGAAGACTCTAGGATAGGTTCACAACCATGACTGACCCAACCGAGTCCACCCATACCAAATCAACCGTCCAAACCATACTAACCAAATCATAAGACATAAACTAGGCCATAACCAAAGAGAATACCAAAACATAATATGATAATCAATCCCAAACTGTAATATGACGGAATAGTGAGAAATCCTATGATGTGGTCTCAGCCCACTAGGCTATTTCAATGCAAATGTCGATACCAATATCGATCCTGCCCATTCCAACCCCCAGAAGTATAAGAAAGCCTTTATCCAAAAGAGTAAATAAATCCGGTTGGGACATGCCCCTAACCATGGAAAAAACCAATATCCAAAGTAAAGTCAAAATGTCTAGCAATATCCATAACATAAAACAATTCTTTTCGAATAGATAAAAGCTCACCACTTCATTTCAAATTCTATCCTTGAGTCAATCACTATGTAGGAGGATTCGAACGGTCGGTTCTTGAATAGCGTGGGTATACAACTGCCAGTAGACATGTTAGCGAGTGACCGCTAGCATGAATCTCAAGTTAAGGATTAAATAATGCCAGTTATAAAACCAAGTAAAACCATCCAATGCACATAACCATACATATATATAAGTGTCGGGAAGGGGTATCCGGGTTTAGCATGCATTTAAAACCTTTACCTGGTCTGTGTAGCTTGGACGTCCTAAACAACCCACGGGCTATATGGGTTCAGCTCCCCCTTTTGAAAGGGACTCAGTACATATAGCTTCATGACCAGGGAAGTATCCATGGGATGACTATTACATCCCCAATAGTGTGACATCATGTATGGTCCACTAAGACCAATCCTCATGTCGGCAAATATGAGTTTCCAATTTTAGTCCTCTCGGGACCGCCACCTTCTACGTCTTTGCTACACATTCTGCCATTAATGCCTAATTAAAACCATTTCCAAATTACCAACCGATCTATTTACCATGTTATTAACCAAGGCCAATATTAGCGGTATCATCATACTACCTCTCACTTGCAAGTGATATCCATAGCCAAAACATTTAGCTTAAGGGGACTTTTAAGTGCCCTTCCATATACCATATTAAACCACTTGGGAGACTTCCATGTTCCCCATAAGCATAACCATTTTGACTTTAGCCTTTTCAAACCATTTAAACCGTGTATGATTCTTTTACCAAGTTTAAAACATGTAATAGTTCCATTAAAAGAAGTCAATTCAATGAACATATCTCTATAAGCATTTTATCAAACATATTGGGGGCATAACATAACCAAAATCAATTCCAAAGACCATTAAAACATTATCGTACAATCCAACTATCCGAATCCACCATTAATGCATATAAAAGCATAATTAAAACCATAAGAAACCATAACCAAGCATTTAATATCAAAACACCCAAATAATAGTTAAAAGTCATAATCACAAAATAGTAAAACAATGATATCAATCATATAAATCATGCCTTTAGTTAAAATTACAATGAGGAAAGAGAATCATGCCTTCTACAAAAGAATTTACAGAAAGAATTCACCTATGCAAGCCCTAAAGCAATCTTTAAGATGAAACCCTAGCCTTCTTTCTCCAAAAGCTCTTGAGAGAATTATGAAGTGTTTTGGAATAGTTTTCTAAGTGTTAATGAATTGAATAATAGGGTAAATAACCTTCTAACTGTATTAGAAGTCGTGGATCCTAATTAGGGTATGTAAGGAAATGACCAGAATACCCTAACTTAAATCCCTTAAAAACCCATCACATGGATACGACTGACCCATACGAGTGGTACCCTCCCAATACGTTCAGTACCCACCACTTGTATCCAAGCCTCAACCCTTGGATCAAACACTATCAAGTATACGACTCATCCAACCAAGTTGTAACTATAACATGGGATCTGTAACCATAACCCGTATCCCAGGAAGAACGAAATACAAGGAGGATTAAACACTGCCCACTATACGAGTCCTTGGTATGACTCGCACTAAGCCCTACGACTCATATCCCTAAGTCGTACCTATTCCAGCGACCAAAATCATTCCACTAACGAACACTGGTCAACATACGGTAGGACCATACCACTCGTACCCCAGCATAGGGCTCGTACCCATGAGTCATATTGGGTCCGAAGAACAGAAATCCTAGGAAATTTTCTAAGGGTCAAAACCTATGATGTTTCTGTCTCCCCCACTAGGAACATTTGTCCCAAAATGATGGAAAGTATAGGGGTAACCACACATAGAATCATTTGCATTATATAACATCTTTTTAAGAAAGTTTGAAAGCAGAAAGGCAAAGATATTAATCTTTTCTTTAACAAACTCAGAGAATAAGGATGTGTTGAAGACATATACCTTCCGTACGAAACACCGGAATAGAAAACGAATATGGATACTTGGACTTTATGTCATCTTCCACTTCCCAAGTAGCTTCTTCCACCTTATGGTTCCACCATAGAACCTTAACCGAAGCCACTTCCTTGGTCCGCAACCGACGAAATTGCCAATCTAATATCTCAACTCGGACCTCTTTATAAGATAGAGAATCCAAAATATCTAATTCTTCCAAAGGGACAACCAAAGAAAGATCACCAATGCACTTCCTTAATATAGAAACATGAAAGATCGGATGAGCCAAACTTAAGCTAGATGGAAACTCCAACTCATACATAACATTTCCCGCCTTTTGTAAAATCTCATAAGGACCAATATACCAAGGACTGAGTTTCCATTTTTTTCCAAACCACACCATTCCCTTCATGGGAGACACCTAGAGGAACACCCTATCTCCAACCTCAAACTCCAGGTCTCTATACCTAGATCCACATAGGACTTTTGGTGACTTTGGGCAGCTTTAAGCCTATCCCGAATCACTTTGACCTTATCTATCACTTGATAAACCAAATCTGGGCCAAACATGTCCGCCTCCTTAAGGTCAAGCCTACCAATAGGAGATATACACCTCCTACCACACAATACCTTAAATGGAGCCACACCAATACTTAAATGATAGCTATTATTGTAAGCAAACTCACCCAAAGGTAGATGCTCAACCCAATTGCCACCATAGTCAATCACATAGGCCCGAAGCATATCTTCCAATGTCTAAATAGTTCTCTCTGCTTGCCCATCCCACCGCGGATGAAAAATAGTACTCAAATTAATCTTAGTCCCCAACCCTTTCTGGAAAGACTGCCAGAAGTGAGATGTAAACTGTGTACTACGATCAGGAATAATCAAAACAGTCACCCCATGCAACTTCACAATCTTCTGAATATATAGTTTCACATAATCCTCTACCAAAAAGGTAGTATGCACTGGCAAAAAATAACAAACTTAGTTATTCTATCGATGATGACCCAAACTTAGTCATTCTATCCATGATGACCCAAATCAAATCGTACTGATTTTGAGACTAAGGAAGACCAGTGAAGAATTCCATATTGATTACTTCCCACTTCCATTTGGACAAATCAATTTCTTGACACAACCCTCCTGGCCTCATGTGCTCAACCTTAACCTGTTGACACACCATACACTTGGTCACAAAATCTGCCACATCTCTCTTTATGCCATTTCACCAATAGATCTCCTTAAGATCATGATACATCTTAATCAAACTGGGATGAACAACATAGTGTTATTCATGAGCCTTAGCCAAAACCCTTTACTGCAACCCATCAACATTAGGAATACATAACATTCTTTGGTACCGTAAAGTACCATCACCACTTATCTCAAATACCACTACCCTTTGCCCACCAACGTCACTCTTGATTTTCATTAAGACAGGATCCAACACTTGCTTCTCGTTAATCTCCACACCAAGAGATGATCGAACCACCTCTTGCACCATTACATTACCATCCTCAGAGTCCAAAAGGAGAACCCCAAGATTTTCCAAGCGGTGAATGTCCTTCACCAATTCCCACTTTCCTTATTTCATATGAGCCAAACTTCCTATAAATAACCTGCTAAGAGCATCAACAACTATGTTAGCCTGACCTGGGTGTCAGTAAAGACTCATATCATAGTCCTTGATAAGTTCAAGCCATCTCCTCTACTTGAGATTAAGCTCTTTTTGAGCGAACACACACTGAAGACTCTTATGATCTGAAAAAATATCCACGTGAACACCATACAAATAATTTTGCCATATTTTTTAAGAAAGCATAACCGCCAATAACTCCAAATCATGAATAGGATAATTCCTCTAATGTACCTTCAACTGCCTGGAGGCATAGGCAATTACCTTCCCATACTGCATCAACACACAACCAATACCTACCTGTGATGCATCATAATAACCACAAAACTATTATTTCCCTCTGGCAAATTCAGAATTGGAATCGAAGTCAACTTATCCTTCAACTTCTCAAAACTCCCTTCACAAGCATCCGACCAAGGAAACTTAACATGGGCGTAGGAGCTATTGAAGAAAAACTTTCCATAAACTACCTATAATACCTAGATAAATCCAAGAAGCTCCAGATATCAGATAGAGTCATAGGCGTAGGCCACCTATTCACCACAACAACCTTTTGCGGATCCACCATGATTCCTTCACTAGAAATAATATTACCCACGAAAGTCACACAGCGTTCAACCAAAACTCACACTTAGAGAACTTGACATACAACTACTATTTCTTTAAGGTTTACAACACCACACAGAGGTAATAACATAACCCACCTCGCTCTTTGAATAAACCAGAATGTCATCAATAAACATAATGATGAAGAGATCTAAATACTGCTTGAACACCCTGTTCATCAAGTACATAAATGCTATCGGGGCATTGGTCAACCCAAATGACACAATGAAGAACTCAAAATGCCCATACCGAGTATGAAATGCCTTCTTAGGGATATCCACTTCCCTAATATTAAGCTGATTGTTCCTAGACTAAAAATCTATCTTAGAGAAGAACTTGGCACCTTGCAACTAGTGAAATAAGTTATCTTATCGAGTAAAAAAATACTTTTTCTTGAGCGTCACCTTGTTCAACTGCATGTAGTCAATGCACATCTGAAGGGAACCATCCTTCTTGTGAACAAACAACACTGGTGCTCCCCAAGGAGATACACTTGGAAGAATAAACCCCTTGTCCAGAAATCCTTAAGTTGCTCCTTGAGTGTCCTCAACTCAATCGGAGCCATTCTATACTGAAGAATAAAAATTGGATGAGTGTTCAAAAGTAAATTAATACTAAACTCTATTTCCCTATCTGGAGGAACACCAAGAATATCATCTGGAAAGACATCTAGAAACTCACTAACCACAGGGATCGAAGACAAAGAAGGACCTTCCGAGTTAGAATTTTTAACCCGAACCAACTGATAATGACAACCCTTGGAGATTAACCTCCTAGCTCTAAGATAATAATTAAACCTCCCCTAAGAGCTAAATAAATGCCCTCCCATTCTATAATTGGTTCACCAGGGAACCTAAAGATAACCCTACAGGTCTGACAATCCAAGGACGCGTAAAAGAGTGTAACCAATCCATACCCAGAATGACATCAAAATCTAACATATCCAACTCAAATAAATCTACAAAGGTTTCCTTGCCACCACCAGATACCACATACCCCTATAAACTCTCTTTTTAATAAACGAATCACCTATCAGGGTAAAAATAAAAAAAGGATCCAAAATAACTTTTGGATTGAAACCAAAAGATACAGCCACATATGGAGTCACATAAGTAAGAGTAGACCCCGGAACAAGCAAATAATATACGTCATGAGAGAAAACCTGTAACATACCAGTAATGACATCAGGTGATGCCTTGGATTCCTGTCGGGATGCCAAACATACAACCTATTCTAACTAACACTAGAACTAGGAGAAGTAACAGAAGCAAATGCAACACCACCAGCTGTAAGAGTAGAAGATAAAGACACCAAAATCTTATTTGCCCTTGTATCAATCTTATTAATCAGACAATCCCAGAGCTGATGGCCTGTCTGGAAACACGTGAAGTATTTATTCCTCCCTTTCTCACAATAACCTTGATGGGGACGACCACATAATTTATAAGGAGGATACAAAGAAAATATCTGACCTCTACTCGCCTGAGATTGGGCAACTTTTTCTCAAGAATTATCATCACCTTGATAATACCTGTCTCCCGAATGGTAAGGAGAACTAGGAGAAAAGGATCAAGAACTCCCCCACTTATTTTTATCCTACTTGGTACCATCTCTAGCACCCTTAGTCTGAGTACCTTTGTGATCAAAAAACCTGTCGCTATTTCCCTGCCTATTCCTAAACTCTACCTGTATCCTCTTCTTATCCTCAACCTCCTATATCTGAATAGTCAACCTCGAGATGTCTATATCTTTAATTAGCAAGGAAGTCTTGCTCCCCAGAATTAAATCTCCATTCAACCCAGAAGCGAACTTCCTTATTCTCAACCTCATATCATCCACCAAGTGAAGAGCATACCTAGATAGCTGATGGAACTTCAAAGCATATTCCTTTACTGATATCCTTCCCTACCTATGGTTTACAAACTTTATCTTAGCTTCCCTCTACTCTTGAGAATAGAACCGATCTAAAAAGGCATTAGAAAAGGCCTACCACAACCCTTCCTCTTTTATATCACCTCTATCCCTATCCCATTCCTCATACCATTGATAACTAATATCCTTGAGCTGATTCACCTACATCACCCGAAAGATCTTTTCCATCTCATCTAAGAAGCCCTATGGATCCTCCCCTACCTTTACTTCAGTAAAAGTAAGAGGACCCATCTTTATAAATTGACCAACCATTGTGGCCTCAGCAGACAAAGCACCAGCCACACCCCACTTAGCCTGAGCAGCAACCAGTTAGGCAATAACATGAATAGAATGATGAAATTGCTATGAATAAGAAACCATAGATAGAAAGATCAGAAGACAAAGCACCAGCCCCAAAAGTCAATAGATAGAAAGATCTCAAAAGCTAAAAATAGTGAGAGATTGGGCCCGTATGCTCCGAGCATGACTTCCCAGATAATCTGTAAAAAGAGGAAATACTTCCATGAGATTTTGTCATATGTATCCCCTTTTCAACTAGCTCTCTCACTTCACTTCCAAACAACCAAAACTCAACTTCAACCACCAACTGGCTTCCAAATGAACTGTAAAAGGTAGATGCATGCAAATCCAAACCATTACATAGTGGTACTATCTTGATACCTACATAAATTAACCAGAGGCTTAACCAAGCCTGAACAAGCCAAGGCATGAGTCATAACAGTAACTTTAAATCCAAATATAAGATTTCCTTTCTAATCTACACTTGCTATCTACTTCAACCCAAGAGAAAAATCACCAGAATTTCCTCTGGTCAATCTCATCACAAAGAACTCAAAGAATGAAGCTAATCCACTAAAAGTTAGTAAGGCAAACATGAGAATAAGCCTATAAGGCACTATCTGGACATAGAGATAATCAAAGAATACAAGTTATGCTAATGCTGCAACTAGTCTGATTGGTAATCAAAATAAAAATCCAGAAAATTAAGGCATAACTACTCATCACTGAATGACCCATTCCAGAATATCCCATCAAAAGAGTAAGCCAAGTGGAATCTAACTCAAGCAGACTACTCCCACTAAGTATATCATCCAGAATTCTAAAAATAAACTAAAGACACAAGGACAAAGATGAGGGAACCAATATCAGTTTCATGTTCTATTAGCAGAACATTTATCATAATATTCCATCCAAAGTCGAGAAGATCAAATGGGTAACCAGAGAGTAGGCTTAACCAGCCTATAGATGAATCAGAACTGAGTCAAATCTAAAATGAAGGCTGCACTCCATCTCTATAACTCAAAACGAAAACCTTAAGACCAAAGCTGAACTGCCCAACATCAATTGCCTAAACCAAACCTGAAGACATGCAATTATTTATACTCCAACTCTAGCATAACTTCCAAATAGCAATCCTAAGGCGTCCAATCCATAATTGAGAGAACAAATACAAACCATGGTCAAATACTCACATTGACTTACTGTCTAAATCAGATATATCTATACCAGATTATGTTGAGCCAAAATTAGAACATAGTTGAAGAGCAAAATCATAATAGGGGATAAATTACCAGCTGAAAACATAGGAAATCTACTCAATATATGCTAGAGAGAATATAAATTTATGTGCATATATATAACTATTAAGGCATGCTAAAGAACTCTTTAGGCTACAAACCAAAATAGCAATAGCAAAACTCCAGCAACTCAGAGAAATACAACTTAAGTCAGAAACTAACCAACCCAACATTTCATCTTGGCAAAAAATAGCCATAGGCATATATCACCGAGAAGAAGCACTCCACCGAGCCTTATTTGGCAGAACAAACTCTGAAATAGGGATTTTCTGAATCCACCCAAGTAGGACAATCATCACTCAATCCATCCATGAATCATATCATCAAAGAAGAAAAAAATCAAATTAAAATAAAGGTCAAAGTCAAGACCACTACAAGAAAAATCAAGCAACTCAAGATGAAAAATTTCCAATTCGCCTACTTAAGAAGTAGCATAGGAACTATCACATATATCCAACTGTTTTACTCTACTAGAGTGAGAACTGCATTACGGTGAGAATGGAGCATCTAACTCCACACTTATAACAAGGAAAACCCATCACTAGGAGACAAACACAACAAATATGAGAGATGAATCCAACATATCTTGATATTAATATAAAATTGCTATCGAGCGATCAAATGGCCACAAATGAAAAATGAACCCCAAATTGGTCAATCACACAAATAAGCAGTACAAAAAGAGATAGCCAAAGTGAAAGCCTTTGCAAACTAGAGGCAAGTCTAATAATCCCAAACTCAAAAATGGGTGGTATAGCTAAATTGCCAACTCTAAAACAATAATAGAACCGCAGGAGGCAAACTTTTCTTTGACACTATAATTTACTCCATGATCAATCTAGAACAGCCAACAAAAGAGGAAAATAATCAACCTCACCTCGCTATAGGAAAGAAATCATCAAATTGGGCTATAGCTGCTCAAGCAACCAAATAGAACTGCAAAGAAATAGAATTATAGAAAGATAACACTAGTCTAAATAGCTACGCAATAAGGATCAATTACATCAAGTAATAAAACCAATAACAATAGTAATATAACCATTAATATAAGGAATAAGCGGTACCAAAATGAACATCAATAGCAATTACCACTCAAAGTGCCACAATAAGGCTAATATACCAAGGTAAATAAGACTCAAACCTAAATGCTACACCTATAGAGAGAAAATATAAACACAGATCAAAAATATAAACACAGATCTACTCCATCCACTACTAAGAGAAATAGACCACAACGGTAGTCATATAATCATGAATTCAATAACAAGGCACACAATAACAATATGAACTAATCAAGGAATATAATCATCAATAGCTATGAAAACCCCAATACACATAATGAAGAAGGTAAATGTGGGGAAATGAAAGCACACCAATCTTGGTGAAATCCACAACCACATGGCTGACGAATCTAAAGAATAATGAATCTAAATAGGTCCAAACTCAAATTGACCAACTAAATCATCAATTGAGGTGCCAAGCGTACTATCTCAAACTAAAGGTTCCATAATCCTCACGGGGCTGATCTATATGAGTTGAATGACTAGTAATCCCCTGTCAGGGACACTCTCTTGATAAATGACTTATCTTACTACAACCATGATAAGATTTTGAATACTTTGAGATACTATCCTTTATAATCCAGAATGACTGCCATGGCCTGAAGACCATATACCAAAAAATCTGCTAGGTTTGATGAGAACTATACATGCCAAACTACCATGATCATCATGGCTCATCTAAGAATCACTCATAGTCTGAAATACTACCTATATAGAGCTGATATGCTACAAGTAAAACTAAACTCTATAGGAAGGATCCTCATTCCTGTATAAAATACCAATGTCACAATGTTGATGGCATGACCTCTTTTCGCCACCTCCATAAATCTCATTTCATGCTCTCTCTATAGCCCGTGCACAATCCATAACCTGAGAGAAGAAAGACCCAACTACTTTCAAGTGCTCCGACATAAAATAGAGTGGAAATGTAAATCATCTAATAAATCCATAGACCATGCCATGCTCAAAGAGATATAACATTAAAAAATGCCTAGCCCACTTGAGAAATCTAATATCATACTCCAAACCTGGTAAAGAGGCTTGATGAACACCAATAGAACCATGATGAATACTAAAAAACCCAACTCTAGCCTAAGAATTACTCAATGAATTGAATGTCATCCCTAACTATGAGGGGTTTACAACAGTCTCAGGACCCCCAATGCCAAACCTTGAAGGGCTAAAGTAGGTACGAGCTTTACTGGAGCATAAGCTGGTCCCAAATCCTTTGGCTAAAGCTAAAGATTTTTTATATCTATCTCCAACTCTGTCACTCAATGTTGCACCTAAGCACATGCTAAAGTCCTATTTGTATCTATAAACCATCTCGCATAGTCCATTTGGAATAGAATAGAGTCAAAGAATTTTCTTGAGGCTCATATCAATATGGACACATGACAAGGACTCAAGAAATCAATTTCCTACAAAAGTCCTGGTAGCCTCCCAAAGATGGGTTATAGACGTCTCCACACCAATCTGCAGGATTCTACCAAATACTTTAGCTCTTGTACTAATACACCAATGAACCTAAGCTCTGATACCAATTTGTCATGACCTAATTTCTTAGGTCATGATTTTGCCTCCCATAACCCATCAGTAGGCAAGCCAAACTCATAGTCCAAAATAGATATTAATGGACTACCCAAAGAGATAAAGGAAAGAATGCAGAAAAGATGTAATAAAAGATCAAATATATAACATAGTCCTGAAACTTAGTGGTATTAGTAGAAGAGCTTCTGCATAATAAGATTTCAAAATAAAGTACAAATAAAGATACTAATACATCCTATCTCTGAATACAATACAGAGACTAGACTAGTACATAAGAGGAAGAAAAGTAATACTTTTTACATCAGGAGCTCACCCTACATCTCCAAACCATGGCTGCTCCGCATGATGCATACATTAATGATGATAACCCATACTATAATCTGTAGCTGCAGAAGTATAGTATGAGTACCAAATACATGATAATCAATAGACAACTACTGACTGAACTCCAAATATAAAGAAGATATATATAATATATAAATATAATGGAAAACTACTCCCGAATATACAAAAACCACATAAGACAACCAATGGTATAATAAGGATAAACTATACTATTTATGTCTATGAGACTAACATATTAAGGATAATATAGCAATATGAATGTACTATATGAATAAAGGGTAAAAAAAGGATATATAAATGTATACAAGGCCAAGAAATGAGTATAAAATTTGAGTAAATAATCAAAAAAAGGGATGTACAGTAATACTATAACTATATGTAAATAGGTATAAATATATATATATATATATATATATATATAAGGTCAATTTAAGGTACAACTTAAATCATCAGGTTAGCATCTTATGACCTCAAAATCATAGCAACACTTAGCCTTAGTAAAGTTTGCATATAGCAATAATTATTATTTGAGTGTTGATATGGCCCCTTTTTAGTCTTTATATGGTAGGAGATGTCATTCTCCAGTTGGATTATTTGAGACTTCTGAGGTTAGGACCCGTGGTACAGATATTCTTTAAGATTCGCTGGATAGAGTCAGGGTGATTCAAGATAGGTTAAGAGTGAACCAAAGTGGACAGAAGGTCTATGCAGAATATAGGCTTTATGCCTTGAGATTTGGATTTGGTGATCATGTATTCCTCTATATGTCACCCATAGAGGGTCTGATAAGGTTCGGGAGGAAGGGTAAGCTTAGTTTGAGATATATTGGACCTTTTAAGATTCTTTGCGTAGTTGGTGAGGTAGCTTATGAGTTAGATTTACCTCTAAATTTTGACATTGTTTATCTAATTTTCTATGTTTCTAGATTGCAGTGATATATTCCCAATCCTAATTATTTTCTTAGATAGGACTCAATCCAATTGGATGAGCATTTGACCTATGTAGAGAAGTTGGTGCTTATTTTGGCTATTGATGTGAGGCGGTTAAGCTCTAAAGAGATTTCTATAGATAAGGTTAAGTAGAGACATTGCCCGATGGAGGAGGCCACTTAGGAGATCGAGAGAGAGATACAGACTTAGTATCCTCACCTGTTTGAGACTTCAGGTATTTTCTAATGTTTAACTTTTGGGGATAAAAGTTCCTTTAGTAATGGATATTGTAATGACCCTTTAGTTCATTTTCTGTATTCCACTTATTTTTGTCGTTAGATCTTGTACATAGCTTCCCTAAGTTATTTATGAGTTGCTGGGACTGATAGTTTAGTTACTAGTCAGTTCATTTGTTTTTTAGATCCAATTCCCTATTTTGAAGTCTTCATTGGTTATAAATGGCCATCGGGACTAAACTTCAGTAAAATGATCTCAGATGCGAATTTGGACTATACAAACAACTCTATAAAATAGATTTTATCCTAGGTATACCTTTGGTTTGGGTCCTAATGAACCTGAGATCATTTTGACCAATTGGTTGAAAAGTTGAAAATTTTGAAATTTGGGTGTGGGACCCATATTTGGTCAAAACAACCTCGAATGGAAAATCTAACTTTGCCATTGCATCTGTAACATCAAATTTAGTTTGGTTACATAGGTTTTTCATATATCAGATTCCGAATGAATTTTGAGACCTTGGTGGGAACTTGGAAATTTTTCCAAGTTCAACTGGTTTTCTGGTGCATATGCCATTACACCAGAGGGTGTGGCAATCAAACCAACATATGTAGAGTGAGCATTGGACTAGTGGGTGTGGTGATCGCCATATCTCCTTTTGAGTCCAGGGTGTGCGATTGCACACTTGGGTGTGCGATAGACATAGTTGAGGACCTGGATGGGTATAAAAAGACCCCTTAGGAAATGTTTTGGCCATTTCTCACTCATTCTTGAGAGCCAAAAATCCTAAAATATTTTGATTTCTTAAAAGTAAGTCTTGGGGGTAACATGGGAGCTTGATTAATATATATTTTTGCGAATATCTTCGAATTTAAGGTAAGAATCTTTCAAATTCATGCTTGAATTTCTTGAATATTTTACCAAAGCCTCAAGTCCTTTAGGTCTTGATTTAATCCCCAACTTAGCCTGGTTTTTACCCATTTTTGAGGGTTTTGATTCCATGAGCTTAATATCATGTTGGGCTGATCTCAAAAATATGATTTTTCGTGAGTGAGACCTACATGAAATTTTGGCATGATTTTTGGACCCAAAGTATAATGGTGAAATATGGATATTGATATTCTTGTATTGAGGGCTAAAATGTGTTTTTGATAGCTTGGCTTCTTGAAGAGGCTTCTCAGAAGGGAAAAGAAAAGGTTTAGTAGATTGTTGAGCTTTCTTTGGCATTGAGGTAGAGGTTTATCCCTTTTTAGATTGAGTTTTGTCATAGAATAATTGAGATATCTTGTTAGATTGGGATGGGTTTTAGGTGTTGGTTTGATGATATGCAAGACTTGTGATTAGTTGAATATTTAAGTCATTTGGACCCATAATGTGAAATGCTTATCTTTTTGCCTTGAACCATAATGGATAAGACTTATTGTCTCATGTTTTGCATGAGAATGCTTAGAATTACTCTAGTTAGATGGGGGTGACCTTGTTACTCATGCTTAAGGAAAGATTGTCCTTACTTACCTACTCTAATGAAGTAGCTTTAGTTCCATTGGACTTAGTGATAGTATTTGAGTAGAATCCCTACCTTAGATTTAATTATAGCTTGCTATACATCTAAGAGTTTATTTAGATACCTTCGCCTATTCCCGAGTAGAGTTTGACTTAGAGTATACTTTGGGGATTTAAAAGTGGGCACTTTGACCTACCTTAAGCCATAATTTGGTATAGTTCCCATGAAACTCGTATACATTGCTACATGCTTAGAGAATGCCCTTTTGAGGCAATATCGAGGAACCCTTGATACTTATTGGCTATGATGAATGATTTTAGAAGTAATATCTTATCGATTATGCCATGTATATAGGTTATTGGCTAAGTTCATGATGTGCTATTGATTATTCTATTATTTGGCTATTGATTGGGCTTTCGAACATATTATTGAATAAGCCCTGGCTAGGATATTTCCTAAGCCATAAATTATGTTTTGACTATGCTATGAGTAAGTTATGGATAATACCATGGATTAGTTACTGTTCAAGTTATTGATAGAATATCTTTTGCCAATGATATGTCATTGAATATACTACTAATGAGTCATTTCCCATGATATTTCTTACGATATTCATTATGCTAAGAAAGTATGCTAGAAATCATGCTTGAAAACACCCCTTATGATAATTTTACCAATAATGTCATGAATTATTATTAGAACTCATGCTTATTGATTTAGGGGAAGTTATTATTCTAGTTATGCTTGAAATCATGAAACTTCATTATATGATTGCTTATATTATGAATGTTTCTATTGATTATGATTATGCACATATATTGTTATCTATCATGGCTAGAGGATTTTGTGATGATATATATATACCCGGCATCACCGAAGGATATTATGATTATATGATGATACCAGGTAAGGCCGGAGAATATTATGATGAGATGATGATACCCGACAAGGCCGAAGGATATTGCGATGATGTTGATACTCGGCAAGGCCGGTGGAGATGGCGATGATATTGATACCCAATAAGGCCAGAGGATATTAATTATGATAATATATGTCCAACAAGGCCAGAGAAGGATTAAAATTATGAATTGATATCTGGCAAGGCTAGGGGATGATTATATTAGTGTTCCTACATGTATATCTACCAGTTCAATCTCGTCTATCCCTATGTGTGGAAATCATATACTTATGTGTAATTTGGTTATGTTTTTGATATTAGGGATGTCAATTATAGCCCACTAGTGACTAATGCTTACAAATGGTATAGTTAATGCTTGATGCTAAATGAGGATTGGTGATGGATATTGTTTAAGTTGTTACTAATGGATAATAAATAATCAAACATTAGTGACAATAATGAATACTGGTATTTATGGCTAGTGATAATGATGATTAACCTATAGTGATGATTAGTGCTAATGATGATTAGTAACAAAGATGATTAGTTGATAATGATGATTAAGTCAATGATGATAACTAGTTAATAAGTGATGCCTAGTTGATAAACATTGGTTAGTTGGTGAATAATGACTGGATAATAACCCATGAATAGAGGTTATGTGGTGACTAGATGTTAAATAATAACTAAAGGTCGTATGATGGCTAGTAAGTAA
>NC_061121.1:127498904-127531844 GCF_002878395.1 Capsicum annuum | reverse complement strand
TGAATTAGTTGATGAAAGATGGCTAGCTAGTAATGGTGATTACTGTATTTTGATTCTTTGATTATTAAATAATGGTAATAGTATAAAATGTGAGTACATGGTCAATGTTAGTGATTAATAAAGTTCAGTAAAATTATCAATTGATAATAATTGTGGGAAGATGGTTGAATAATGATGAGGTTTAGATATGTTGTTGGTTAAATTCCTTTATGCTTCTCTTGGGTGTACTCTCCAGTAGTATGGGATGTTGTGATGACTTCTTTACTTTTCTGCACCAAATGGCATATAGGAGCCAACTTTGTAGTCATGGTTACTTGTGTTGATGCTTTATTATGCGCTATTATTATTCTGAATTAGGTAGTTATTATGCATGGTGATATAGGAATGTGTTGTTGCCTTATGATATACTATTATTTCTATTTAATTACTCATTATATGCAATGATGATGGAGACGATTCAGGTTTGATTCTGTCCTTCACTTAGTTATGATTATCTTGCGTTATATTATCTTAATATCATTATTTAGATTTAGTCAGCCGATGATGCCTACAAAATACCGATTGTTTTGGCACTTATACTATACTTCTGTACCTTTTGGGTACAAATCCGAGTACTAGTTGTCGTTGTTGATCATCGGTAGTGTAGAGTGGATCTTTCAGAGATAGGGTAAGCTCTTGGAGTTTAGAGTCGCCCATTTCTTTTTATGTTATTGTTATTTAGTCTTTTGTATTGAGACAGATGTATTGACTATATTCTACGTCTTTTGGGTTGTATTATTAACATTAGGTGCTCTTGTACTGGCTCTACCATGTTTTGAGATTGGTTTCTTGTTTGACTATTTATCTACTTTGAACACTTTGTTTATTTATAACTTATGTTTATTGAATTTGGCTTATGTTGGGCATTTCTTACCAAATTAAGCCATTGCATTAGCTTCGTGTTATGGTTTTGGCTTACCTACCACTGGGATTTAGTAGGTGCCATTATGATTCATAAATAGGGTCGTGGCAGTAACTAAGTCCACAAGGGCTAACACAAGTATTGGCCTAAGGTGGGCCAGAAAAACCCACTTCTAATCCTCAATTTCTATATTTAAGCAATTTATATGTCAGAGTAGGCTAAGGTATCTAAATTCACTTTTTGATGGAACATACATCATTATCAATCCTAAGTTAGGAATTCTGCCCAGAAACATGAGCATTTAAGTCAACTCCACCTAAATCGCAATTTCAAGATCACTATAATAGTCCAAATAAGGTTAATCATAATAACAATGCTTCCAATGCTTAAACAACCTCCCAATCCTAGCATCATATCATCTCTATTCTATGAATTAGTTCAGTATAAGGAGAAGGCAATAGGATTCAAAAAGTATGATGAGAATTTCACCTTATAGGTCAAAATCCTCTTCTGATCCCCAAACTTCAATAATCACGATTAACTCATTCTACACATAATCAATCTTAACATCCACATTCACATGCAATATATAACACACATCATTTTATGAAGAAGAGTTGACAGAAGCCTACATCAAAGCCAAACCACAAATCCTTGAATTGTTCACCAAACATTAATCTTCACTTCAAAATTCCAAAATACTATCATGCAATCAAAATAGGAATCTACTCATAAATACAAGAATAACAATACCTATATTGCACCATTATTCTTCAGGTCCAAAAATCACACACAAATCATCATGTGGGTCCCACATATAGAAAATAAATTTTTGAGGCCAACCCAACGTTCATAAATGCTCAAGGAATCATAACCCTAAAAAATGGGTGAAAACAAAGCTAAATTGGGGCTAAAATCAAGCCCTTAAGATATCAGGATTTTGAGCAATAAAGAAAGAAATTTCACCAAGAAAAGGGTGACTTCTTACCTTAAATCAAAAGATAATCGCAAAAATAAATGTTAACCAAGCTCCCAAGTCACCCAAAAGCCTCAAATTTGAGTTACCACACTCTTTGGGGCTCTTCCTGTCAAGGTATGGATGAAAAATGGGCTTATTCGCAAGCTTAGGGGTCTATTTATACCACTTCCAGGCAATCAGGTGTTGCAATCTCACATCCAGGTGTGCAATAATACAACCTAGCATCAGGAGTAGGTGTTGCAATCACAATATCCTTTAGGCAACCACACTACAATCTTTACACACACCGATGTGATTGCCATTCAAGAGGCATGATCACAGAGGCCCAAATTATCAGCTGAAACTTGGAAATTTTCCAAGTTTTTGCCCAGGTCTTGGAATCTATTTGGAATCTGATATATGGAAATTAACTATGTATACATACTAAATTTGATGTTTTGGATAAAATAGTAAATTTGGATTTTCCATTCGAGGTTGTTTCGACTAAAAATGGGTCCCACACTCATAATTCTAATGTTTCAACTCTCCAACCAATAGGTCAAAATGATCTCAACTGTCTCGAGACCCAAACCAAAGGCCTACCTAGCCTAAAATTGATATTCCAGAGCCGATGTTCAAGTTAGAATTTGAATCTGAGGTCCTCTACTTGGAGTTTCGGCTGAGTCCCAATCCTAACTAGTGAAAGCTCTAAAATAAAAAATGAGCCTAAAATCCAAACAAACTATCTGATCATCAAACTGATAGTTTATACAAGTCATTAGCCACCGTGGGAAGGATCAAAACATCATAAATTCACATAAATCAAGGAAATGACCTGGAAGGTCATTATACATTGTCGGGGAATATGGTTGCAAATTGATTGATTGAGTTATTGAGGTTGTTGTTTTTCTATTTGTTGCTTTTCTTAAGGTATACATCTATGTATTACCAATACTCAAAATTAAGGAAATCCATTTATCCCACTTGATATTAAGCTAGAATGGACTCCATGATAGAATCATAAGATTGAAGAGCACTAGCATAAAGCTTATCATGATGGGGTTCGAAATAAACCAAAAGCCTTGGATATTCAACCTCCATATGGTGTTCAAGAAATAGCCATACAAACCATTGCTCAATTATTAGATAAAGATACTGTGAGGTTGGCACCTGCCCATCGTACAACTCAAAAAGAAAGAGCGATATATGAAGAAGAGCATCGAGCAACACTTAGTAGAGATAGATCTAGAAGAGATATAGCTCAACCACCTAAGTTTATCAGTATTTACCAATTTTGGATGATCCAAAAGAATATTGGGGTTTGTTGTGCCTATTGAGACAAGAGCTATTATTCCTCCCAAGTTACCCTATGGTGTGATGTTTGACATTACAAGTGTAATGATTTAGTTACTTAATTTGAAGGGT
Source organism: Capsicum annuum (assembly GCF_002878395.1). Taxonomy (NCBI): domain Eukaryota; kingdom Viridiplantae; phylum Streptophyta; class Magnoliopsida; order Solanales; family Solanaceae; genus Capsicum; species Capsicum annuum. The sequence goes on along the minus strand of NC_061121.1, from coordinate 127,528,560 downwards.
GTGTTTGTTGGTTTGCTGACTGATGAGACAAACATGCATATCATAAATTTCATTAGGATTTGCACTTCGTATAATCTACCTAGGGTGAGTCAGAAACCTTTGAGATGTAGGTTCTTCCCATTCTCTCTTACAGCTAAAGTAACATTATGGTTAGGGGAACTACCTCGTGGATCCATTACCTCTTATTATGAGTTGTGAACATAATTCTTGGATGGATTTTTCTGCCTTCTAGAATACTATAATTGAAGAATGAGATTCAGAATTTTAGGAAATTACATTTAGAGGCACTGTACGTGACTTGGTTGAGATTCAAGAAAAATTTAATAAATGTGAGCAATCACAAAATTTTAGGGAGAAATTTTCTCAACATATTCTATAGAGCCCTAAATGTTAACACCAAAGTTATTGTTGATATTATTATTGGTGGGCTTTATGAGCCTTTATTACGAGCTAGCTATAAAAATCTTAGATAGGGTCTCTAAAACTAATTGACGGTGGCATACTCAAAACATAGAAAAAGGATTTAGTACTTATGTTATTGGTGCTTCCAGTGAGTAGAGAGCCTTAGATGGTATAATGCCTCAAGACGTAGCATAACTGAGGATGGATATTGGGTTACTTACCAAGTAATTTGCAACTATAAATGTAGAAAAGGTGAATGTAGTAGGAATGCGAGATAAATACGTCAGACATGATGAGTCTAACTTTGAGGAGAAAGCTAAGTACGTGGACAGAGATATGGATGGTTTTTTATCCAAGGGCTAAGGGTCCAATTAGGACTCTTGGAATTTGAGGTAAGGGAATTGGGACCAGAACTATTATGAAGAAAGGTATAGGCATAAGAGTAAAGAGTATAATGGTGACAGGAGAATAAAGAATTATTATAAGGAGAAAAGTGATGTATATGTTCCACCGAGGAATCGTGATGCTGACCCTAGGATGGAGGCATTTATTACACAATTGTTAAGGGTTTAGACAGCCACAATATTTTCCTTAAGGATGTTAAGTTAGATATTTTGGGAGTAAGCTAGAAAGTAGAATTACATGCTACAACGATCAAGCAGCTTGAACAACAATTTGGTCAGATATAGGTTACTTTGAATCAACATCAACTAGGCACTCTTTCGAGCAACACTATTCAAAATCTACAGAATGAAAGTCACTGTATAGCCATCACCATTTAGAGCTTTAAGGATACTATTAATCCTTCTATGCTGGTAGTTGAAGAGGTAAGGGATGATACAATAGATCTTGATGATGCACCTAAAGTTGAAACTGAGAATTTGGCGTGTAATGGTGAAATGTTACAAAAATTAATGAGTGTTGAAAAATGAGTTAATACTGATAAAGAAAAGGGTAAGTAGGTCAAACCAATTTTCAAGCCTATTCCATGATTTCGCCCACCATTTTCTCAAAGGTTGAAAAAGAAGATGGAAGAAGGGAAATATCAAAAGTTCATGTCAATATTGAAAGAATTGCCATTAATATCCCTCTTATAGAAGCGTTGGATCAGATGCCTAGTTATGCCAAGTTTATTATGGGTTTAGTGACTAAGAAGTGGATGGTGAGTTTTGAACATAATGATGATATGGACCATTGTAGCATTATTTCTTGCCAATCTCTGGTTTCAAAGAATAAGGATCCCAGAGCTTTCACAATTTAGTGCACTATTAGGTCCTTAAATTTTTCACAAATATTATGTGACTTGAGAGCTAATACTAATCTGATGTAGCTAGTTGTATACAAGCAGTTGGGGTTAGGTCCACCTAAGCCGACATCTATGAGACTATTGGCTGATCGTACTATGAAGAAGCTGGTTGGTATATTATGTGATATGTTGGTAATGGTAGGTTCTTTTACATTCCTTGTTGATTTTGTGATTCTCAACTGTGAGGTAGATTTTAATGTCCCCACTATCTTAGGAAGGACTTTCCTAGACATGAGTACAACTTTGGTTGACATGGAGATGGGACATATGAAATTTAGGATCAATAATGAACATATTACATTCAATGTGGGTCAACTGATGCGACAATTAAAAGATATGTGTGTGGTGTTTATGATATAAACTATATAGGATGATATAGTGATTGTACCCATTATGAGAGACTTAGTGTAGAGGCATTAGCATAATGATCATGAAGTATGATACTGGTGGTATTGATGTCACTAAACTATACCTCCAAAAAGATACAATGCGGTCACTGACAAATTAAAGTAATCTAACTAGGTGGTGTCAAATCCCATAGGAAATAGGTCAAACTCATATCTAAAACTTGCTGAAGTATCTAGAAGTGCAGGAAAGTGAATGGGGAGTTTGCAGTAATCAATAAAAGTAAAAAGTTGTGAATACTTTTGGTTATATACAATATGAAATAAACACTTGTATTGTGTTCCCCTGCTTCCTAACTCCGTAAGTTTCTCATGATCAATCCAACTATCCCACTGTCACATATGTAGAGCCTAACAGGCTAGGTATTACCAACTATCTTGTGGACTCGTAGGTAAATTTCACCCATTACCTTGTGAGTCTTAGGGTGTTACCTTACTAACCCTTATCTGTGATCCCGATTTAACTGTCAATTCTTGAGTCTCAAGTTATTATATGAGGATTGATAGCTTCAAATTACTATTGTAATCCTCTTTTCAAAATATCGATCTCTCTTGTGAAGACGATCTCAAATGCATACTACTTCATAGAGTTGGCCACCACTAAAAAAGCAATTAAACTGAAAAATATTACAATACATGTGTAAACAATGATCAAAATAAATTTCACACTTCCCCTACTTTATTATTCTGCCAGGGTTCCCATAACCCTAGTTAGGAGAATTAGCCGCTCATATTTGAAAAAAAATCCATAGAGTTCAATAGGGAAATCATACAATTAATCTTACAATAATGAAGAATAAAACTCAAAGTCTCAAATAAAAAATAAACCATAAACCAACAACAAAAGGATTTCAAGATCAAGTCAATCTTAAAATCAATATATGTTTGTAAGAGTATAAAGTGCAGAAACTAACTAAAAATGTAAAACAAATATATATAGAGTACATGGAAACCCTAAGAAACCTTTCCAAAAAGAGGAAAATTGGAGTTGATGTCCACATACGGAGCCATTTACGGGCTGTAGATGGCTACACATAGGTGCCAGACTCCCAAAACTCCTGTATGACTCTTTTAACTTTAAGTTTTGAAACACTATCTAGTACGTATGGGTCGTAGGTGCCCATCATAGGTAGCAAGGCCCCAAAAAATTAAAAATTTGAATCTCTGAATCTCATTATTCTGACACTTATTCCTTTATTACTCCATGTAGGTAGTACCTATCGGTTGTAGGTTCCCTCGTAGGTGGTCTAAAAATTAAGTTTTCACTTTTTTTCTCCTATTTAGCTCCCAAGACCTAGTTTCTTGCAAAGTACAACACAAAACACATCATATATAACAAAATGACCGAAGAAACTGCAAATTTTCATAGTTTTAAACATCAAAAGTGCTATGAAATCATAATACATCAGGTATCGATGATTATGGTGAGATAATGAGTGCTGTTGTTAGAAGATATTCATATTCTAATGTGCCAAAGAAGTTGGACCTTGATTTGAAGAACAACGTGACTCTACTAGCTCGGCCATCCATTGAAGAGCCACTAGTTTTGGAGTTGAAAACTCTCCTTTCTAAATTATGTTATGCATTTTTAAGGGATAACATTACCTTTCAAGTTACCATTACTATAAATTTTGTTGATACACTGGTTGAGGCTTTAATCTCAATATTGCTAAAGATTAAATGAGCCATTGGTTGGACTATTACGGATATTATTGTAAAGAAGGAGATCATCAAGTGGTTAGATGAAGGTATGGTTTACCCTATGGCCAATAGCTAGTGGGTAAGCCTAGTTTAGTGTGTTCCGAAAAAGAGTAAGATCACTATGGTCCCTAATGAAAATAATGAATTAGTTCCCATGAGACCAGTTATGGGATGGAGAGTATGCATGGATTATCGGAAGCTAAAAACTTAGACACAGAAGGATCGCTTTTATAACACCCCAAATTTTTGGTCCATACAAATTTCTAAAATTTTATCCTTACTATCCTAACTATGATTTAACCTATGAGTCATAGGGAGTCTTGACGAATCATTGTACCCAAATCATTACCTAACAACTATGTGAGGATAAGTCTTCTTCTCTAAGTACGAGTGGCTCACTATGAGTCATGAAGACTCATTACAGGTCAATGTGTGCTAATTGTAGGATGTCCAATGTATACCTAAATGGTTTTTTTGTTGACTATGACTAGACCCTGCAAGTCATAGGGTCCCATTATGAGCCACGGTATATAATTTATAAGGTCAATAATGTGATGAGTCGTGATTAGTTGTTATGAGACCCATAACCATTGACAATATATTTTTCCAGATTTTTAAATGGGGGTATTTTAGACATTTCACTTATCTCAATAATAACCCACGACCTATAAGCATACTTGGGTCCCTATTTTTATCGATAATGCACTCCAAACACTCTTTTTTGTCTCTCAAGTCTCTCAAGAATCCATACTTAGGGTTTCCAGGACGTGGGTCAAGTAGAGCTTCAAGGGTTGAATTCTCCCCATATTCTTATGTATTTCAGGCATGTTAATCTTTCCAAATTATTACTTTGCTAAAATCATGTGTTTAAAGTATTATTCATATGATCTTGATATTGCTTTTGAAAATGGGTTGAGGATCTTGAATGAATGTTGCTTATGTGATGTTTCATGTTTGTATATGAATTGGTTACGTTTAAATGGTGGTTTTGTATACAATTTGATGCATGGTAATGGTGAAAAAGCTAGGGGATTATGAATTTTGCAAATTTTAGGAATATTGATAGTTGAATTAGTAATGATCTCAACCCCTACTGTGAAATTTGTGTTGAATATGAAAAGTATGCACATTAAATTACTCTTGACATATTTCATCATGTATAGAGTTAATGAAACACAATGATTTTGAATTGAACTTATGGGGTTGTGTATTTCCCCAAGTTAATATATAATTGAACCAAGAAGTTTGTGAATTTCCCCAAGTGATGAAAGTTTTTTTGGCATGGTTATCACCTTGCAAGTGTATTTGGTATGACGATACCAACAATGTATGGCTCAATGAGTACCATGTTTTAATGAATGGAAATGTATGTTAAGTATTACAATTAGGATTTAATAAGGGTTGTGTAGCTGAGTCCCAAAAGTGGAGTCCCAAGGGACTATCACAAAAAATAACAATTTTTGATGTGGGGGTCTACATGATCGAGTGGTTTGAGTCCCTCTTTATTATGATTACATGATTGGGAGGTTCGAGTCCTCCATATTATATTACATGATTGGGTACTTCTGTCACCTTAGTATGCCGGGAGGTTTAAGTCCCCCATGGTTCATAGGTACATCCTCTGGTTAGTGCGACTACTTGTATTGGGGCCCTACTAGCTAGGGGAGAGTTGGGCCTATATAGCCTGTGGGTGCTTTTTTATGTTTTGATGATTGGGCAACATAATCCATGCTAAGGTTTTAAAGGGCATGTTAATCCTTGTTCCTTATCCCGACATGTGATATCTATCTATCTATATCTATATATTTATATATCTAGTTATGTGCATTGGATTTTAACTTATTTTTAAGTGTTGATCATGGCTTTATTTTTCTCCTTACCATGAGTTACATGCTAGTACTCAACCCACTAATCGTCTCCAGAAGTTGCATCCCCATATAATGTAGGAACCAGACATACTTTTACTTTTCTTGCACAGTGTTAGGTGAATTGACTTGGTTCATCGATTTATTGTGGTGAAGTGGTGGGCTTCCATTCTTTGGATGACTTAGGTGTTTCATCAGTTCCTTTTATAAACTAGAATTGGGAGTTTACATTATTATTGACATTGTCATTGTTAGAGTCAAGGGCATGTCTTAACGATTTATTGATTTTTATTTTGTTTAGAAGGCTCTGTTAGATTAGTATGGACTTGGGTTGTGATGTTGGTTAGTTGTGTTTAGTCAGTTAACAGTTATAGACATGTTTTAAATTTCTTGACCACATCTTATGCTATCTTGTTATATGTTCATAATTTTTCCGATGTTGGGGCATTATGCTCTATATGGTAAGGTATATAGGATGGCCTCTGCTCCTTGTTTGATTTAAGATACCTGTAACAACCAGGGCTTGGTTTGGGTTATAACATAGTTGGTATCAGAGCATAGGGTTGGTGTGATTAGGTGTCATAAAGCCATGTCAACTATAGTCTATTTTATGGTTTATAGTGCACCACACTTATAAGGGAGAGACTACGAGGCATAGTTTCCCTCTCTTGTTGTTCTATTTTGGGTTATAGAGTCTAAGATCTTGAAATATCCTCTCATCCTCAAATGTTCTCTTTTCAGATCATGCCTCTTAAAGATTTGATGCTTATGGAAACTCTTCTATCTCATCTTAGGATAATGTGGATGGAGCTCGTGTTACTTAAAGAGTTAAGAACCGATCTAGGTACACTGCTTTTGACTATGCTAGTAGAGTTTCACCAGTTCCACCTATCCCTCCCTTGACACCTCAAGAGAGTATGTCTAATGCTGAGTTTTTCCACTTGATTTATTTGCTGACCCAGTTGGTGGCCTCTCAGATTGAGTGTGTTACTTTTGTTGCTCACTCTTCTGAGGCCACTAGAGTTAGTCAATTTATGAGTTTGAGTCCTTTGACTTTAACTAGTTTGGGAGTTGAGAAAGATCCTCAAAATTTCATTGATGATATGGAAATGATTTTCCATGTGATACATGCTACTGATAGGGAGTTTACTTTCTATCAGTTGAAGGATATGATATATCAATGGAATGAGAAATGAGACTAGCCTAGGGGTGGTGACGCCGATTCCACTTTATGGAATGAATTCTCTAGTAATTTTCTTAATTACATCTTTCCTTAGGAGTTGAGGGAGGAAAAAGATGATGAATTCATAAACTTGAAGCAAGGAATGATGATAGTAAACGAGTACGCCTTAAATTTTCATCAGCTATCGCGTTATGCTTCGGTGTTAGTGTCTAGCATGAGGGCTAGAATAAAGGAAATTTTCTTTTAGGTTGTCCCATGATTTGATATTAGAAAGCAAGTCTGCCTTATTGAACAATGATATGTACATGTCTAGATTTATGGTGTTTATGCAACAAGTGGAAGAGGAAAAAAAAAGTAAACGGAGATGAGTACAAGGTAGAATAAGAAGTTTTGATACTCGAATTAGGGTTAAGGTCAGTAGCAGAGTGGTAGAGATGGTGGAAAATGGTCTAAAAAGAAGTGGGTCAATTCTAGTTCTTACTTTACGGCTAGTGCTCTTTATCTGAAGCCATCAGGTGATCGTCATTTTGAAAATAGTGTTGGTCCTAAGGTACAGGGTGCCCAACCTTAGGCTAATGGGGCTCAATCAACTCCATCATATCCCCATTTTAGATTTTTCCATCAGGTACATGGTGATGGGAGGAATAAGTTCTTTGAATGTGGTTATATTTGTCATATGTAGAGTAATTATCCTTCTATGGTTGCTTTTGGGGAAAAAAAGATCCCCGTTGCTACTTTATCAGCTCCTGCACCAAAGGGTGCTACTTTTACTTTTGGATATGGCACTATTTGGAACCATTTGTACATCCTTATCACCTGTTAGGATTCTAAGGCATCCTCGATATTGTTAATGGTATGCTTAAACTTTTTTTTTATCATGTATATAGTTTACTTGATCTAGGATATACCCTCTTCTTTGTGACCCCTTCATTTTGGTTTTGATCCTGAGTGTATTCTGGATCCCTTCTATGTGTCTACCCCATCGGGTGACTCCATTATGGCTAGAAGGGTCTATAGGGGTTGTGTGATATTGGTCTGTGGTTGGGAGACTTTAGTGGATCTGATAGAGTTGGACATATTATACTTTGATATGATTTTCGGGATGGATTGGTTTCATTTGTGCTATGCTTCCCTTGATTGTCGAACTCGAAGGGTCAGTTTCCACTTCCTAAATAAGCCGGTGATTGAGTAGGAAGGTAGTTCCCTAGTGCCTAAAGAAAGGTTCATATCATATCTTAAACCCTGGAAATTTGTTTCTAATTGGTGCATTTATCAGTTAGTGTTCCCTGATGATATTCTAGGCATTCGTCCCACTAGGGAAATTGATTTGGGGATTGATCTTCTTCCAGATACTCGTCTTATTTCTATCGCACCTTATAGAATGGCTCCGACTCAGTTGAAAGAACCTAAGGATTAGTTAAAAGATCTTCTAGATAAGTGTTTTGTTCGCCCTAGTGTATCTTCTTGTGGTGATCCAGTTCTATTCGTGCCAAAGAAGCATAGGTCCCTATGGATGTGCATAGATTACTGCCAATTGAATAAGGTTATCGTGAAGATTAAGTATCCTTTTCTGAGGATTGATGATCTCTTTGATCAGCTTTAGGGCGCTAAGTACTTTTCCAAGATTAATCTTTGGTCGAGTTACCATCTGTTAAAAATTAGGGAGTTGGACATTCGTAAGACTACCTTCCAAACACGATATGGTCATTTTGAGTTTTTGGTGATTTTTTTTGGTATGACTAATGCCATGACAACATTTAAGGATTTATGATTGTTTTTATTTATGATATTTTAGTGTATTCTAAAGTGAGTAGGATCATGCCGATCACCTTCGCCTTGTGTTACAAACCTTGAAAGATCAGCGGTTGTATGCAAAGTTCTCCAAGTATGAGTTCTGGTTAAATATTGTGACTTATCTGGCTATGTTTTTTCTAGTGAAGGGATCATGGTGGATTCACATAAAGTTTTGGTGGTTAAGAAATGAACTAGACCCACGAATCCAACCGATATTTGGAGCTTTTTGGGTTTAGCAGGTTATTATAGAAGGTTTATGGAAAGTTTCTCTTCTATTGCTGCCCCATTGACTAAGTTAACTCAGAAGAAGGTGAAGTTCTTATGGTCTGATGCTTGTGAGGTTATTTTCAAGAAGTTGAAGGATAAGTTGACTTTGGCTTCGATCTTGACTCTACCTGAGGGTACTAATGGTTTTGTTGTCTATTGTGTTGCAGCACAGGTCGGACTGGGTTATGTGTTGATACAACATAAAAAGGTGGTTGCATATGCTTCTAGACAATTAAAGGTTTATGATAAGAACTATCCTATTTATGATTTGGAATTGGTAGCTGTGGTGTTTGCATTAATAATCTGGTGACATATTTTATGGTGTCCATGTTGAAATTTATTTTGATCATAAGAGCTTGCAATATGTGTTCACTCAGAAAAGCTGAATCTAAGAAAAATAAGGTGGCTTGAGTTGCTAAAAGAGTATGAAACGAGTCTCTACTATCACCCAGGTAAAGTTAATGTGGTTGCTGATGCTCTTACTAGGTTGTCCATAAGGAGCTTATCTCGTGTAGACAAGAAAAAATAGGATTTGGTGAAGAACATTCACTGTTTGGCTATTTGAAATCCATTAGTTGGATTCTGAGGATGGTGGTGTAATTGCTCAAGAGGTGGCAAAGTCATCTCTTGGCGTTGAGGTAAGGGAGAAGTAAATGTTTGACCATATTTTGATGAAAATCAAGAAGGATATAGGTAGGCAGAAAGTGGTGGCTTTTGAGATTAGTGGTGATGGTATCTTAAGGGACTAAGGAAGATTATGCGTTCCTGATGTTGATAGGTTACGAGGAAGAATTTTGGCAGAAGCTCATGAGTCGTGGTATACGGTTCATCCTGGTTCGACGAAAATTTATCATGATCTAAGGATATTTATTGGTGGAATAATATGAAGTGGGATGTGGCTAATTTTTTTGGATAGGTGCATGGTGTGTCAACAAGTGAAGGTAGAGCACCTGTGGGTTGGCTTAAGATATTGAGCTACCGGTGGAAATAGGCAATAGTTAATATGGATTTCGTTAATAGTCTTTTGTGGTCTCTCCATCAGTTTGATTCTATTTGGGTCATCGTGGATAAGATGACTAAGTTTGCTCATTTCTTTCCTGTGAGGACTAATTTTTCTATTGAGGACTATGCAAAGTTTTATAGCAAGAGATAGTGAGGTTACATAGTGCTCCAATTTCTATTATTTCTGATCATTGTACTCATGGACCACAGCCTGACTGTAGGAACTGGGGGTTTAGTAATCCACCTCAGCTGCTATCAATCAAATATAGCCTGCAGCTGTGGTTATCCTACTATACCTTCTAACTCAATCCTCCTTTCATCCTTAATATACCCCATCAGTTGACTTGCCACCATAATATAACTATCACAATCATAAATCACTACTATCTGCTTGATGGTGCAGGAGATGAGGACACCTGATGTGATTCATAAATTGCACCCTCCTCGGACTGAGGTACTGCTATTGCTGACTGATTATCTAACCCTTCCTCAGACTGTGGGTCCTGTGTAGTCTCACTCTGCTATATCAAAATCATCCTACTCCTTAGAATCCTTCTCTTCCTACTCAAAATGGGGATAGTGTGGGGCTGAAGTCCTAGATGACTTCATCCTCGTCTTAGGAATTGGTATGGCTATGGCTGTCAGTGCTCCAACCTGTGTAGATGTTGGACGAGTGCTCCAATGTGTCAGTGCTAGGAACTAGATTCCTAGGAAGGCTCCAACAATGGTCTCAGTTGTAGATGGTTTCTAGGCCCTAGTCCATTGGCCCACTTCTCTAGCCGGGCAAATCAGGCCTCGATGCTGCTGCCTTCATTGATGCCATAGTACCTAAAAACCCAAGGATTAGTGCCTGAAGTATAAAAGGGAATTTAAAAGTTTGAAGAAAAATCAAATTTATCAAAATTCAAAACTTTCCTTAAAATTTCACGTCTCTATGTAATGATTTTCACCCGTTCCAGTCCACTTTTTGCACATAAAACTAATATCACGGATTTGGTATGCAAGACTTTTGGATTTTATCAACCTTTTCAACTTCTACTTCCCAATAGGGCATGATCACAAGGTTTTAATTCAAGAACAATGCACTATTTTAAACTTTTTCTTATCATTCTAGGCTTCGACAAACAAGAAATTTTAGTTTTACATAATTTTGAAGCATATTCAAGTACCAATTCATTAATTCTATTTCAATATCGTATCACATTATTCATAAGAGCCAAGAAGTTTACCTTGATTTTTGATTTTGAAAGATGAAAATAAAAGTTTGAAGCAGTCTCGAAACCCTAGACTTTAAAAGATTTTATGCATGCAAGTGATGGACTGAGGGATGAGTTTTTATTTATATAGAATTTGAGAGGAAGTTGAAGAGTTTAAATTTTAGAGTGAGATATAAATTTGAGGATTATGGGGCCTAATGACCGCCTTTTAATCTTTTAAAAGAGAGGGTAGGCCCATTTTGGGTTGGGTAAGGCATAGGTAGGCCCAAATTTTGAAAAAGTTTTGGGCCCCAAAAATCGATCACCTACAGGGCTACTTATGGTCCGTAGGGTCTACCTATGACTCATAGGCGGTAGGCCGTAGGTAATATAATTTTTTCTTGTCCCTTAGATTTTTGTGTTATGACACCTTAGACACCACTTTCGAGGTCAAACATAGGATTTATGACACGCTACATAGGTTCACATGTAAAATTCAAAAACACCCAAAAATCCTCAAACAATTCCTTCTAACACTATTTAGTAACTTACCTTGCCCAAATGGGACTTATGACCACCATGAGTGAGTCAATTAGTCTCTTACTTGGAATATTCTTAACTAAGCAATGATTTACCATGTTCCAGGTTATTCCACATGCTATAGACCTACAAAAATGAAAAAACAACGTGAACATTAAAATAGTAGGTTGCCTCCCACCTAGAGCTTGATTTAACATCGCGACATGAAGTGGCTATTATGGTTACTTAAACTTTACCAACATGCCCATGGGTCGCCTCCCATGCAACATTTGACTTAATGTCATTGTACGATTCGGGTACCTTGATTACTCATAATTCATCCAGTTAACCAAAGGAGTGGCCTCCCAGGTCATCAATGTAATATGTTACCAACACCACTCTCATATCGGTTGGCTGCTTCATTATTCTGCGAAGGTTAAATGTGACTTCCTTATAATTCAATCTGAACTTGATCTCTCTTTCTCCATATCTATCGTCGCTCTACCTGTGGCCGTGAATGGACTTCCCAAGATTATGGGCATGTCAAAGTCAACTACATAATCCAAGATAACAAATTCAGCTGAAAAAATGAAAATTTTGACTTTCACCAAATCATCAAATGATATGCCCACAGGCTTCATCATTATACAGTCAGCCATCAACAACCATAGAGTGGTTAGTTTTGGAGGGCTCAAGCCCAAATGTTTAAATACAACCAACTATATCAAACTAATGTTGGCTCCTAAGTAACACAATGTTCTAGAAAACCAAGATGTCCTAATGGTGCATAGGATTATGAATGCTCCGGGATCACCCTTTTTTTATGCAAGAAATCAAGAAGTGATCTCACTAAAATGGTTCAACCCACCAACATCCTCCAAACTAACCACTCTTTTCTTCGTCACCAACTCCTTCATAAACTTGGCATGGCTAGGCATCTGCTCAAGAGCCTCAAGAAAAGGGATGTTCAGAGTCAACTCCTTTAGTATAGAAATAAACCTTTTGAACCTCCTTTCTCCTTTTTTTCTTCAACTATTAAGGAAAAGGTGGGGGGTGTCATGGAATTGTCTTCACTACCGACTCATTGACCTTTCCTTACCTATGTCCTTCTCAGCATTACCATTAACATCTGTTGCCTTTTTTGAATTATCTTCAATGTAACACAAACCTCAACACTATCATTATGTGGCTCATCAACTATAGTCATGGGGGATCAATAGTTGCCTTACCACTTTGAGTGGTGATGGCTAGACAATGACAATTGTTCTTAGGATTTTGAACTATATTTCTTGGAAGAGTGCCCGACTGCCTCTAATTCAAGGTTGCAGAAATCTACCAAAACTGTTGTTCTAATTTCTTTATCATTGAAGCATGTAATTCTACCTTTTGGGTCATCCCTGAGACTCCTTATACCATTTATGTGCCCCCTCCTTCAATGGAGAAGCAATGAAATCCACATACTCTACATAAGCAATATGTATCACTCAAATTTTCCATTTCATCTATGAACCCTTGAGGATCTTCCTCAACCCTAGAACCCTTAAAGGTCAGAGGATTTAGCCTTATAAATAGGAAAAATCTAGTGGCCTCAAAAGAACTCATAGTAACACCAGTAGGACTCGACTGACATGACGGAGATATCACAAACTAGGTCAATAGATGAATACAATAACGAAACTCAACATTGGCAATAACTCCTAGAGGTAATAAAGCTAGAGTGTTACCAGTGGAACAAGGATCAATAGGGACCAATAGAACTCCACTAGGGCAATCAGAAGAAGTGACCCTAGATCGGGCCTGAACTCCTTGAGTATAACGAGCTCCATCTATATTGCCTCAAGCGGGATAAAGGAGTTTCCACGAGCATCAGATTTTTTGGGAGACATAATTTGAAATGCAAACAAATGAGTGTTATATTCAAGACCTTAGATTCTATATCTTTAAAATAAGACAATAAGAAAAGAAAACATTCCTAAATGCATCCTAGCCTCTCCCTCATAAGTGTGGCGTGCCACACACCCATAAAAGAGACTCTACTTAACATGGATTTGTGGACACTCAATTGCCCATAAACCTAGGATCTAAAAAAAACTTTTGTTATGACCTGAACTAGCGCTTAGATGTGACAGGCATCTCAAGTCTGCCGAGGACTGGAGACCACCCCCATTTCCTAGTCAACAAAACACAACACAGACTAACTTAGATTGAAGTCCAAATATTTAACAAGATAGAGTAATATAAGTTCAATGATTCTATGTTATATCGATAACCACCAACCGACACCGATAACTAATACCAACTACTAACACAACACCCAAGTCCATAGTACCTACAAAGCCTTTAACAAAATCAAATACTAATAAAGTATCGGGACATGCCCCCGACCGTAGGCAAAAACAAGTCTAAAACAAAATCTAAGACATAAGAAACCAAGAAATGAAATAAATTCTTTTAAAGGATGAAATCTCACCACTTCAAGTCAACTCACAAACTATCCACAAACACCTAATCACTATGCAGAAATGGTAGAAAATTTTCTAGTACCTGTATCGCCTGGGGATACAATGTTTGGAGATTGTTAGCGGTTGGAGTGCTAGTGTGTAACTAAGGGAAAAGGGATAAAATAATTCCATGAGTAATAATTCAAAACCAGTCAAATCCAATGAACATCATCAAATGCAAAAAAATATATATATATCACATGTCGGGGTAGGGAACAAGGCTTAGCATAAACTTTTAAAATCTTAACCTGGATTGTGTAGCATAACTATTATAATCAAGGAACCCAGGGCTATATGGTCCCATCTCTTTCCCAGCTACAAGGGCCTCAGTGTATGTAGCCGTATGAACCAGAGGATAATTATATTTCATATGCTTGATCAGGGACTCAAACCTCCCGACATAAATCAAAGGTAAATTAAGGACCAATTTATATAACATGGGGGACTCAAACCTCTCAATCAAATAATAAAAATAAGAAGGATGTAAGCCTCCCGAACATTTAGAACCCCATGCCTTCTAGCATGATTTCTGGTCTTGGTCCCTTGGGACCTCTACTTTTGCAGCCCGGCTACACAACTCGCTTTTAAGGTCAATTAAAATATTTAACACACATTCCCAATTTATTGAACTGTTTATGCATTTAGGCATCAAGTTGGTATTATTATACCAACCCTATTGCAAGTTTAGTTTCATTCCATAATATATTAACCATCACATAGGGGAAATTCATGACCCCTTAAGTTCAATTAATATTCACATGGGGAATCCACATACCCTAAAGTTTAATAAAATCATACCATGGTTTATTAACATTTTTTGCCAATGCATTAGTTTAAGTGAGAAAGTCAAAACATGTTACAAAGCCATATATCATTATAAATTTCACATTTAGGTTGAGGGAACTCAATTTTCAATACCATATGTCAAAGAAATATTCATCACAATTGGGGAAAACATAACACCTTTGATTATTCACCAATCCCATGCACTCCACAAGTTCAAAACCATTAGCAAATCATGAATAATGCATAATAAACCAGGCAAAATTAATTTAAGAACCATTCATGTCAAATCCCTCAACCATATCAAAACCCTTATTCCAAATCCATATAATTAACCAAGTTAATTCATAGATTAGATAAAATCTATTTGATGGTAGAGTCACATGCCTGAAATTCCCAAGATTATGGAAAGAATTCAACCCTTGAAGCTTTACTTAACCCACTTCTTATAAACCCTAAGTATTGTTGCTTGAGAGGATTTGAGAGAGGAGAGGATGTATTTAATATTTATTATGGATGAAAATATAGTCCCATGTATATTTATAGGTCATGGTCTATAATTGGAATAAGAGGAAAATGTCTAAAATACCCTCATTAAAAGGTTGGAAACTAAGATGTCAGTCATTACGAGTAACCTTATGACTCATAGGGTCACTGTATGACTCATTCCCCTTAGTCATAGTATAGACAGTGTCCCAGAACACCAATACTAGTTTGGTTAAGAAAAGGACCTTACAACTCATAATGAGTCTATATGAATTATTACATCCTAGTCGTACTCAAGAGAGAATACTTTGGCCATCAGACTGGTTCCCTTATGGAAAAAACTATACGGGTCCTTATGACTCATAACATGGCAGTCATAGTCAAAATAATTACTTAGAAAAATCTCACTGGGCCCATTATGGCTGGGTCCTATGACCCGTAATATCTCCCTAAGACTCATAAAAAGAGTCGTAGTAAGGGCAGTAACCTCAGAACTCAAAAAGTTTAAGGGACCAACACCTTGGGTACTTCAAGTTATTTATAAAATATTACTAAATTAATGAACCTTATGGTTTAAGTATGACTTCATTCACTTGCTTGAACTTATGCTTTACAATTAGTTAGTTTTGTCATGAAATTGTGTATTTACCAATTATTATATGATTGTATGATTTTAAACAATTTGATATGATGAAATCCCATGATCCTGAATTTGTATTAATGTCATGAATTAGTTTACAAATACAAATAGAAACAGACCCGTAATTGATTTTCAAACTTACAAATAGTGAATTTCATACAGTATAAGAAATAGTGTGGTTTTGAGAGTAGTATTGACCACCTACTGAGCATGGGTTTTATGTAACCAAGGTTTAGAATTATACATCACCATTGGAAATATATTTTCCCAAATGAGCTAAGCTTAGTTGTAACACCCTGAATTTTTATCCTTGAAAACTTTTGAGATTTTATCCTTACTGCCCAGACTACGACTCTCCATACGAGTCATAGGGAAACTTGACGAGTTCTAAGGACCCAATCATAGCCTGGACAGTAGGTTGTCCTAGATTTTTAGCTATTACTATGACTGGTAGGTTATGATCCATAAAGATTTAAAATGAATCGTATGGTGATTTCCATAGCCTAACTAGCATGATGCCCAATTATTTTTGCTTTGAAGACGACTGAACCATGCAAGTCATAATGTCTGAGTATAATTCGTATGGTATGTTTCATAGACAAGTCAATGTTGGTGATCATGGACACTGTCTAGACTATGAGTGGAACCTTACAAGTCGTAAGGTTACCTTAAGAGTCGTAAGGTCAGTCATAGTGACTGGGAGATTAATTTTCAATCTTTTTATACGGGCATTTTGGTCAATTCCCTTTTTTTCTTACTCAGACTCCATGTCCTTAAAGCACTCAAAGGGGTTATCTCCCATTCAAACCATAATCAAAACACACAATCTTTTGTCAAAACTCTCTAAATTTTCTAAAGTTAAGATACTTAGGGTTTCCAAGAAGTTGGACATCTAAGGGCTCAAGGTTTGATTTCTATCCATAAATTTTTGGTATTTCAGGCATGTTACTCTTTCCCAATTATTACTTTATGAAAAGCATGTATTTAAATGGTTTAATTGGATGGTTTTGAATGTGGGTTTTGATGTGGTTGAGGGTTTTGATATGGTTGATTTTTAATTTTTTACCATGATTTATTATGATTTTTTTATGCTTTATTAATGGTTTTGAACTTATGGGGTGCATGAGAATGGTGAATAAACTAAGGGGCCATGCTTTTCCCTAAACTAATATTTTGAGATTTGAATTGGTTTTGAATAATTGTTTTCCCTCAACCTACTTGTTTAAATGGATTTGAATTGTGAAATGTCACTTGGTTTGACTTACCTACCTATTTTATTGCATTGCCTAAATGATTAAATAGTGAATATGGATTTTTAAAGCCTTGTTGGATAAGATTTGATTTAATGACCAAAGGGGGTTGAGGAATTCCCCTAAGTTAATGTGATTGTTATGACATAGAGATATAGTTACAAGTATAAGGATATGATGATACCCATGGTGTGCCTTAATTGTTGGTTCATTGGTTAATAAATGGTTTATATGAAACCTGCTTTAAATTGGGCTTAATGGGGGTTATATAGCTATGCTGAAAGGTGTGGGTCTTGGATGACTTATACTGGAAACTCGTATTTACCGACATGCGGTTTGGTATTGATGACCTATGTGTATGCTTCAAACTATAGGTATATTTGTATCAATTCCTGGTCTTCCTTGATACATCTAGTTTGTGCGACTAGCATGCACTGGGCGTTTAATGAACCCATATGGCTCATGGGTGCCTATTCTAATGGTTGAGCTACATAGTCTAGGATAATATTTAATTCATATTAAACCTTGTTCCCTATCTAACTTGATATGATATATATATATATGATTACGTGCATTGGATCTAAATGATTTTAAAATATGGATCTTGGCATTGTATTTTTCTCTATCCTTGAGTTTTATAATAGTACTCAACCTGCTAACTATCTCTGGATGTTCTATACCTATGCGATACAAACATCAGAGGTACCTCTACCTTTTTTGCATAGTGTTAAATGCATGGGCTCGATTTATTAATAGTTGGTGGTGAAGTGGTGAGCTTCCATTCTCCGAATAACTTGGTTATTTTATCAGTTTTCTTTCATAGACTAGATTAAAGAGTTCACATTATCATTGTTATTGTCATTGTCAGAGTTAGAGGCATGACATGTCCCAACCTAGACTTTTTTTTGGGATTTGTAGA
This sequence comes from Capsicum annuum, assembly GCF_002878395.1. Taxonomy (NCBI): domain Eukaryota; kingdom Viridiplantae; phylum Streptophyta; class Magnoliopsida; order Solanales; family Solanaceae; genus Capsicum; species Capsicum annuum. Next base: position 127,510,342 of record NC_061121.1, on the reverse strand, counting down.
GGCTTTGTAGATATTACTGTGGATTAGGTTGTGATGATTGACACTATTAGGTATCTCAGGTTATTATTCTCTATCTTGTTATATGTTTAGATTTAAGTGACTGCTAGGTATTATGCTCTGTTTAGCTAGGTACTAGGGGATGTTCTCTGATCCTTGGTGGACTTAAGATACCCAAAATCACCATGCCCTAGTTTAGATCATGAAAAAATTGGTATTAGAGTCTAGGTTTGGTGTCATTGGGTTTCTACAAATTCGTGTCAAGTAGAGTCTCTTTTATGGGTGTGTAGCATACCATACTTATAAGAAAGAGGCTATGAGGCATTTAGGAATATTCCCTTTTTTTGTGATCTAGTCTTGAGTTGTAGAGTCTAGGGTGTTGAAATATCCTCTAATTCCTGTTTGTTTGCTTTTCAAATCATGCCTCCCAAAATATCTGAGGCTCATAGAAACTTATTTATCCCACTTGAGGAAAATGTGGATGAGGATCATCCTACTTATAGGGTTTAGACTCGGTCTAGGGTCGCTGCTTCTTATTGCCCTAATACAGTTCCACCAGTCCCCACTGATCCTTCTCCTGCTAGTAACACACCTGCTCGATCACCTCTAGGAGATATTACCAATACTAAGTTTCATCATTCCATTTATCTATTGACCAAGTTAGTGACATCTTAGTCACGCTAGTCAAGTCCTATTGGTGCTGTTGTGATTTATTTTACGGCTACTAGAGTTAGCCAATTTATGCAGATTAATTCTCTGACTTTTACAGGCTCTAAGGTTGAGAAAAATCCTTAAGAGTTCATAGATAAGATAAAGAATACTTACTGTATGATGCATACTTCTGACTTTGGGGGTATGGAATCCACTGTATACCATCTAAAAGCTATGATGCATCAGTGTTATGGAAAATGGGATCGATCTAGGGGTGAGGATGTAGAGTTCACATAGTGGGATAATTTCTTTGGTGCTTTTCTTCATTGCTTCTTTCCTCAGGATTTGAGGGAGACGAAGGTTAAGGAGTTAGTGAATTTGAAGCAAGGCAAGATGACTGTGAAGAAGTATGCCTTGAAGTTTCATCAGTTGTCCCGTTATTTCCCTGAGCCAGTGTATAACATGAAGGCTAAGATGAAGAAGTTTTCTATGGGCTTGTCTTGAGACTTGGTGTTGGAGGGTAAAGTTTCCTTGCTAAATAGTCACATGGATATCTCTAGACTTATATTGTCTATGCAATAGGTTGTGGAGGAAATAAAGAAGTATGCAGAATTTGAGAGAGGTAGAGTAAGAAGTTTCAATATTTGGACTAGGGTAAAGGTCAGTAAAATAGTGGTATAAAAAAAGAGGGGGAATTCTAGTTCTTATTCTATAGCTAGTGCCCCATATCCTATGTCGTATAATGATTACTTCTTCTAGAGAAACAATAAGTTTAAGGCATAAGGTGCTCAATCTCAGGCTAGTTGGTCCCAATCAGCTGTATCTCATCCTCTTTGTAGATTTTATGGATAGTTTCTTCATGGCTTTTCTGATGAGGGGAGGGAAAAATGTTTTAAATATGGCGAGCCTGGCCATATTCAGAGGAACTTTCCTTCAGGCAATGTTGCTACTGGGGCTAATAAGGTCCCATGTGTTGCTTTATCAGCTCCTTCACTAAAGGGTTCTACTTTTGGCTCCAACACTGGTCAGAACCATTTATATGCTCTTGCCACCCATCAAGATTTTGAGGTATCTCCTAATGTTATTACTAGTATGCTAAAACTCTTCTCTTGTGATGTATATTATCTACTTGATCCCAAATCTACTCTTTCTCATATGACCCTTTATGTGGTTATTCATTTAGGTTTTGATCCTAAGTGTATTTTTGATCCCTTTTCTATAACTACCTTAGTGGGTCACTCTATTATGGCTAAAAAAGTCTATAGGGGTGTGTGGTGTCCATTTGTGGTAGGGATACGTTAGTGGACCTGATTGAATTTTAGACGTGTTAGACTTTGGTATAATTTTAGGGATGGATTGGTTGCACTCATGCTATGCATTTCTTGATTTTTAGAACCAAATGGTCAGGTTTCAATTCTCAAATGAGCCAGTGATTGAGTGGAAAGGTAGTTCCCTAGTGCCTATACGAAGGTTTAAATCATATCTTAGAGCCCGAGAATTGATTTCCAAGGGGTAGATATACCATTTAGTACATGTTAAAGATTCTAACTCAGAGCATTCTTCTATGTAATCTATCTTTGTGGTCTGTGAGTTTCCTGAACTTGTTTCGATGATCTTCTTTGTGTCGTCCTAATAGGGAAATAGATTTCAGGATTGATATTCTTTAGACATTTATCCTATTTCTATCCCTCTTTATAGAATGGCTTTGACTGTGTTGAAAAAACTTAAGGAGCATTTGAAAGATCATCTAGATAACGGGTTTTATTTGCCCTAGTATTTCTCCCTAGGGAGCTCTAGTTCTCTTCTTGTGTAAGAAGGATGGGTCCTTCGGATGTGCATAGATTACCACCAAATAAATAGGGTAACCATGAAGAATAAGTATCTTCTTCCAAGGATTGATGATCTCTTTGACCAGATTTAGGGTCCTAAGTAATTTTCTTAGATTGATCTTCAATTTGGGTACTATCAGATGAAGATTAGGGAGGTGGAATCTCTAAGACATCTTTCCAAACCTGGTATGGTCATTTTGAGTTTTTAGTTATGTCCTTTGGTTTGACTAATGCCCCCGCAACATTCATGGATATTATGAATCATCTCTTTCATCAATTCTTATATTTGTCCATAATTGTATTTATTAATGATATTTTGATGTATTTTAAGAGTGAAGAGGATTATATTGATCACCTCCGCATAGTGTTATAGACCCTTAAGGATCAACAGTTGTATGCAAAATTATCTAAGTGTGAGTTCTTGTTGAATGTTTTGACCTTTCTAGGCCATGTTTTTCCTAGTAAAAGGATCATTATGGATCCACAGAAAGTTGAGGTGATTAAGAAATGGCCTAGAACCAAGTATCCAACTGATATTCATAGTTTCATGGGTTTAGCTAGCTATTATAGAAGGTTTGTAGAAATTTTCTCTTCTATTGCTGCCCCATTGACTAAATTGACTCAAAAAAGGTAAAGTTATTATGGATGGATACCTGTTAGGGTAATTTCAAGAAGTCAAATGATAAGTTTTATTCATCTTTGGTTTTGAATCTATCCGAGGTTATCGATGGTTTCGTTGTTTATTGCGATGCATCTTAGGTAGGACTGGGTTGTGTGTTGATGTATCATAGCAGGGTGGTTACATATGCTTCTAGGCAGTTGAAGATGCATGAGAAGAATTATCTGAATCATTATTTAGACTATTGGTTGTGGTCTTTTCTTTGAAAATTTGGCATCACTATTTGTATAGGGTTATGTTGATATATTCTAAGATCATAAGAGTTTGCAGTATGTGTTAACCTAGAAAGAGCTAAATCTTAGGCAAAAAAGTTTGGTTGAGTTGCTCAAGGACTACGACATAAGTCTTTATTACCATCTAGGTAAAGATAATATGGTTGCTGATGCTCTTAGCAGGTTATCCATAGGGAGCTTGTCTTATGTTGATAAGGAGAAACGAGTTCATCTCTTAGACTCTGAGGATGGTGGTTTGATTGCTAAAGAGGTGGTGAAGTTATCTCTTGGTGCTGAGGTGAAAAGGAAATAGGTCATGGACCCTATTTTGACGTAGATCTAATATGAGGCGGGTCATTAGATGGTTATGGATTTTCAGATTGGTAGTGATGGTATCTTGTTGTATCAAGGTAGATTATGTGTTCCTGATATTGATAGGTTGTGAGAGAGGATCTTGGATGAGGCTCATGAGTCGTGGTATATTATTTATCCTGGTTTTATAAAAATGTACCATGATTTGAAAGAGATCTATTGGAGGAATACCATGAAGAGAGATGTGGAGAATTTTGAGGCTAAGAACATTATGTGTCAAAAAGTAAAAGTTAAGCACTTGAGGCCTGGTGGTTTGTCTTAAGAAATTGAGTTTCCTATGTAGAAATGGAAAGTGATTAATATGGATTTCATTATTAATCATCCATGATCTTGCCATCAGTTTGATTTGATTTGGGTCATTATGGATAGGATGACCAAGTCTGCTAATTTTCTACCTGTAAATACTAATTATTTAGCGGAGGATTATGCTAAGCTCTTTATTAAGGAGATCATAAAATTTCATGGTACTCTAGTTTCCATCATATCTGATCGAGGTACTCAATTTTTCTCTCACTTTTGGCATTCCTTTTAGAGTGGTTTGGGAACTAAGGTGAACCTTAGCACCGCTTTTCATACTCAGACAGATGGACAATTGTAGCGGGTAATACAAACAGTAGAGGATATAGTAAGCTCTTGTATGATCAATTTTTGTGGTAGTTGGGTCAATTATTTGCCTCTCACAGAGTTTATAAATAATAATAGTTATCATTCTAGTATTGGGATGGCTCTGTTTAAGGCATTGTATGGTAGGAGGTGTAGATTTTCTATTATATAGTTCCAGGTTGGTGAGAATAGGTTGTACAGTACTTGGTTCACCAGGCTATGAAAAAGGTAAAGGTGATTCGGGAGAGGCTTAAGACCGATCAAAGTTACCAAAATTCCTATGTAGATGTAAGGCAAAGGGATTTAGAGTTGGATGCAGATAATTTGTTGTTCTTTAAGGTGCCTCCCCTGAAGGGAGTGATCTAGTTTTGAAAGAAAGGAAAGCTCAGTCCCCGTTATGTTGGTCCATATCATATTTTAAGGTGAGTGGGAAAAGTGGCTTATGAGTTGGATTTGCCATCAATTTTGGGATCTATCCACCCAGTTTTTCATATTTTGATATTGAGGAAGTGCGTGGGTCATCCTTCCTTGATGTTTTATTAGAAAGTATTGGTGTTTTGAATTCTTTCTGTTATGAGGAAATCCCAGTAGAAATATTTAATCGACAACTCTATGGGTTGTGGAGTAAGGATGTGGCTTCGGTAAAGGTTCTGGGGAGGAATCATAAGGTGGAAGAGGCTACTTAGGAAGCTGAAGAGGACATGAAGTCCATGTTTTTGTTCTTATTCCCCGTTCTTGATAATTGTGCTTAAGGTATGTGCTATCTTAATAGCTTTGTTTTCTATCTTTGTTAAAATGTGGATGTTTCTATGTTAACTCATGCTAATAAATGCCTTCATTTAGGGATGAATGATCCTGGGAAGGGGGAGTGTAATACCTCAGATTTTGGTCCTTAAAAATTTTTTGGAGATTTTATCCTCACTACCCAGATTATGACTATCCATATGAGTCGTCGGGAGTCTTGACGGGTCTTAAAGACCAAATTGTAGGCTGGTCAGTAGGTTGTCCTAGAGTTTCTACTGTGACTACGATTAAGGGGTTACAAGTTAGAAAAACTTAAAATGATTTGTATGGTGTCTTCGGTAGCCTAACCAGTGTGATGCCCAATTATTTCTTCTTTGAAAATAACTAAACAATGCGAGTTGTAATGTCTAAGTATGTTTCGTATCGTATGACTTGTAGCCAAGTCAGTGTTGCTAATCATGGACACTGTCCAGACTACGAGTTTGACCTTATGAGTCGTAAGGTGACCCTATGATTCGTAAGGTCAACCAGAGTGAACGGGCGATCAATTTTAAGTTTTTTCTTTAAGGGCATTCTTGTCAATTCCTTTTTTTCCATACTCAGATCGAACACCCATAAAGCACTAAAGGGAGTTATTTCTCATTCCTAACACAATCAAAACACTACTCTCTTATCTCAAAACTCTCTAAATTTTCCAAGGTCAAGATAATTAGGGTTTCCAAGAAGTTGGTCATCTGAGGGCTCAAGGGTTGATTTCTTTCTATAAATTTTGGTATTTTAGGCATGTTACTCTTCCCCAATTATTACTTCATGAAAAATATATATTTAAATAGTTTAATTGGATGGTTTTGAATGAGGGCTTTGATGTGGTTGAGGGTTTTGACATGGTTGATTCTTAAATTTTTTTCCAATAATTTTTTATGCATTACTTATGCTTTGTTAGTGGTTTTCAACTTATGGGGTGCATAGGAATCGTGAACAAACTAAGGGCCCATGGTTTCCCCCAAATTGATGCTTTGAGATTAGAATTGGTTTTCAATAATTGTATTCCCTCAACCCACTTGTGTAAATGCCTTTGAATTGTGAAATTGTCACTTGGTATGACTTACCCACCTATGTTATTGCATTGCATAAATGATTAAACAATGAACATAGATTTTTAAAGCCTTGTTAGCTGTGAATTGATTTAATGAACAAAGGGGGTCGAGGAATTCCCTTAATTTGAATTGATAAACTAAATGGAGTCGAGGTATTCCCCCAAGTTAATGTGATTTTTATGGCATATAGATATGCTTGCAAGTGTAAGGGTATGACGATACCCAGAGTGTTCCTTAACATTTGGTTCATTGGTTAATAAATGGGTTATGTGAAACTTGTTTTAAATTAGGCTTAATGGTGTTTATGTTGCTATGTCATGAAGGTGTGGGTCTTGGATAACGTAACTGGAAACTCATATTTGCCGACATGGGGTTTGGTCTTGATAAATGGCGTGCATGGTTCACACTATTGATATATTTGTATCTTGGAATGACGTTGGGTTGGGGCATTCCTTGTTCTTCTCTTATACCTCTGGTTCGTGTGGCTAACATTCATTGGGGCCCTTTTCGTAAGAGGAGATGAACCCATACAGCCTGTGGATACCTGTTATGACACTTGAGCTACATAGTCTAGCATAATGTTTTACTTCATGTTAAACCTTGTTCCTTGCCTCAGCATGATATAGTATATATATATAATTATGTCTATTGGCTCCTAATGATTTTGAAATATGGATCTTGGAATTATATTTTCCTCTATCCCTGAGTTTTATGCTAGTGCTCAACCTATTAACCATCTCCAAACTCTATATCCCCACACGATACAGGAACTAGATATGCTTCTACTTATCTTATGTAGTGTTAGATGGATTAGCTCGATTTGTTGGTCATTAGTGGTGAAGTGATGAACATCTATTCTCTGGAAGACTTGGCCATTTCATTAGTTTTATTCATAGACTAGAATTGAAGAGTTCACATTATCACTGTCTATTTCATTATTATTATATTATCAAGGCATGTTCCGACCAAGATTTTTGTTTTTGGACTTGTAGAGGCTTTGTGGATAATATTATGGATTGGGTTGTGATGATTGACACTATTAATTGTCTTAAGTTATTATTTTCTATCTTGTTATATGTTCAGATTTTAGTCACTGCTGGGTATAATGTTCTGTTTGGCTAGGTATAGGGGTGGTCTCTAGTGCTCGGTGGACTTGAGATACCCATCACGACCACTCCCTAGTTTAGGTCATGACATTAGTGATAACATTATTCATGATATTATTGTACCACCCTTAATTTTTGAGTATTTTATTTTTGGCCTCTCGCAGTTGAAATCAAGATTTTTGATTCAAATTATGTTTGGGGATGTTAAAAGGGTAATCCAGAAGAGTTTTGAAATTTTCAGACAAGGTTCAAGGTAGTTGTGGTTAACAGAGGTAGTAAGCCTCTGCGATATCCCCATGACAAAGATGGTAATCATTGTAATAAGGTCTGTGACACAGAGGCTGGACCTCCGCGATAAGTTCTATGCCATGGACCTATAGTAATTTTGGGCTGTCTTGTTCTTTTTAAAATGGGACGAGAGGTAAAGGGGTCCATTCACCTATAAAAAAATTTTAATCTCTATAAGGACCTATTTATATCAGTTTTCAATAAACTAAGGTCATTATTCACTCTTAAACATCGTTTCTCAAATTTCCTTTTTTAAGTCAATACTAGGGTTCAGAGAGGTGGTCATCTAGGGACCTAAGGGTTTCAATTTCTTTGAGTATTTTTGGTAATTAAGGTATGTATCTCTTTCCCTATACTTGTATTTTATTAATGGCATAAAATTAGTTACTCCCTCCGTCCCATTTTATGTGTCGCCAATTTGACCGAGCACGGAGTTTAAGAAATAAGAAAAGACTTGGTAATGTTTACCAAATTGTCCTTTATAAAAAATGCGCTAGTATCTTTTTTAATTATGTGGGACCAATAATGGTAAAAGTGGAATTATATCTTTAAATAGTTACCAAATAAGGAAAGATGACATTCTTTTAGGGATGGACTGACAAGGAAAAGATGACACATAAAATGGGATCGAGGGAGTATTATTCATGGTTTTGAAATAAGTTTTGATCTATGGGTTGAGGGTTGTGAAGGTGATTGGTATAAAAGTTTTCCCATGGTTTAATATGCAATAATTATGGTTTATTTATGATTTTGAACATTATGGGATGCATGGGAATGGTCATTAAACTAAAGGGTAATGGTTAGTCCATAATTTGATGATTTTGCCTTGATATATGGTGTTGGAAATTATGTTTCCTCAACCTATTTGTTAAATTTAAAATGAATATGATTTTGTCACATAGTTTGACTATTCTTGGAATCTTTCCATTGCATAAATAGTTAACAAAACATGAATTGTTTTTTTATTCTCAAATGGTTTTGGAAAGGTGTTAGTGGCCACAGTTATGATTTAATTTGAAACTTTGGAGTCAAATTTGGTTTAATGGTTTTGTAAGGAATAAAGGGATAGACTTTCAAGCTCTAATTTTTGCATGAAGATACCAACAAGAAATGCCTAATTAAATAACTCCTTGGTAAATGATTGGGAATGTGTAAATGATTTTAATATGGGCTTAAATGGGGTTGTATAGCAAAGACATGGAAAGTGGAGGTCCCGAAGGGAAAGATACAGGAAACTCATGTTTTTCAATGTGAGGTTGGGTCATGGTGACCCTGTACATGAGACACACTTCATATTTTGGGATGGCATTAGCCTTCTTGAGTTTTCTCCATTACGTGCGGCTAATACACACTAGGGCCCTTTAAGTAGGGGGAGTTGAACCCATATACCACGTGGGTTCCTTTAGGACGGCAGAGCTACATATGCAAGGTTAATAATTTAAAAATGCATGCTAAGCCTTGTTCCCTGTTTCCGAGTATATGATATATGTATATACATGTACTTATTGCATATGATGTTGTGCATTGGGTTTTACTAGTTTTCAAATTATGAACTATGTCATTATATTACTCCTTTATCCTTGAGTTATATGCAAGCTCCCCAGCTGCTAACCATCTTTAGATGCTATATCCCCATGCGATGCAGGGTCCGAAGAAAAGTTTACCTTTCCTGCATAGTGATTAGGTGTTTGTGGTTATATCGAGAGTTGACTTGAAGTGTTGAGCATCCCTCCTTCGAAAGACATTATTTCATGATTTGGTTTCTTCTCTTAGAATTTATTTTTGATTTATTTGGGCTATGGGCGGGGGCATGCCCCGATATTTTACTGGTATTCTATTTTGTTTGGGACTTTTTGGACTATTATGGACATAGGTATTATGGTTGATGTTTGATATTAGTTTTGGTATTGTGGATGGTTTTTAGGATAATGATCTCATATAGGCTTTTGGGTTTATTTTTCCTATCTTATCATATACATATTGGTTACGTTGGAATAGGCTAAGGGGGTTATCTCTGATCCTTGGTAGACTTGAATTACCCGTCATGGCTTAGCCCTGGTTCAGGTCATAACAAAGTTAGTATGAAATACTAAGTTCATAGTCAATTGGGTATCCACAAAGCCGTGTGAAGTAGAGTCTCTTTAATGGGTGTGTAGCACACTATACTTATAAAAGAGAGACTACGATGAACTTAAGAATGTTTCCCTTTCTTGTTTATCTTATTTTTTGGTAGAGTATAAGGTTTTTGATTCCACTAACTCCTATTTATTCTCCTTTCAGATCATGCCTCCCAAATATTCTGAAGCTCATGAAAACTCATCTGTCCTGCCTGAGGACAATGTTGGTGGATCTCTTCCAACTTATGGGGTACAAACCTGGTCTAGGGTCATGGCTTCTGATTATCCCTTGGAGTCCCACCTGCTTCCACTTATCCTTCTATAGAGCATAACACTCTTGTTCATTCACCTTATGGAGATATCACTAATGAAAAGTTTTGGCAATTCATTTATCTATTGACTCAGTTGGTGATATCTTAGTCACGTCAGAAAAGTTCTATTAGTAATGTTGGGAGTTTATCTGAGGCCACTAGAGTTGACCAATTTATGCGGCTGAGCCCTCCGACTTCACTAGTACTAAGGTTAAGGAGGATCATTAAATTTTCATAGAGAACATAGAGAATATATTTGGGGGCATGCATGCTATTAAGGTACAGGGTGTGAAATTTGCTGCTTATTAGTTGAAGGATGTAGTGTACCAGTGGTACGAGGAGTGGGAGTGTCTTAAGGTTGATGATGCTGAATGTGCTTTGTGGGAGGATTCCTTTGGTGCTTTTCGTAACCCGTTCCATTTCTCAGGAGTTGAATTAAAAAAGGGCAAGGTGTTAGAGAAGGAGTATACATTAAAATTCCACCAGTTTTCTCGATATGCACTTGAGCTAGTATCAATCATAAGGGATAAAATGGGGAAATTTTCTTTCGATTTGTCTCATGATTTGATTTTGGAAGCAAGTACCTTGTTAAATAATGATATGGATATCTCAATACTTGTGGTGTATATGCAACAGGTTGAGGAGGAAAAGAAAAAGCAAGTAAATATTAGGGAAAGGCAGAATAAAAAGTTTTATTATTTTTATCAGGGTAGAGGTCAGTAGTAGAGTGGTAGAGATGGTGGGAAATGGTCTAAGAAGAGGTGGGCCAATTCAATTTCATATTCAACAGCTAGTGCGCTTTATCCAAAGCCATCGAAAGATAATTATTTTCAGAGTTGTGATGGTTATAGGAAATAGGGTTCCCAATCTCAAGAAGTGGGGCATAGTTAGCTCTGTCATATCCTTCTCATAGACTATATGGTTGATATCTTTATGGTTTTATGATGAGAGAAGAATCAATGTTTCAATTATGGCCAGCTGGGACATATGTTGAGGTATTTCCCTAGAGGTAAGGTTTTTGCATGGGATAACAAGATTCTGGTTGCCTCATCATCAACTACTGCACCAAAGAATGATGGATCTAGTACCGACATTGGTTAGAATTGCCTGTACACTCTTACTACCCATGAAAAGTCAGAGGCATCTCCTGATGTCATCACTGGTATGTTAAAAATCTTTCTCGTGATGTGTACTATTTACTTGACCTGAGGTCTACTCTTTCATATATTACCCTATTTTTGGCTGTGAATTTTGGTTTTGATCTCAGTGTATTTTGGACCCCATTTCTATTTCTACCTTAGTGGATGACTTGGTGGTTGCTAGAAGGGTCTATTGGGATAGCGTGGTATATGTTGGTGGTAGGGAAACTTTGGTGAATCCATTTGAATTAGACATGTTATATTTTGATGTCATCTTAGGGATGGATTGGTTG
>NC_061121.1:127454819-127495904 GCF_002878395.1 Capsicum annuum | reverse complement strand
GTTTCTATGGACCGATGCTTGTGAAGGGAATTTTGCTTGTGATCTAGTTTTGACTTTCCAGAGAGTAGTGATATTTTTATGATTTATTATGATGCATCCCATATGGGATTTGGTTGTGTTTTGACACAACATGGTAAGGTGGTAGTGTATGCTTTTATGCAGTTGAAAGTTCATGAGAGGAATTATTCAACTCATTATTTGGAGTTATAAGTTGTGGTGTTCACATTTAAGATTTGGTAGCTTATTAATACGGGGTCCATGTTGACATGTTTTTAGATCATAGAAACCTATAGTATATATTTACTAAGAAAAAGTTGAAACTCAGGCAAAGAAGGCGGGTTGAGTTAGTTAAGGACTATGACCTGAGTCTCCACTATCATCTAGGTAAGGCTAACGTGGTTCCTGATGCTCTTAGCAGGTTATATATGGGGAGCTTGTCTCATGTGGAAGAGGAGAAATGGGAATTAGTGAATGATATTCACCATTTGGCTAACCTTAGAGTTTGTCTCTTAGATTCTAAGGATAGAGGTGTGTTCATGCAAGGGGTGGCGAAGTCATCTTTTTGTACTAAGGTGAAAGAGATGCAGGTGTTAGATCCTATCTTGATGCAAATCAAGAATGGTATGGGTAGGCAGAAGGTGGTGGATTTTGATATTGGTGGTGATGATATATTGAGGTACCAAGAGAGGTTATGTGTTCCTAATGCAGATGGGCTCCTAGGTAGAGTTTTGAACAAAGCCCATGAGTTGCGTTATTCGGTTTATCCTAGTTTGATGAAGATGTATCATGACCTTAAGGATATTTATTGGTGAAATAGAATGAAGAGAGATGAAACTAACTTTTTGGCTTAGTGCATGGTGTGTCAACAAGAGAAAGTAGAAAACTTAAGGCCTGATAGGTTGTCTCAAGAAATTGAGTTTGCTGTATGGAAATGGGAAGTGATAAATATGGATTTTTTAACGGTCTTTCGCTATCTCGGAACCAGTTTGATTCTTTTTGGGTCATCATGGATAGGATGACTAAGTCTACTCACTTTTTACCGGTCAGGACCTATTATTCTACTAAGTACTATAGGAGGTTGTTTATTCAGTAGATTGTAAAGTTGCATGGCATTCCAGTTTCCATTATTTTTGATTGGGACATTTAGTTCTCATCTTATTTTTTTCATTTCAGCTAGGTTTAGGGATTAAAGTGACCCTTAGTACCACTTTCCACCCACAGATAGTAGGCCAATCAGACAGGACCATTTAGACTTTAGAGGATATCTTTTGAGCCTAAGTAATTGACTTTTATGGTAGTTGGGTTGACCCCTTACCTCTTGTAGATTTTGCATACAATAATAGCTATTATTCTAGCATTGGTATGGCACCATTTGAGTCTTTGTATGGTAGGAGGTGTACATCCCCTATTGGGTAGTTCAAAGTTTGTGAGGTGAGGTTGTTCACTCCTGATTTTGTTCATCAAGCTATGGAGAAGGTAAAGGTGATTCAAGATAGGCTTAAAACTGGCCAAAATTTCCAAATGACCTATGAGGGTTTGAGGTGAAGAGAGTTGAAGTTCAATGTGGATGATTGGGTGTTTTTGAAAGTGTTACATTTTGGGAAGAAGGGGAAGCTCAATCCCCATTACCTTGGTCATTATTGGATTTTAAAGAGAGTGGAAAATATTGCTATGAGTTAAAATTTCATACGAGTTTGGGTTTTAATCATCTTGTGTTTCATGTATCCATGTTGAGAAAATACGTAGGTGACCCTTCCTTGGTGGTGCCTATTAAGAATGTTGGCATCTTAGATTACCTTTCTTACAAGAAGGTCCCGATAGAGATTTTGGATCAACAAGTTCATAGGTTGTAACTAAAGATGTATCATTGGTAAAGGTCATTTGGAGGAACCATAGAGTGGAAAAAGCCACTTGGAAGGCGGAAGAGGATGCGAAGGATAAGTATCCATTTCTATTCCATGTGATAGATGAAGAAGATTGAGGTATATTCGGTTCTTCCTTGTTGTTATCCGGGTTTATCTTATGATTCTAATGTGTTGTTAACATTCTCAAGAGAAATGTGTCCTACCTCATCATTCGAGGACAATGATCCTAAGAATGGGATAATGTAACACCCTTGAAATTTTGGTATTTTATTTTTGGCCTCCCCATGCTTGAAATACCAATTTTTGACTCAAATTATGTTTGGGGATGATAAAAGGGTAACCCTCAAGAGTTTTTGAATTTTTGGATGGGGTTCCGAGAAGTTTGGGGTCATAAAGGCAATGAGACTCCGTGATAGCCCCATGACACGAAAGGTAAGCGATAAGGTCCATGACACGGAGCTTGAACCTCTGGGATAAGGTCTGTGCTATGGACCTATAGTAATTTTGGGCTGTCTTATTAATTTTAAAATGGGATGAGGAGTAAAGGGGTCCTTTAACTTATAAATAATTTTTAATCACTATAAGGACTTATTTCTATTAGTTTTTAATATAGAAAGGTCATTATTCTCTGTTAAACATCCTCTCTTAAATTAACCTTTTCAAGTTTAGAGTAGGGTTCATAGAGGTGGTCATCTAGGGTCCTAAGGGTGTCAATTTCCTTGAGTTTCTTGGTAATTAAGCCATGTATCTCTTTCCCTATACTTGTATTTTATTAATGGCATGAAATTTGATATTATTCATGGTTTTGAACTATGGGTTGAGGGTTGTAAAGGTGATTGGTTTAAATATTTTTTTCGTTGTTAATTATGCAATAATTATTCATTATTTATGATTTTTAACATTATGGGATCCATGGGAATGGTAATTAAATAAAGGGGTCATGGTTAATCACCAATTTGATCATTTTGCCTTGATATATGGTGTTGGAAAATATGTGCCCTCAACATGTTTGTGAAATTGACAATGAATATGATTTTTTCACATAGTTTTACTATTCTTGAAATTCTTGCATTGCATAAATGGTTAATGGAACATGAATTTGTTATGTTTGGTTTTCAAATGGTTTTGGAAACATTGGTGTCCATCGTTATGGTTTAATTGGAATCTTTGGAGTCAAATTTGGTTTAATGGTTTTGTATGGCATGAAGGGATAGACTTGCATTCTTTAATTTTAGTATGACGACACCAACGGGAAATGACTAATTAATAAACTCCTTGGTAAATGATTGAGAATATATAAATGGTTTTAAAGGAGGTTGTGTAGCAAAGTCTTGGAAGCTGGAGGTCCTGGGGGACCAATACTGGAAACTCATGTTTTCCGATGTAAGGTTTGGTCGTGGTGATCGTTTTCCTGAGACACACTTTATATTTTAGGGATAGAATTATCCTTTTAGGATTTTCTCTAATATGTGCGGCTAACACGCACTAGGGCCCTTTCAGCAGGGGGAGTTGAACCCATATAGCCCGTGGGTGCCTTTTGGATGGCAAAGCTACATAACCTAGGTTAATGATTTAAAAATCCAGGCTAAGCCTTGTTCCCTTTTCCCGGCATATGATATATATATACATGTACTTATTGCATATGATATTGTGCATTGGGTTTCACAGGTTTTTATATTATGGACTATGGCATTACCTTACTTCTTCATCTCTTAGTTATATGCTAGCGCTCCAACTGCTATCCGTCTTTAGATACTATTTCCTCATGCCGTGTAGGGTCTGAATGCAAGTCTACTTTTCCTACACAGTTATTAGGTATTCATCGTTATATCGAGAGTTGACTTGAAGTTACAAGCTTCCATCTTTCAGAAGAATTCATTTTTTGTTTTGGTTTCCCTTGTCTTAGACTTTGTTTTAGATTTTTTTTCTCTATGGTCGGGGGCATGTCCCGACATTTAACTAGTATTCAATTATGTTAGAGGCTTTGTTGGACTACTTTGGACATGGGTATTATGGTTGATGTTTGGTATCAGCTTTGGTATTATGGATGAGTTTTTGAATAATTATCTCATATAGACTTTTGGGTTTAGCTTTCATAACTTGTCATATACATATTAGTTATATTGGAATAGGCTAAGGGGGTGGTCTCTGGTCCTCGGTGGACTTGAGATACTTGTCACGACCAGGCCTTAGTTTGAGTCGTGATAATTATACTGCTTGTAAGGTATATTGTGGCCTTCCAATAAAGCATATGTTTGAATCCATGTTTCTCACATAGCTTATGTTGGTTAAGACAACCTCCTACAGTAAATTAATTTTAGAAACAAAAGTGTGTATGGATTACTAGATTTGTTAAATCATGTTTTGATACTTTCTATGTATATGATACCTCATTTTTAGCTTTATCCATGAAAATGGCGAGTCTATATATAAATAACATAAATATCTTGATTATATGATTCTTAGCATCTTTATATGTTGCACACACCCCTCATATACTCAGCATATTTCATAAGTACTTTCCAAATACATTTTTTTTACTCTACATCCTATCTTGATGTAGATCCTGGTACTTGCCCCCAGCACCACAATTAGCCGTTATCACTAGTTATTATTCCAATTTAGTTGGTGAGTCCTCATGTGAAAAGGGCTATGGATATATTTCTTGCTTCTATTAGTTTAGATCCATATTTAGTTTAGACTTTATGTTTTAGGATAGTTGGGGACATGTTATAGCGACTTCGATATTTTAGAGGCTTGTCTAGACTTCACAGTATTTTAGTTATTATTCATATTGGGATTGCCTTCAATTTATGTTGACCAATTTTAGACTTGATACTTTGTATCCATGTTTTTTTTAAAAACAAATATTAGATTTTAATCATGGACTTAAAAAAGTTTGAATATGGTTTAATGTTGTGCCAGATGTCATGGGTTATCTTTAGGCTATTTCTAGTAATAAGCACCATGTAAAATCTATGGAGTAGTCTTGGAATTTTAAAAGCTTGGTATTATAGTACAGAGTTTAAGGTGTCATAGAAAGTCTAACAAGCTGTGTTACACAGAGTCTTATTCATTGGTATGAGGCATGCCACACTTATGAATAAGAGGCTACGAGATGTCACTAGGAACTACTATTTCTTTCATGATATTTGTTGTGAAATATAGTAGTACCCTAATAAATTTATGAAAATTCATGCATTTCTAGTAATTTCTCCAACTATGTCTCATATATGAGATGATAGAAGTAGTAATGATCAATTTATACCAATATGGGGCTCTCAAATAGAACTAGCAGAAATTTCAGAAACTGCACAAAGGACATGAAAGGAGCCTATTATTAAATTTAAGTCCTTCAATTTAAATGTTTATGTCCCTATTTATGTGAATCATGTTGTTGAGCTAGCATAATTTTTTATTTTCTCGTACCCTTCCTTATAGATAATGCTCATGAAAGGGGGAAGCATGTATCTAGATTTTTTTATTAGTATTGTAAACCAAGAGATAGTGTGATTTGGAATGTGATAATTTAAGAAGTAAAATGGCCTCAAAATTAGAAGTGTCAATCCAAAAGTGTAGTAACATTAAATATAGGGATAGAAAATTACTAAAGTATAGTATAGTATAGTGTGTGTGTATGTGTGTATATATATACACACACACACATACATATATATAAGTTATGTATCCATTAAGTTAGAATTGAGGTTGAATGTTTTTGAGTGTTAATCAAGGGGTTGTAAATATGGTGTATACTTTATTGTAGAAGGTAGATGAAGAGTTATTTGTTAAGATGACTTTAGTTATGCTTGAACTAGGAAAGGAGCTTATGATGTTGTGTCATTTTGTTAGAAAATTATAGGTCATTAATGAAATTAATAAGTGGTTAAGGATTGATAGATCTATCCTACACTTTGTAATTTTGAAAAGGAATGCTTATAGATTTATAAAGGTAATTTTGAAGTATGGATGGATAAGTAGTAGTGATATATGAAAAGAGGATACAATAAGGTACTATAAGTAGATAGACTGTAAGATTAAGATAAACTATTATTATCACGTGGTTTTAGTGGATTACTGTTTCTTTATTTTATCTAGTAGTTTATAAGTTAAGATAGTAGGTGAAGTTGTGTTGTTGTGCATGTTTGGTGCTATACCATAAGTTTGAATTTTAGATGATCACTAAAGTGGAAATAAATTATAGTTTGGGATTAGTGATGCTAGTTTTATAAAATCGATACACCAAGCTCAAAATCACGTATCCAGGAATTTGAACTCATTAATTTTCAATAAGTGTGATAGTACGAGTGTGACATAAATGTGATACATAGGTGAGAAAATGAATGGTGACTAAGTCAGTAGATAAAGAACATCCTTAAGCATTAGTAAGATAGAAGTCAAACCAAGGTAGTTTGTGGTTGAATGATATTATGAGATTATTAATGATTATAGGCTCCTAGTTCGTATCCTTGAGGTTTTATTGGGGAGAAGGGTAAGTATAGCATTCATTATATGGTGTTCTTAAGGGAAGAATCAAGGAATTAGAGATCAATAGCGATGAATATCTTAGTAAATTTTTATTCTCCACTATTTCAGATGGATATGAACTGAACCTAGAAGTGTGGTGTTAGAAAAATAACAACAAACATAAGATTATGAGATGCTAATGGAATTGTCTATGTTCACTAGTAAGATTTTAAGTTATAGAATGATGACTATAGACGCTAAAGGAAGTTCAGAGTGGTATCTCTAAAGGGAATGTCCTAGAATAAAGCTAGTAACTTTCAAATATAGTGCATCGAGATAAGTTAATATATTGTGTGTGCAATGATATCTTGATTAGCTTAGTGGTTATTGAATAGACCCACAAAATTAGAATATCGACCTCTATATAAGTGGAAATAGTATGAGAACAACAAAATCTAGTCTTATGAATTAAATAGTGATACATTTTGGAAAGAATTATAATGAGATAGAAATTAACTTATACTCTATAGAATTCCTTGAATACCAGTCACTATGACACACTATTCATATCTTGTTTGTTAGCATCATGACCATAACCCATAGTCATACACTTCATACCAATTTACATCCATGCTCAGGTTCTAGAATAAGTAGTAGTATCCTCAAGATAATGACCCTCATATTACACTATGAATCTATGACTTCTAGCATTATGATATACAATTTATTATATATTCATGATGTTTGTGTATTTATGCATTCTAGTGTTACTATTCCAGTCTTTTTAGCCTTATTTTGAGGATGATCCTATGCTATATTGGTTGATAATGAGATAAATGTGTATCAAAGTGTTAAATCATGTGTTTATAATGTTCAAAGTGAATTCCAAGAAAGTTGTTACTTCAAAAAGTCAATTCGAGTTTAATCGGAGAAACTAGTGTTACTAGCTTGAGCTAGGTGCTTGTCTAGTTTATCTTGTTGGATTATATTGTGTTTAATTGGTTCCAAGTGGTTTTAATGATGTTATTATATGTGTAAATTTTTTTTAGAAGTTTACAAAGTTCAACTGAGTCAAGGAAAGAGTCAAAACATTGAGTGAAAAATCACGGAAAATTGCCTAGTCTAAGCTCTTATTTTTAAATTGTCATGATAGATGTTGTGTTGTTTGGCTCTCTAATTCTTGTGATGTATCATGCAGGATACTTTTTGAGTTTAATAATATGATATATGGATGATATAAATGCTTGAAAATCATTGGAATGACACCATAAAACAAGGGATGAAAGGAGGAAGGAACAACACTTAACCAAAATTCGGAGGACAACTTCCAGTGGCACCATCCGATTAACATGCATCACATGCTCTATTCCTATGGAATAGAGGGTGAATCACATGCTAAATTCCATAGTAATATAGGATGCGACGTATGGTCCACTCGACCCCTAGGTGTTTCAAGCTAAAATCAGCTTCTACACGGACTTGGCTTACCCTTATACTATAAATACATGTTGTATCACATTTTTACATATCTTTTGACATATTTTTGGAGAGAAAGGGGCTGATACAACTTCATAATTAGGTTTTTATTATTTTTATTTAGTTTATTCATGTTTTTAGTTGTTAATTACAATCTTGTGATTACGATTATTACTATGCGTGGCTAAAAGCCCTTTTTCGGGGTTAAAGCCAAAGACATGATATCTTTTGTTTTGAATTGAATTTTCTTTTTTTTATTATCATTATTGGTTGTGTTTCATATTTAATTTAACTATTTTTAGGATTCGTGACCCTTACAATACATCAATTGTCTACTTTTTGATCTCGGGATAGAGGGAATATGGAATAGAACATGAAGATGAACAAAGTATGGTTTGTATTCCTTTATGAAATAAGGAATTCGAATTAGTGTCTAGGCCAGGGATGTACTTAGATACCATACTTGATTCAGATGTAGGATGATAGCTTAAATAACCTAATTTTATCATTACATCCCCATTCAATGATGTAGTTGTAAGGTTTAACTTAGGTAAAGGATTAGAGGCTGGGAAATCATAATCACACAACTAGTCTCTATGGGATCGGTACTTGTCTTATTGAAGGCCACTTTACTACTTGATAAGACCACATACACTTGCGTGTGTGCTTGGTTGCTGTCAATTCACTTCTGTTTCATAGTATGCTTAGTATTATGAACTCATGATATCTCCTTAATGGATAGTTGAATCCATTCTATGCCATGTGTGTTCTCAAATCAGACAACATGAATAATTTATGCTTATGATCTTTTTCTCTAATCCATGTGTATGCCAACCTATCAAAATAAGATATGGTAATTTTATGTCCATACCTAGAACAACATCTTACTTTTACTCCATAAGTTAATATATGAAATATTCATGACTATGATACCTTACATCACATGTTTCATTTCTAAGTGCCAAGGTCCCTATAATTATACGTCATAGATGAGTAGTATCTCTTTTATTTGAGTCCTCATGATTTAATCCATTAATGACCCCCTTATGTTAATATAGTGGCGATAAAAATGGATGAATAATAGGTTATATTGGAGAGAGTAAATGTTCTTTAAAATTGAAATTATCGTGTGCTTATTCTATATATGGTTATAAGTATTGAGAGATTGAGGCAAGGTTTTAGTATATGTAATAGTAAGTTGCGATGTTTTAATGTACCTTTTTTGTGATAATTCATAAAATTGTTATTGACTAAGATATTTGAAAAGATGAGAAAGTTCATAGATGGTTTGGTTGCATAGAAGTTCATAAGTGGTCATAATGATAGGTGTGAATGTCATGATGGTATATAAGGAGATGAATGCATTGTACATTAGTGAATTCCTGATTAGAGCTTGGAGTTAGTTTTTGAAGTGGTAAAGAGTAATATTGTTGAGATAAAAGCTCTAAGAAGATAGAACATAGAATTTTATAGTTTAGACTAGTATTGCTTCAGGCGTAGTACCTTTTTACTTTGAGTTAGTCTTGAACATGTTGAGAGCATGTAGTTAAACTCAGACTTTTGTAGAAATAGTCCCCTATACCCTTGTGAAGGTTATAAGTTACTGCTAATGAAGTTTAATATTCAAAAGGACAAGTGTAGTTGAGAATTGTTGCTATGCTTTGAAGAAGTTAGTTGTATATCTTAAGGTATAGTATCCCTATTCTTAATTCATACCCAGGGTAACTACGTTTTATCTCAAGTAGCTGCAAATAGTTTGTGGCCTATTTTTGAAACTATATCATTCATACTTTATGAACTTATGTCCCATGTCTCACATGTCTATGATGCCTTCCTAAAAATAAATTCTATAAGAGTTCACTTTTCAAGTCTTTTATAGGCCAATGGAGGTCAGGTTCATGTCCTTATTTGTATGCTCGTTATATCTTTGACCTTCAGTCGAGGATAAATGATCCCAAGGAGGAGATAATACAACACCTTAAATTTTTGAGCTAAGATATTACTATTCATCAAATTCATATAGACTCGAATCTAATGAATTCTAATTGCAATAGGTGTTAAGGTAAATTCCTTAATCTTTAAAAAGCTTTGGATATGAATTAAGGGCATAAGGAATCTCTATCTCAAAGTTGAGTTGAAAGCTTCCATACTGATTGATTTTTATAATGATATTTTTCTTGGTTTAACTTAAATAAGCATTAAACCTAAAATATAAAGATTTTTATAGCTCAAGACCACTAAATTAACCACTGACCATCTGTAGATCCAAAATCAGAGTAAGAAGTTATAACCAATTTACCAAAGAGGATCAGTGCCACATCCTGTGGTATAAGCTAAGAGCCCCAAAATATTAGGGGTCTATGATATGTCCATTCCTTAGAGCATAGTTTTTGTGATGGATCTCATGCCATATAGTTTATGCTCCACAATAGTCTCGTGCCACACCAGCCCTCTTCTAGCATCCCAACATTTTTTTTCAAGGGTAAATGAAAATTTTAATTCCCAAATACTCCTATACTTTTCGTAACCCTATTTCCTATAAGTTTAGTTAAAATAAATCATTTTTCTCCTTTCCCTAACCCTCGAGAAACTAATGGAAGGGTTTTCTCCCAATAATTCAACTTCTAAGGCTTCAACTCAAGCTTTCTTTCAAGAAATCATTAAGTCTAGGTATTTGGGGTTTTAACATGGATTTCATTTTATCTTTGGCCCAAAAACATCATCTTTTTGAATGATTTATAAATTTAACAACTAGGTTTCAAACCTAATTTTCATGGACATGAATTTTATGTCTCCCTATTAAATTATTTGTACAATCTTACGAGATATATGAATGTTTAAATATGACCTTTTTCACTTTCCTGAACTTATGTCTTTAAATTAGTTAGTTTGGACATGAAATCTTATGATTTACCAATCATTACATGATTTTAGCATAATTTAAAATATTTGACATGATGAAATCACTATGATCTCAAATTTTCCATGAATTAGTTTACAAACATGAACAAAAATACAAGTATAATTGGATTTCAGACTACAAATTAGTTTATGCTTAACTCATGACGAATTTTATATATTATGAGAATAAGTGTGGTTTTGGAAGTAGTATTAAGCACCTACCAGACATGGGTTTATCGTACCTAAGACCTAGAACTATGTACAACTGTAGGTATTATATTTTCCCAACTAGATCAGCTTAGTTAGAACATCATTTATGGATTAATACCCCTAGTAAGATATGTTGCGGCCTTACAACGAGGCATATGTTGCACTCTATATTGCTCATATGGTTTATGTCGATTAAGAGAATCTCCCATAGGAAATTAGTTTTAGAAGCATTAGAGTATATGGATAACTGGAATTTTAAATCATGTTTTGATATGATAACTAATTTTCAACTTTATCCATGTAAACAATAAGTCTATACATACTTAATATTCACATCTTTATTATATGATTTTTCAGCATCTTTATATTTTACATGCACCCCTCATACAACCAATCATTTTATAAGCACTGACCACACACTTTTTGTGCTTTGCATCCTATCATGATGTAGTTTCTGGTACTCACCCTCAACACCATGATCAGTTTTGATCACTAATGCATATTCTTATTTAGTTGGTGAATCCTAATATTCGAGGGCCATGGATTTATTTCTCACTTTTAATAATTCAGATCCACAATAGTTTAGACAACATATTTTTTGGTTGGGATCCTATCTTAGAAACTCTTCAATAGTTTAGAGATGTCTACACTTAGCATTATCTCATTAATTATTCATGTTGGGATTGCCTTCAATTTATGTTGACAAATTTCAGCTTGATACTTCATATACATGTTTCTATTAATAAAAATTAGATTTTGCTCATGACTTTAAGTACATTTTAATATGGTTTAATGTTTTTCCAGGTGCCACAGGTTAATTAGGGGCTTTCAAGAGTGATTCTCTTCGTCTTCACTCATGTCTAAGGCATGTTAATCCCCCCTCATTGTTATTTTATAAGGAGAATATGTTTTGATGTATGATAGTCATGATATGGTTATGTTTTAAAATAGTGGTTGGGGTTTTTTGATGTTTATGGTTGAATAAAGTTTCTCATGGTTTAATTATGATTTCTTTCATGCTTTAGTATAATTTTGACATTGTGGGATGTATGTCAATGGTAAATGGATTTATGGGTATTGTGGATTCCCTAAATTACTTTGTTATGGTTTTGAAGCTTATGTGCCCTCGACCTGTTTGTTAAAATGCCAATGAGAATGATTTTGTCACATAGTTTGACTATTCTTGAAATCTTTGCATTACATAAAAGGTAATGGAAATTAAATTGGTTTGGTTGGTTTTAAATATTTTGGAAAGGCCTTGGTGGCCATAGTCATGGTTTAATTAGGAACTTTGGAGTCAACTTGGTTTAATGGCTTTGGTATGGCATGAAATGATAGAGTTGTAGGCTCTAATTTTTGTATAACAATACCAATTGTTAATGCCTAATTTAAATACACCTGGGTAAATAGTTGGAATATGTAAAGATTTTTAATATAGGCTTAAAGGTGTGTGTGTAGGAAAGTCGGAAAAGGTGGAGGTCCCAGGGGGACCAATACTGGAAACTCATATTTTTTGATGTGAGTTTTGGTCATGGTGACCGTGCACATGATGTCATACTTTACATTTTTGGGGATTTACTAATATTCTCAGGTTTTTTTCTCTGGTCATGCAGCTAACACGTACTGAGGCCCTTTCAATAGAGGGAGCTGAACCCATATAGTCTGTAGGTGGTTTTAGGATAGCAAAGCTACATAGCCCAGGTAAAGGTTTTAAGTGCATGCTAAATCTGGTTCCGTATCCTGGTATGGTATATATGTGTATATATATGTGATTTCATATGGTTGCTTACTTTTTTTTTTTGAATTACTGGCATTATTTTATCTTATCCATGAGTACATGCTAGCCTTCACTTCACTAACCATCTTCGAGCACTGTATTTCCCTGTGATGTAGGAGCCGACCATACGACCATTCCTCTTGTTCAATTACTTGGATTCAGGGACAACTTTGAGTCAGACTAAAGTGGTGAGCTTTCATACTCCAAAAGGCTCTATTTTATGCTATGGACTTTTTTTATTTTTGTTATTTCTTTGATTTGGTTTTGTGTATGTTCGGGGGCATGTCCCAACCGAATGTTATTAATTCTGGTTAGAGGCTTTGTCAAACTACTATAGGCATGGAAAGTATCGGTATTGGTGTCAGCCTTGGTATTGGTATTGGCATTAGGGTTGACACCAGTTGGATAATTGGTTGAGGTTGTTAGATTTTAGATTATTCGCTTTATTTTATGTCTTTAAACTATTATTGTTTTGTCTTGTTATATATTAAGAATTCATCTGACATAAGGTGCAAGGCAGTTATGGTTGGGTATTAAGGGTGGCCTCCAATCCTTGTTGAACTTGAGATGCCAAACATAACTAGGACCTGGTTTAGGTCTTGTCAGATTAGTATCAGATCCTATATTTCATGGTCAATTGGGTTCTAAAAAAGTCATGTTCAGTAGAGTCTCTTTTAAGGATATGTAGAGCACTACACTCATAAGGGAGATGCTACGAGAAATTTAGGAATGTTTCTTTTTCTTGTGTTCTATTTTTGAGATATAGAATCTAAGGTCCTTAATTCTTCTCTAATTCACATTTGTTCGCTTTTTGGATCAAGCCTCTTCGAAGATCTGTAGCTCACGAAAACTCCTCTATCATACCTTGGGATAATGTTGATGAAACCCATCCAATTTATTAGATACAAACTTAATCTAGGGGTCCAATTCATGATTTCCCTCCAGGACTTCCACCGGTTACCTCTAGTCCTTCTCAATCCATTCAGTTTGATATAATGAATGGTGATTTTTGTTATTCTATCCATATGTTGGAACAACTAGTAGCTTATCAGGCTGAGCGTGGTACTTCTATTACTCCATCTTCTGAGGCCACAAGGGTTGGCTAGTTTATGAGGTTGAATCCTCCAACCTTTACTAGTTTTAAGGTATAGGAGGATTCTCAAGGTTTTTTGGATGAGATGGAAAAGATTTTTCATTTTACGCATTCCACAATTATAGTGGGCATAGACTTTGTAACGTACTAGTTCAAGGATGTGGTCTACTAGTGGTACGGGGAATGGGATCAGTCAAGGGGTGATGATGCTAAGTCAGCCTTATAGGAGGATTTCTCTAATACTCTCCAGGACTATTTCTTTCCTATAGAGCTGAGGCAACTAAAGATGGAATAGTTTGTTAATCTAAATCAATGTAAGATGCCAGTCAAAAAGTATTCCTTGAAGTTTCACTATTTATCTTAGTATTCATGGGAATTAGTTTCTAGAATGAGGGCGAGAATGAAGAATTTTACTTCTAGGTTTTCTCAAGACTTGATTTTGGAGAGTAAGATTTTATTATTGAACAGGGACATGGATATCTCTAGGTTGGTTATGTACATGCAGCAGGTAGAGGAAGAGAAGAAGAAGCAAGTTAAGATAGGAGAGAGCTAGAGCAGAATGTTTAGATATTTTGAGTATGGTGGTGGCTAGCAACATAGTGGAAGGGATGGTGGGAAGTGGCCCAAAAAAGAAGTAGGGAAATTCTGTGTCTTACTCAATAACTAGTGCTCCCTACCTAAAGTCATTCAGTGACAGAAGTTTCCAGGTGGAGAAAATATTAGGGCACAAGGTGCCCAGTCTCACGCTAGCGAGGAATAGATTTTATGGTCTATTGCACTGCAGCTACTGTGATGAAAGAAAGGATAAGTGCTTCAACTGTGGTCAGCCAAGGAACATGATTAGATGTTTTCCAATGGCCAAGGTTTCTTAGGGGGAAAATAAGGTTTCAATTGTCTCTTCATTAGCTCCGATAATAAAAGGTGCACCATCTAGTTGTAGCACTAGGTAAAATCGTCTTTATGCTCTCACTACCCGCTAAGAGTTTGAGGCATCACCTGGTGTCGTGCATTTTACTTTTGGTCTCAATTGTGTTTCAGACCCTTTCTTATTTCTACCTTAATGGGTGACTTGGTGGTCGCTAGAAGAGTCTATAGGGGTTTTATGGTATCTATAGGTGGTTGGGAAATTGGTGGATTTGCTTGAATTAGATAATATTGATTTTGATGTCATATTGGGGATGAATAGGTTACACTCATGCTTTGCTTCTCTAGACTATCAGAATCGTAAGGTTATCTTTAAATTCCCTAATAAGCTAGTTATTGAGTGGGACGGTTTTTCCCTAGCTCCTTATGGAAAGTTCATATCGTATCTTAAAGCTCAAAGATTAATCTCCAATGGGTGTCTCTATTAGCTGGTCTGGGTTTAAGATTCTAACTCGAAGGGTTTTTCTTTACATTCTATCCCGGTAGTGAATAAATTTCTTGAGATCTTCCCTGATGACCTTTATGGTGTCCCTCTTCATAGGGAGATTGAGTTTGGGATTGATTTTGTTTCGGACACTCATCTAATTTCAATTCCTCTATATAGAATGGCTCCAGCTGAGTTGAAGGAGCTTAAAGAACAACTAAAGAATCTTTTTAGATAAGGGTTTCACTCATCCTAGCGTATCCCCGTAGGGTGCACCGTTGTTCTTCGTGTATAAGAAAGATTGTTCCCTTCAGATGTGCATTGATTATCGATAGTTGAATAAGGTATCTCTTCCAAGGATAAATGATTTGTTTAATCAGCTGCAGGTTGCTAAATTTTTCTCCAAGATCAACCTATGATCTGGGTATAATCAGTTAAATATTAGGGAGATGGATATCCCTAACCTTTCCTTTTGTACTTAGTATGGGCATTTTGAGTTTTTGGTTATGTCTTTTGGGTTGACCAATTCCCCGACAGCATTCATGGATTTGATGAATAGAGTCTTCGATCAGTTTCTATTTTATTTGTCATTATGTTCAGAGAATATATTTCTATTGTACTCGAAGAGAGAGGTAGATTATGCTGATCACCTTCGCATTGTATTACAGACCCTGAAAGAGCAACAATTGTATGCCAAAATTTATAAATGTCAATTCTGGCTGAACGTTGTCACTTTTATGGGTCATATCATTTCTAGTAAGAATATCATGGTGGATTTACAGAAAGTTACAATGGTGAAGAAGTGGCCTAGACCCATGACTCCAATCGATATTTGGAGTTTGATGGGTTTAGCTGGTTACTACAGAATTTTTGTGGAAATTTTGTCTTCTATAGCAGCCTCGTTGACTAAGTTAACTCAGAAAAAGGTGAAGTTCTTCTGGTCGGATGCTTTTTAGGGTAGTTTTGAAAAGTTGGAGGATAAGCTAACTTCATCTCTAGTCTTGACTTAGACCAAAGGTATGGAGATTTCTGGTATATAATGATACATCTTATGTAGGGCCTCTTTGTATCTTGATACAGCATAGCAAGGTGATAGGTTATGCCTCTAGATAGTTTAAGGTTCATGAGAAGAATTATCCGACTCATGAGTTGGATCTTTTAGCTGTGGTGTGCACATTAAAAATCTGGCATCACTATTTGTATGGAGTGCATGTGGGTATCATTTCAAAGCATAAGAGCCTGCAATATATATTTAATTAGAAAAAGTTTAACCATAGGCAAAGGAGATAACTTTAGCTACTCAAGGATTATGACATAAGTCTTCACTGCCACTAGTAGGTTATCCATGGGGAGCCTTGCTCATGTGGAAAAGGATAAGTGGGAGTAGATGAAAAATATTCACCATTTTGTCTAACCTTGGAGTTTACCTCCTCGACTCTGAGGACGGTGGTGTATTTGTATAGTAGGTGGGACGATCATCTCTTCTTGCTGAAATAAAGGAGAATCAAGTATTAGATCCTATCTTGATGAGGATCAAAGGTGATGTAGGTTGGAAAAAGGTAATGGCCTCCGAGATTAGTGGTATGGTACCTTGCAGTACCAAGAAAGGTTATGTGTTCCCAACATAGATGGTTTCTGTGAGAGGATATTGGTTGAGGCACATGATTCATGTTATGTTATTCATCCTGGTTCGACGAAAATATATGAAGAGGGATTTGACAGTTTATGGCAAAGTGCATGGTGTCCCAACAAGTAAAAGTTGAGCACATGAGTCCAGGAGTATTGTATAAAGAGATTGAGTTTCCTCTGTGGAAGTGGTAAGCGATCAATATGGAAGTGATCAATATAGATTTCATTATCGATCTTCCTCGATCTCGAAGTCAGCTTGATTTGGTTTGGATCATCGTGGTTATGATGACGAAACCTACAAATTTCTTACCTGTGAGGACTAATTTTTAGGTAGATGATTCTGTAAGGTTGTACCTCCATGAGATTGTGAAGTTGCATGGGGTGCCTGTTTCTACCATCTCGTATCATGGTATGCTGTTTTCATCTCACTTTTAGGGGTTGTTTTAGAGGGGTTTGGGGACCAAGGTGAGTCTTAGTTCAACTTTTCACCCAAAGTTTGATTGGCAAGCAGAAAGGACTATTCAGATGTTGGAGGATATGCTTCAATCTTGCGTGATTGACTATGGTGGTAGTTAGGTTGAGCATTTTCCACTTATAGAGTTTCCTAAAATGATATCTACCATTCTAGCATTGGAATGGCTCCGTTTGAGGTATTGCATGGTAGGAGGTGTAAATCTCCTATTAGGTGGTTTGAGTTTGGTGAGGTTGAGATGTTTGGTCTAGATTTTGTTCACCAAGCCATGGAGAAGGTGAAGGTGATTTGGAATAGACTTAAGTCTAGTTAAAGTCACCAAAAGTCCTATGCGTATGCGAGAAAAAAGAAGTTGGAATTTGAGCTATGGGATAAGTTTATCTTGAAGGTGTCTCCCATGATAGGAGTGATGCGGTTTGAAAAAACAAAGAAGCTTAGTCTCTAATATATTGGTCCGTACTTGGTTTTAAGAAGGGCTGGTAATGTTGTGTAGGAGTTGGAGTTGCCTTCTAGTTTGAGCATCATTCACCTGGTGTTCTATGTTTCTATGTTGAGGGATGTATGAGTGATCCGTGACAAATTGCACCTATCAAGGATATTGGTATTTCGGATTCCCTATCTTATGAGGAGATCCCAATTGAGATTTAGGATCCATAGGTTCTCCGATTACGGACCAAGGATGTGGCATCGGTAAAGGGTCTATAGAGGAACCACAAGGTGGAAGAGGTTACATGGGAAGCTGAAGAGGACATGAAGTCCAAGTATCTATTCCTGTTTTCCGCTCCTAAAAATTCGTGCATAAGGTATGTGTTCTTAGAATCTCTTTTTTCTAACTGAGTTAAAGGAAATATTGTTTTTCTTTGTATATTTGTTTTCTAACTTAGTTAAAGGTAAGAGTACAGGCATCTGGAGAACATATCGTTCTTGTACTGCCTTGTCCCATAATTCAGGGATTAATGATCCAAGTGAGGGAGAATTGAAACAACCTGGGTTTTGGCCCTTAGAAATTTCCTGAGCTTTGAGCACACTATTCTTGTAACGGCTTACCATACGAGTTATATTATCTAGTTACGGGTGATAAGTCATCAATTTGACATCTTACTACCTTTTTCTAAGACTAAATTATCATGCTTTTTCATTAATTTGTTGTTACTTTCTTACTTAATGCTCATTTGTGTAGGTAAAAGTGAAATAAGAAGATGAGCATGGAAACTTGATAAAAATGAGCTAAAGAGAAGGAGAAAAAGAAGAAATATGAGCAAAAAGAACAAAAGCTGAAATTGCAGGCCCAGGAGTTGACCCTCAATTACCACGATTGCGGCCTGAGGGTCGTTGTGATCAATCCACAAGTCAAGCAGAGTGCAATCGCGATATGACTACCATAATCACAGTGTCACGATCGCGAGTTAAAGATGGTGATCATGGTGGAGCGGAAAAGTTTCAAGGGTATTTTTGTAATATTTGGAAAATATAGAATTGGGGATTAAATAGGGTGTTTTTTGTTCATTTTCCACATTATCATTTATCATACATATTATCCTAACCTTAGTTTAGGGTTTATCACTTAGATCTTGAATTTACACTAATTTGAGATAAGATTAAATTAGAGGAGCTTTAAAGTGTAGATTTGTCTTTGTCTATTGGAGATTCATTTGAGTCTAAAGTATAGTTTGTCCTCACTTTATTTTCTTATGAATAACTTTGATATAAACTTAGTATACTTGTTTTCACTATCCTTATGATATGCTACATCTACCTCGTGGGATTATGCTAAATTAGGGTGTAAATATGTGTGGGATTTGATTTGTTTGTGCATTTACTAGTTTGCAATGTGGGTTCTACTATTGCTTGAGTAAATTGGTTGGGATTTGTGGGTGAAGTCCCCAAACACCTAAATGGGTTTGATGGATGAAAATCCTAAGCTCTCGAAAGCTCAAATCATCCTTGAAAGAGGGGTTTGGGTAAACTTTATGAACCCACCTTATCCTTGAAAGAGGGATGTGGGAAGCAAAGCAATAGTAGACAGTTTATCGATATGTCTTGCCAATTTTTCACTATCTTAGACATAAGGGTGATTAGGTGGTTTACTATATCATGGGTATCATCTAAGAAATAGGGATACCTAATTGAGGTATTGGGTGGCTTTAATTGACACACTCGTTAGTTACTCGAAAAGGTCAATGAGTGACATCTTTGAGGTCTTGTTGAAAAACTAGCCTCAAAGACCTTAAACCTAGCCTACCACATCATCAACAATTAGAATTTGCACTGAATTATTATGTTCTCATGCATAACTAAGCCTTAGGAAAGCATATTCCCAAGATCCATTTTAATTGATTATACTCTAATTATTCTAAGTCTTGAATTAGTCATTTAGAAGCCCAAAATTAATCATATCCTTGAAAACATTTAACCACCCCTCCCCCCAACTTTTACATATTTGTATCCTAAGTTTGAATTTAGTAAGTACTTTCATTTTGAACTTACCCCTTCGCTACTCACATTATTCCTTACGGATTTGACCCCGACTCTTGTTGGGTTATTATATTGACAACAACTGCCTTGCACTTAATTGACATGTAAGTTGAGCGTCATAAAAAATGGCGCCGTTGTCGGGGAATAATTTTTCATGTTGAGTTAGTTTGGAATTTTAGCTTAATTGTTTGAACTCAAACTTGTAAATATTTGCTTGTGATTTTCTTTTGTTTATTGTATGAGATATATTTTTATTTTGATTAATTATTGCTATGGCGTCTTGAAATGAATATGAGTCTGGTGGTTGGAGATCTTATCTTGATGATCTATATCCATATTATGGTGGACCCCACCTTTGGCAAGATTGTAGATATGCTTTCGGTAGAGAGATATGTGCACTATCTCGATCTTATAGGGAGTATGGTTGTTCTCTATGTGGTGGTTGAAATGGACATTGGAGTAATTGTCCAAATACCCCAACCCCTATTATGCTAATCTAATTGCTAGTCCTTCTGATGACTTTGATAGGTCTTATGATGAGAAATGCTTCAATCCCATCTTGGATAGGGAGCAGACTATGGGGGATACAATCTCATGCATCAATCCGTAGGGGCATATAACAAGGAAATCAAAAGTTTGGAAGAGATGAGTAGTGAAGCCAATCTTTCAAATACCATGAGCATACCTGCTCTTCTAAATGATCTTGACATGAAAAAAATCCTTGATGATTTCCCAACCAACCAAACATAATATGGTGGAAGATGTTGCAATTCAAGAAATGGAACTAGAGTCAAGAGAATAAGCCAAGAAAACCTCTTATGAAGGCTCTAGTCCATTTTGGTTGAGAATGTCAAGAAGGATGTGACTCCAGAATTGGGAACAAGACCTCACTCAAACCACTTTTAAACATTATGCTTGGTGGATGTGATAAAAGTCGAACCACCCAAGCAAATGATGAATTTTGGAGATATGGAGGAAAATCCCTATATTTTAGAGTTTGTCATTCCAAAAGGGCAAGGCGAAGCCCCTCACTTGAAGTCCAAAAAGTGCAAAATTTGGAGTGTATCAAGTTAATATTTTATGCTCTCACAAATACCCATCAAGCCTATTAGGAAGTTAAATGTGAAGTTGGGTAAAAGGCTTAAATCATCAAAGTGGCAAGATAGAAAATATTTCATTGTTTCCCCACCTTTGCCCAAAGTACCTCGAAAATGTATTGATCTAAAGTTGGACCGCTGATTCAAGTCTTCTAAATGGATACATAAATGATATGCCAAAGATGTCATGCCACGACTTTAGCTAAGGTGCTTCTACGGAGGCAACCCAAGGAATTTTTCTTGATGTTTTCTAATGCTTTTAGTTTACTTTTTAGCTTGTTTTTGGGTGTTGGTAGGTGATAGAACAAGTTGGAATGGGTACCTCAAGAATGAAACCCCAAATAAGTATATTGGACTTTCACTTTATCACTTTCCTCTCTTAAGTAAGCTTATAAGGTATGAGCTTTAAATTATAAATGATGACCACATCTCATGATTACTTTTGGTTTGGCGAGAAATTCAATTAATCAAAATTTAGAAGCTGAAATTTAACCTAAATTTAATTCATTTGAGCTTAATTTGGTAGAATATGGTTGTTGGGATGAATATCTTTGAATGTGTTCCTTGTCTCAAATGCTAAATTGTAAAATTCTTGTTTCTATACACTTGTGCCCACCATTTGTTTGATGAAATACCTACTTGAGGTTTGTTTGATTAATTGAGTGGTGGGTGATTTAATTGGGTTAGTATGATTAAAAGTGGTGTAGTTAGTGGTGAATTAGTGCATTGGGCTTGTTCACATATGTTGTTATTTTAGCTATTCAAGCTCTTACTTTTCATGCACACCACATGTTTGTTAAAATTTTAATAAGAGCGAAATGCATTATATTCTTGTAAAGGTTATTGTGAACTTTCTTGGGGCATTGCGTGATCTTTTTTGGAGTATAGCTTCGAGACCAATTGGTCTTAATAATAGGATAACCAGTGGTTTTTGGTTTAAGTTGTTCATGAATGTAGAGTCCATGGTGTGATCGATTAGTGTCCAAGTGAAGTCTAAGGAACCCGAGAGACTTGAATGCTTGTCTTCCCCTATGATAGATTGGATGACACCATTCTTAAGGAAATAGGGTCATTTGTGTTCCTATTGGTGCCATGAGTGTTTTATGAGCTAAACGGACGTTATGTGAAATAGTGAGGAAAGAATTCATGAAGTGTAATAATAATGTTTCCTTCCATTCACCTAAGTATTTCTTTAATTGTTTAGGAAAAAGCAAAAGTTCAAAAATGCCTTCCAAGTGTCATTGGCAAGAAATAAAATGATTTTAAGATTTTTCATAAATGTAGTTTTCTTTGTGAAAAAGAACAATGATATTTTTGAACTTTCTTTTGAGTGAGACCATTAAATTTCATTTTTGGCTCTCTCTTTACAAGGATTAGTCCTTGACTTAGAGTACTTATTAAGCCAAATTGCTCAAATTGGTTGGGAGATTAACTTTTTTCTCGTAGAGTACGATGCCATGTGTGGTGTTATTTTTAAATAATTCTTGTACATATATATAGTCTAGAACTTGCGCCGAGTGTGTTCAAAGCAAAACCCTAGACAAGTGTGGTTTGGAGAATGACCCGAAGCCATTTTTGACCCTTCACATAGCTAAAATTTCACCTTAACAATTTTCCCTAGTTAACTAACCCCTTTGAACCTCTTTGCCTATTTTTCTTTACTTTTGAAATAGTGAACTTCATAAAACAGCTAAGGCCTTTTTAAAAATTTTTTTTTGGCACTTAACCTCATTTGATGCATTGAATGATTCAAAGTAATGAAATATAGGCGAAGCCTCAGTTTTGGGTGAGGGGTTGATGTGATATGCTAAGATGATCCAAGAAAGGTGTATATAAGGTGGTCAAATCATGTGCTTAAGGGACAAGAGAAATACTTGATTTTAAAGTTATTTATCCTAGCCCATTCCATATGATGAGAAGTGAGGCAAATGAAGGGGCTAAGAAGCGCTTAAAGTTAGAAAGTCTCTTGAAAAAGCCAAAGAAATGAAGAAAGAAAATGGTGGCTTTGAATTGTTTTGTAAATGCTGAAAAATAGGTAAATAATTTGAAGGAGAATAAGGTGGATAATTTAAAATCTTGGGGTAGAAAGGGTTGAGAAATAGTATTGAAGGAGGTATTTTAGTCACTTGATCCATAGATATTTCTTCCCGCACTTTAAATCTTCATCTTGACCTGCATGACATTGATAATTCCAAACTGGGTAAGTCTATATTAGTGGCCAAAAACTCAAAGGGAAAGCCTATGGTTCTACACATTTTACTTGAATTTCTTTGCGAGAGTGAGAATGAATTCTGTCATTATTTGAGCTCCTTTAGAAATTTCAACATAATCTGTGTGTGTGGAGCTAACTCTTGCTTGTGAGTGGCATCGATACTTTGGAGTAGAGGGTGAAATCTTACTCTCGATTTGGGTGAATGGGTGAAGTAAGTTTATTGTGAATATTGAGAAAATTTTTGAAGTGTTTCCTCTTAAGATGCTTTGTTGATTTGGAAGATTCATTAGATACAAACTTATATCCTAGCTTCATAATATGTGCTTATTGAAAAATTTTGGTTCACTTGTTGCCATGACATGCTTGGAAAGTCTTTGTAGAGCTTTGTTAGCTTAGTCCTTTGGTATTGTTTTCTCTTGAGTGGAATTGATTTAAATTCGATCTTGTTGAATTGTTCATGG
Organism: Capsicum annuum; assembly: GCF_002878395.1. NCBI lineage: Eukaryota > Viridiplantae > Streptophyta > Magnoliopsida > Solanales > Solanaceae > Capsicum > Capsicum annuum. Next base: position 127,472,421 of record NC_061121.1, on the reverse strand, counting down.
TTTCTTGAGGAAAAGCAATAGTTTAAGTTTGTGGGTGTTGATAAGCCGTCAATTTAACAAATTACTAACATTTTTTAAGCCTAAATTATCATGTTTTTTCATTGATTTGTTGTTACTTTCTCACTTAATGCTCATTTGAGTAGGTAAAAGTGAAACGAGAAAATAAGCAGGGAAACTTGATAAAAATGAGCTAAGGAGAAGGTAAAAAACAAGAAATGTGATTAATAGAATAAAAACTAAAATTGTAGGCCCAAAAGTCAATCCTTACTAACCGTGATCGCAGCCTGAGAGGTGCGATCATGATCATTAAACAAGTAAAGTAGAGTGGATCACGATATGACTACCATAATTATGCTGTCGGGATCGCTGTCCAAAGATGGCAATCATGGTAGAGAGGAAAAGTTTCAAGGTCATTTTTGTAATATTTGTGGAATTGGGGCTTAAATAGGGTTTGTTAGTTCATTCTCCACATCATCTTTTATCATACATATCATCTTATCCTTAGTTTTGGGCTTATCACTAGGAGCCTGGAGATTAAATTTACACTAATTTGAGACAAAATTAAATTAGAGGAGCTTTAAAGTGTAGATTTGGCTTTGTCTATTGCAGATTCATTTGATTCTAAAGTTTAGTTTGTCCTTTCTTTATTTTCTTATGAATAACTTTGATGGACATCTTAGTCTATTTGTTTTCATTATCCTTATGATGTGCTAGAGCTACCTCTTGCGATTATTCTAGATTAGGGTGTAAATATGTGTGGGATTTGATTTGTTTATGCATTTACTTGTTAGTGATGTGGGTTCTACTATTGCATGAGAAAATTGGTTGGGATTTGTTGGTGAATGCCCCAAATACCCAAATGGGTTTGATGGTTTGGTATGGTTGGGCGGTTGGTTCGGTCATGGTTGTGATCCTATCCTAGAGTCTTAATAAGAATGATAATGCTATCTTTTTATATGTTTGAAATTCAGCCCATCTAAGAGTGGATATAGGTGTTTGGGTTGGGTAACAAAGGGTGGTCCCTAGTCCTGGTTGGTCTTGGGATGTCTATTATGACAAGGCCCAGGGCCGGGTCGGTTCTGCCTTGCACTTAGATTGATGTGTAAGTTATGCTCTATCAATGGGTTAGGTGACCTAACTCGTAAGGTTTCCCGTGATGGTATTGGGTTTCTGTTGTGATTACGGTTTGGTGGTACAGGTCGTTAGTGATGTGCCAGTTTTTCTAGAACATTTTACATATTTTACAAGGCATAATTGTATGTTTTTAAGCAATAGTCAAGGTATTTGATGTTGGAATTTACTTGTTTCTAGGTAAATGACTTAGAAATAGAAATAACTTGGGAAAGTAGGAACTAAAGGCGATTGACGATCTATCTAACGGGCCGTCAACCTTGTGATGGATCGTCACTATGCCCGTCAATGATAAGTACAGCTAGAGATGTAAAGGATCGAAGTGACGGTCCAAGTGACGGAACATCACCTTTGTCGTTAGTCTTAAGTAGAATGTAATTCATCAAGTATCGAAGTGACAGACCATAAGACCGGTGACAGACCGTTAACTTGACCATTAGAGCTTAAATAGAATGTCTAAATCTAGGAATCCAGGTGACAGTCCAAGCAACGGATCGTCACCTTGGCCGTCAACCATGACAGGGCAATCTGCAGTTCGAATTTTGAATCCTCATTACTTGGAAACCTATAAATACCTAGTTTAGGGTTAGATTATGCTTTTTTTGACTACTGAGTACTTTTGTAACCTAAATTTCTTTGAAAAACAAGATTTTTATTAAGATCTTATCATTTTATTATTCATTGATGATCAAGAACAATCCTTTAGATCTTTTTAAGTGATTTTCTAAAATTATTTATGATAAATACAATGGAATCTTCTTCTTTTATGATGCATGGATAAAACTCCTATAACTAGGGTTATGGGAGCCTTGGTCTGAATTGTTGCTTAGGGTTGTGAGAATGCCTAAATTCTATAACTAATTGAAATTGTGTAATCTTCTCTTCATAATAATGATCTTTCATGGTTGCAAACTTGAAGGGTGTGCCCATGAACACCATTTGTTTAAGTAGAAAAGTGTGTGTTGCAAAAAGAGGAGATTTATAAGAAATCCAAGGGCTTTAACCTTTGGGTTATAGAAGGATCAGCCCACTTGAAGAGTCTATTTAGCATTACATAACATTTTTTAAGTTTGAAAGAATTAAAGGGTAGCTATCTATTAAGGTTGAGAAATAAATAGATAGAATTTAAAAGTTCAATTAGCCTTTCAATTGAGATTGTTAATTGAGAATTTGGAATAGCTCACAACCTCGACTGCATGAACATCTTGGCAAACATAATTCCAGTTTTGTTATTCTCATTGAATTAACCTTGCAAAATAACTCACTAGTTGAAAGATAAGTTGATTCTATCAACAAACTCTATTAACAATCAAACCCCTCTTACTTTCGAATATCTTTGATCAATAGTCCATTAATAGTTATACACTTGGCTAAAACCTTATTTCCTATGGGATTTGACGCCAACTTAGTTGGATTCTGTATTTGACAACGACTGCTTACACTTTTTAAAGAAAGTTGTAATTTGGGCGTATCAAATTTTTGCATCATTGCCGGGGAATACAGTTGTCAATTAAGTTTATGAGCATTAATTGACCTTTGGTCAAGTTTCCTAATTTACTTTAATTTGTTGTTTTTGTTTATTACAGGATCTTAACTTTGTATGCCACGATCAAGGAGGTGAGGAGAACCATTAGTACCCCTCCACACAGAACCTCAATTAATTGAAAGAAAGGATGCCCAGTAAGAAACTGAAAGATTAGACGCTTTGGCTAATGCACAACACAATTAACAGAATGTGAATAATCCAAGTCGGGTAGAAAATGCAGATGATGAGGACCTGGGGGACGATGACTTGATTGAGCTAGCAAATAGGAGACATGCAGAGGATGGAGCTGAACCAGTAAATTGAGATCAGCCACTCAGAGGGAGATCAAACCGCCAAGCCGTACAGTTTTATATTGATGACGATGATGAGGTTGATTTAGATAGAGAAGGTGCCACTAGAGCGATTATTCCACAACTATTGGCACCGGGAGTGGAGTTCAATATTACAAGCACTATGATTCAGTTGCTTCATCTCAAGGGGCTATTTGCTGGACTTCCTGGTGATGATTCAAATATGAATCTAGTGAACTTTATCACTATCTACAAGTCTTTTTATTATCTAGGAGTAGGGCAGAAGGCAATTCGTTTGCGGATATTCCTATTGTCTCTGTCTGGGGAGGCAACACTGTGGCTGAATGAGTTGGCTCCTAATTCTATAACAAACAAGAGGAAATTTAAAGGATCTTTCCTAGAAAGGTTTTTTTAGCCCTCCAGGATGTTACAGTTGAGGGACAAATAATTTCACATAACTTCTAAATGAATCCCTTTATGAGACTTGGGTGAGATCCAAGACAAAGTTGATGCAATGCCCTAATCACAAGATGACTAATGAGCATTTGATGAAGACCTTTTATAGTGCTTTGAATTCTATTACAAATCCAACTGTAGATAATGTTGCAAGGGGAGTATTTATGCATCTTACTCTCCCAAAAGCTGTGGAAATGCTTGAAAGAATGACTAAATGGAGTAGAGCTTTGCACATTAGGGATTCTGAGCTATGAAACACTACTGTGTCTAGTGGAATATCTACCGAGCAATATAAGAGGAAGAGAAATGTGATAAGGATACAGTGCATATGAAAACCCAGATGGACTTGCTCATAAAGCATTTGCTATCTTAGAAGCTAGAAAATATGAAAGCTATAGGGTCATAAATTAGGTGAGCCGAGTTAGACATTGAGGAAGAGGCAAACTACTTAAATAACTAGGGGATTTTTTAGGCAATGGCAAAGGTAACTAAGGTCAGAACTACTATGACAAGTCTAGTTATAGAGAATGTGATTTGGGTGGATGGAAAATCAAGAATGACAAGAGTGGATTGTATGTACCTCCTGGGAACTGCGATAATACTGCTACTAGTACAGGGAAGATATCTATTGAGGACATGATGTCCAAGATGTTAAAAGGGGTAGAGTCGATTGACACTGGAGTGTGAGAGATGAAGAGTGATCTTTCATCTATGAGTCAGTTAGTTGACTCACATTCAACTTTTATTAAACAACTGGAGCATTAGATGAATTAATTATCAGCAATATTTAATCATAAAAATAGCGGAACATTACCGAGTGATACCTTGTAAAATTTGGGGAATGATAATTCTTGCATAGATATCACCGCGAGGAGTAGTTAAGTGTTACCTGTCCCTTCTGTAGGTGAACCCTTTATAGATGATAAGGTGGATTTAGAGGTGGAAGAAGAAGAAAAAGATCCAGTAGAGTCTGAGAAGCAGGAGAATAATGAGTTTCCATCTAATCAGAAGTAGGTTGATGTGTTAGAGAAATAAAGGGGGAAGGAAGGAGAGACAACAGTTACAAGAATGTAAAAAATACCTCCTCTATTCCCACACAGATTGCGAGAAAAGGCAGATGATACAAAATTTATCAAGGTCAAGGCAATGCTAAAATAACTAACAGTAAATATGCCTTTGGTTGAGGTGCTAGAACTAATGCTGGGTTATGCTAAATTCATGAAGGATCTTGTGAATAAGAAGTGGACCGTGAGCTATGAGCTGGTGGACAATTTTCACCATTGTAGTGATATCGCCACAAGATTGCTAGTGCAAAAGAAAGCCGATACGGGAGCATTCACTTCCCATGTACTATTAGATCACATGATTTTGCAAAAGCCCTTTGTGATCTTGGGGAATGTATTAAGCTAATGCCATTGGAGGTTTTCAAAAAGGTAGGGTTGGGGGATCCTACACCCACCAATATATGAATTTTAATGGTAGATAGATCAGCGAAGAGGCTGGTTAGAATACTTTATGATCTGCTTGTGAAAGTGGCCAGTTTTAACTTTCCGACGGACTTTGTAATCCTAGATTTCGAGGTAGACTTTGAGGTACCCATAATCTTGGGTAGACCTTTCTTAGAAATCGGGAGTTTGTTGATTGACTTTATAGCCAATGAGCTGAAATTTTGGGACAATGATGAAAAGGTGAGCTTTGATGTTTTATAATAAATAAAGCAGAAAAAGGAGAAGAGTGTCTTCTCAATTGTTGATGTATATCATGAAGATGATCCAGAAGTACTGGTTGAAGAGATATTTGAGGTGAAAACATTAGTGTAGTATTGATGAACTTTGATAGTGATGGGATCAAAGAATATGATGAGACTATGTGTGCATTGACAGGAATGAGGTCATATTCTTATGCCCCCAAGAAGCTGGACTTAGGCTATAAAATTGCCCAACACCATCGCCAAACCTTCTATTGAGGAGCAATTGGTGGTTAAACTGAAGGAGCTGCCAGGACATTTGTGGTATGTGTTTCTGGGTTGTGGAAACACTTTACCGGTCATTATTACAGTAGACTTGGCAGAGAAACAGGCTGAGGCCCTTATTTCTATGCCTAAGTGATACAATAGGGCTATCAGATGGATGATTACAGATATTATTGGAATTCCCTCAGGCATCTACACACGCAAAATCCAGCGAGAGGAAGAATGCATACCGACCATTGACCATCTGCGTAGACTAGACTCACCTATTAAAGAAGTGGCAGAAAAAGAGATTATAAAGTGTCTTGATGTAGGGGTAGTGTAACCAATCTTCGATAGCAAGTAGGTGAGCCTAGTACAGTGGGTGCCTAATAAAGGAGGCATACTGTGGCTGCTAATAAAAAGAAGGAATTGATTCTCCTAAGGTTAGTGACTTGGTGGAGAGTTTGCATAGACTACAAGAAGCCGAACTCGCGTATATTGAAAGATCACTTTCCAATGCTCTTCACAGATCAAATGCTTTATTTCTTGGTAGGAAGGGGTTGGTATTGCTTTTTGGATTGGTATTCAGAATACAATCAGATCTCAATTGCCCAGAAGATCAGGATAAAACAATATTTATATGCGCATATGGAACATTTGAATTCAAGCGAATGCCATTTGGATTATGGAATGCACCGGCCACATTTCAAAGGTGCATGATGTCGATTTTGACCGACATTTTGGAGGACACTTTAGCAGTGTTCATGGATGATTTTTCTGTAGTGGGTGAGTCATTTAAATTATCCTTGTTTAACTTGAGTAGAGAACTACAGAGATATGAAGAATCAAATTTCATGCTGAACTGGGAGAAATGCTACTTCATGGTGAAGGAAGGCATAGTGCCTGTACATTGGATTTTAGCAAAAGGGATTGAGGTTGACAAGGCTAAGGTGGAAGTTATAGAGAAACTACCCCCTCCTATATCAGTAAAGAGAGTCCGTATTTTTCTGGGTCATGCAAGTTTCTAGCGTAGGTTCATTAAAAACATCTTCAAGATTTCAAATCCCCTTTGCAAGCTATTGGACAAAGAGTCCAAGTTTGTGTTCGATGATGAATGTATGAAGGCATTCCAATGAATTGAGGAGAATTTGGTCGCTGCCCTAATTATTGTTGCTCCGGATTGGTCTAGGCCATTCAAAATAATGTGAGACTAGAGTCGATTGGCACTTGGGGCAGTCCTTGTTCAGAAAAAGGAGAAACTATTTCACCCTATTTATTAGGAGAGAAAAGATTTGAATGGAGCATAGAAGAATTATACTGTCACTGAGTAGAAGTTTATAGCTGTTGTTTATGCATTTGAGAAGTTTTGAGCATACTTGTTGGGAACCAAGGTGGTGGTTCATACAGAACATGCTTTTTTGAGATACTTAATGGTTAATAAGGACGCCAAACCAAGGCTGATTTAATGGGTGTTACTTCTGTAGAAATTTGACTTTGAGGTCAAAGACAGAAAAGGGTGTGAAAACTAAGTCACAGACCAACTATCTAGGCTAGAGAGAGATTAGTCCATTACTGAGAAGCTTGATATTGATGATGCTTTTCCAGATGAACAAATTCTAGCAGCTGCACTTGAAATGGTGCCTTGGTATGCGGACTTCACCAACTTTGTTATGAGTGATATTATTCCAGAGAATCTTTTTGTCCATCAAAAAAAGAAGTTTCTCTATGATGCCACAAAATAATTCTAGGATGAGTCGTACTTATTCAGGCATTGTTCTGACAATATTATTAGAAGGTGCATCCCAAAAGTTAAGATGCTAATTATTTTGGAAGCCTGCGATACTTCCCCAGTTGGGGGACATTATGTAGGTTATCGTATGGTGAGAAAGGTGCTGCAAAGTGGCTACTATTGGCCAACACTATTTAAGGATGCTAATGAGTTTTTAAGGAAATGTGACCAATGCCAAAGTCAAGGTTTGATCTCAAAACATCATGATATGTCGATGGCGAAGATGATAGAGGTTGAATTATTTGACATCTGGGGTATTAACTTCATGGGGCCGTTTCTAAGCTCCTATGGGTTGAGTTATATATTAGTAGATGTAGACTATGTGTCCAAATGGGTTGAGATCATTTCTTTGGCCGATAATGAAGTCAAAAGAGTGGTTGCTTTTAAAAAGAAGAATATCTTCTCCCGCTTTCGTGTGCCATGGACAATCATAATCGACAGGGGATCTCATTTTTGCAACAAGATGTTTTGGGCAACATTGATGAAATACTCTATGAAGCGATATAAGGTTTCTACTCCATACCACCCACAAACAAGTGGGAAAGTGGAGGTCTCAAACCGGTAAATCAAAACAATCTTATCCAAGACAGTAAATGCAAACAGAAGCGTCTGGTCCCGAATGCTCAGTGATGCCTTATAGGTATATTGGACAGGCTTCAAGACGCCCATTGGGATGTCACTGTACCAACTGGTTTATGGCAAAGCATGTCATCTTCTAATTTTAACCTAGAAAACAAAGCTTTATGGCAGCTCAAGTGATTGAACATAGACTGGAATGAAGCAGCTGAATTAAGGTTAGGATAGCTGAAGAAGATGGATGAATTCCATCTCGGTGCATATGAAAGAGCTGACTTGTGTAAAGAGAGAATAAAGAAGTACCGCAATCATAGAATTGAGAAGCGAGACTCTCAGAAAGGCGATTTGGTATTTCTCTTCAATTCCAGAATCATGTTTTTTCTAGGTAAACGAAAATCTAAATGGTGTGGCTCGTTTAAAGTTAGTCTAGTCTACTCATTTGGAGTAGTTGAACTAGGAAAAAAAGATGGAAGTGTCTTTAAAGTTAATGGGCAATGAGTCAAAAAATATATCGGTCCAATGGACTTGTCGAAATGCTTAAGCACAGTTTATCTTGATGAAGTCTAAGTAATCAAGTAAACTGAGTTGTGCTGTGACTCCAAATAAGGTGCTAGTGCGAGGCAACCCACAATGTGTTGTAATTTTAGTTAGAAATTATTTTATTATAGTACAATATGATGTGGTTGTTAAGTGTACAAGAATAATGATTCAGGGAAACAGGAAGTGAACAAGTTGAAGAATAGTGATGGGAAGATTGACAGATTATCAACCATCTGACGGACCGCCATTGGAGCCGTCAAGACTATGGGAAAAATTGATCATTCTAGTTTATACCCAACGACCAAAGTGGTGGATCGTCACTAAGGAAATGGACCTTCAGTCAAAACCAACAGCCTAGCTACATAAACATGAGTCACTGAAACAAGGTAATGGAAACCTGATGGACCGACAACTCATTGACGGACCGTTACTTTCATCATCAAGGTAAAATAGTTGAAGTGAAATTCTGGTAAGGCATGATGAAGATACAGATGGACCATCAGTCACCTAATGGACCGTCAGTTCAACCGTCAGCAAAACCCTAGTTTTTCTTTAAAGTGATGGGACGGGTCAACCAAAGCTTGTGGATTATTTTTTATGTTGAACCGATCCAAAGGATTATTAAATAGATAAGGGGTAGCAGTTACATAAACTTTCCCATCTCTTTAACTCCGAAAACCATTTAAATTCTTCTTCATTTATTATCTTAAATCACATTCATCTTCAATTAGGACTCTTCATCTTCTTTTTTTCTGTATTTAAACAACCCCATCATTTTTATTCTCATAACTTCATACCTCTAATTCTCACTTTTGAAAGCAAGCAATAAGTTTTAGTGTTTCTTAAGTCCCAAAAATCTAAGTAGGTGAAGAACACATCGGCAATAAGGTCTGATCTAAACTATTATTTTCTGGTTTCAATGGCCAAAGCATGTTGTAATGGGAGTTGCGCACCTTTTGAAATAGTGATTTGAATATGTGGATGAAATTGAACTCTGATGTAATCTACTATGGGTGAATTCTCAGTAGCTCTTTCTAAAAATGTCAAAATTTTGTTCAAAAGCATAGTGGTTTGCATAAATTCTGTACTTTCTAAACATGTGTGCACTAGATTTTCTGCAAAATGCCTAAAAAAGTTTGAACTGCAAAAGTATACCTGACGGTCAAAGGGATGGAATGTCAATTCATTGATGGGCCATCAAATTGACCATCAATACATGTAATTTTGCCCTGTTTTCTCTCAAACAAGTAATAGACGAAGTGATGGACCGTCTTATAGATGATGGACTGTCAACTCGACCGTCACTCAGTCACTGAATTCCTGATTCTCTGGATAAGCTACGATAGACAAGGCAATGGGCCGTCACTCACTCGATGGACCGTTAACCTATCTGTTAGTCTAAAAAAGTGACTTGGATTCTTTTATTTTTACTAACTGTGCCCATCTTCTAATGATTAGTTGGTGGTTTTTTTTCTGTCCAGGCACAATGGCGTAGAAATTTCCCTAAAGAAGAGGTAGTGACCGACCTCAGCAGTTATGAGGTAGAGAAGAATAGGAATGGGGTGAAGAGGCACTTGCCTGTAACACCCATCAATGTGATAAAAAGATTCAAATACTCTCCCAGTCTGAGGAGGAGAGTGAGAGCGATAGAAGCAACAACACTAGTTCCCACCCCGATGAGGAAAGGGTTAACATACCAAACCCCAGCCAAGTTGAGGCATCGTAACTTGAGAATGCCAACGTGATCAAGATCAAAGACCCACAAGTGCGGGAATTAGTCTGATGTAGAATTGACGGTGCATAAAATCACTTCTATGATGGACTTGAGCCAAGACAAAATAGCCCATAAAGCTGGACCATCTCAAAATAACACCAGATAGTCACTTCTATGCTTATGAGTATTCGGAGGTGGAATGAAGGTTTAATGAGTACGAGCTGGCCTAGTTAAGCAAACCTCCCAAATTGTAATACCCTAATCTTGTGTGGTATTTCTTCGCTAATTACTTTGCACTACTGGAAAAGCCTGTCCTTAGGGTACCCGATTAGAAGACATATGGAACAGGACTCAAGTTCCTGTGTGAGGGGTAACAACTGACATCTCTGATCATATGTTGAATAGAATGTTATTCAGGACTGATTAAGAGGCACCAACTAGCACTCCGGAGCTTAAGCATCACATATTTGAAGCCTTTAAACAAAGGCCTTGGCTGTTTAGGGTCCTTACTGATGACGGTAACCTGTCATGCGTGCAGGCCAAGGACAGAATTACTAAATCATCCTTAAGATTTTGGACAAAGTTTTGGCGGGTTATTGTCAGGTTGAGGTTGATGCTGACTGGAGGTGATGCAAACCTAAAAAACCAACGAAAAGTACTTGTGTCTAGTATGATTGAGGGACTGAAGATTGACTTCGATCATATCATTACTGATAAGTGATAATGCTCAACTTACACGTCAATTTAAGTGCAAGGCAGTCGTCGTCAATATATTTACCCAACTTTGGAGTTAGGGTCAAATCCATGAGGAATAATATGAGTAGCGATCAAATTAATTCGAAATGATAGATACAAGTTGAATTCAAACAAATGGTAGAAAAAGATAAAGTGGGGGATAGGTTCCTACAGTAATGGTTCATTTTGGATTTTTCTAGTATAAATTCTGGGTTACAAATAGTTAGAGTTTTAATGATTAAACACGAATCTTCGGATTACGCATTACTAAGGAAGTGATATGTGGGAGTGATAAATCAACATCAATTTAGTAAATGACATATGGGTAGGTTTGGTTATATATTTTGATGCTAGGTTTTCAACAAAACACCAAACTTTCACCCATTGATTGTTTCGAATACCTAATTGGTGTGTTCAACAATTACTAACCATAACCTCAATCTAGGCATCCCTATTTCTAGGATGATACCTATGGTATAGCAAACCTCAAATTCACCCTTATGTCTAAGATAGTGAAAAGTTAGCAAACTACACATGTGATTGTCTATCATTGCTTTGGTTTCCACATCCCTCTTTCAAGGATGATATGGATTTCTAAAGTTCACCTAAAATCATTCTTTTGAAGATGGCCTTGGACTTTCTAGAGCTCGGAGCTTTCACTCATCAAACCCATGTGGGTATTTAGGGCTTTCACCCATCAAATCCCAACAATAATAACATAACAATGATAAAACACATAAACATGAATTACCATATAGATGCTAACAATAACAACCCACACACACTTAAACCCCTATTTACACATAACCCCAAGAGGTAGATTTAGCAACATATAAGATAAAAAAACATAAATATACCCATAATATCCATTGAATTGAATTGTTGAAGTTTTAAGATAATGTTACTTCAAACTTGGTTCTCCCTCAATATCAATAATAGAAGTGAGTAAATCTTCCACTTAGAAAGCCTCCAATGTATTCTTTACCCCAAATTTATAAAAAAAAAATTTCTCCAAAAATGGAGGCTATGAACTACACTAAAACTAAAACCAAAAATAATTCGGGAAGACGAAATTGTTCCCTAATAATAGGGCTTGAGTTATTTTTGTCAAATTGGGATCCACACATGCAATTATTGTTTTGCCCTTGGGATGGAATCCTCTGCTAAGCTACGATCGTGCAGGTATGGTTGTGACTGCAGCTGTGCAACCGTGGTTTACATCTACAACCGCAATTGATTGACTATCCTTGATTTTCGCAACTGCGGTTCGCAGATCACGACTGCAGTACCTGGGGCTCTTCTATTTCAGGTCTTCAATTGCATTTTCTTGCTCCTTTTTAATCATTTTGAGCTCCAATCCATATCCTTCCCACCCTTTCACTCTATATCTGCAAGAAGTGGATATTAGTGTATATAACTGCAATTATGTCTCATTTATTCATCCATAACAAGGTAATGTTCATGAATAATAAGTGCAATTGTGTGGTAAACTCACCACTCATCAACACCCCCAACTTAAAGTATTTGCTTGTCCTCAAGAAACAATACCTCTTATTATGAGACACAATTATTTAATACTAATCCTTATGCCTTAAAAATCACAATGACTTCAACTTTAATCACAACCACAAATAGCTTATTGCACATGGACTAAGATAACCTCGGTACACTACTCCTTATATAATACTAAAACCACGGCTACATAGGACTTATAACCAAAGCTACATAGGACTTCAAAGAGTGACCAAGAAATAAGATCCAATACTCTAGAAGTGACTCCCTTTTTTTTTGCCACAACTAAGCTATACTTCCTTTGCCTCATTGCCGGGAGGTGATAAGATCACCCACCTCTACTTGTTTCACATGTTGTCCTCTAAAGAAAGGGAATTACTCACATCAAGCTACAGAATATACAACAAGGAATTTTTAGTGCACTAACTCTATATATCATAAAAGAAATCTCAATGCAACAAGTGTTATACCATAGGATTGCCCCAATGTTCACATTTCCAATAAGTCTCCATCATACTTAAGAAAAGATCCATGGATTTTCTAAGTTATTAAAATTAAACCCACACTTAAAGATATTTACACTTTAGGCCAATAATTGAATATTGTATAAGATAAAAAAACACCCTCTTTATGAAAGTAAACCTATGTGTAAATATTAATATGTGAGTCTACCAAATAGAAATTACTAACAATCTCTCACTTGGACCACATATATTTTCGAACAATAATCCACAGATAAAATATTATTGTGCATAAACGATTGATATCTTAATTGAAATATCTCAAAAAATAATCTAGTCCATTGATACTAAATGAAGGATCAAGGAATATTTCATGACATATTTATGAAACTAAACCAATCAAAGGTCACAAATATTAGCAAATACAAATGGCATTGATCAGATGGGAAAATTACATATAATATTTTCTATGTCATGTCTATTCCCAAATGGTCCTACTTTGTAACTATAATAGTCAAAATCATTTTCTTATACCATATGTAAAAACATAATAGAAGGTTAATATCTTTAGTTTTCAGGGTTACTAATTAACAAACAAAATTCATAGATTTCATAAAAAATCTATCTATACAAAAAATAAACTTTAACATATCAATGGATTATATAAAATAACAAATTCCTACAAAAGTAACTCATTATCAAATTTGACAACACCCCTATGATCCATATGAGCATGAAACACTTTAGTTGACACAAACTGTGTGAGTGGATCTGCAATAATCAAGTTTGTACTAACATACTAAATCAACACAAGACGATTCTGAAGCTTTTTTTGATATAAAAAAACATGATGTCTATATGATTTGACTTTGATGAACTTTAGCTGTTCTTCAAATTTATCTCAGCAGATTTATTATCATAATGAATTCTTAATGATCTTTTTATGTCACCGACTATTTTCATTCAAGTGAAAAAATTTCTTAGTCATATTTCCTGATTAAATATTTCATAGCAAGTCAGAAATTCGACCTGCATTGTAAAAGAAGCTATTGATGTTTCTTTCATACTTCCTAAGAAACAGCTCCTACAGCCAACATGATAATATAACGTGACATAGATCACCTATTATCAAGATATTCATAAAATTTGAATTAGAATATCCTACATTGTCTAAATTATCCGAACTCCAATAACTGAGTATGTAATGTTTAATTCCCTGTAGATACTTCATAACCTATTTTTTATCTTTCCAATGATCTATTCCAATATTTCTAAAATATCAGCCTGAGATTTCAATAATGTATGTTATATCTAGATGCATACAAACTTGTGCATACATGAGACTTCCCAGTACAGATGCATTTGGGATTTTTACCACTTCCGATGTATATGGGTTATTTTCTATCTCTTTCTTCTGTAGAACTATCTAAGGTTCTAGGCTATAGTCAAGCATCAGACCTTATAAGTCTAATAGTCTAAAAGAATAAACTAATCCCAAGTTTCTCCAATTATCCATTTATTATCTAAGACCCCGGCCAATCTTATAAGATACCAATAATGATACTACAATCGAGCTCAATCTAACAATGAGTAAGCCTAACTTTCCTCGAGTCCTAATAGCTCATGAAGCAACAAGCTTCTAATTTCCTCTTATAGAAGATTCTTTTACAATAAGCTAAGCTATCACGACAAAATCTAAGAATCATTACAAGAATAACAACACCTATTATGGCACATTTATGCCATGAGTCTAAAATTACACCAAACCCTCAAGTTGGCCCGACCTTCCGAAAATGAGTTTTCGAAACCAACCCGTTGTTCAAACATCATTAGAGAGATATAACCCTTAAGAAATTTGAGTAAATCAATCACATTTGAGGATACAATTGAGCCTCAAAGGCTTAGGGGTTTTGGGTCTAGATATCCTGAAATTAATACTGAATTTCAAGGAGTCTTGCCTTAGATTTGCCGAAATATTCGATTAAACAAGTTATTCAAGATCCTAATCATCTCATAAGACTCACTTTGAAGATTTTACACTGTACTAGGGTTTAGAGCTCAAAAAGAAGGCACAAAATGGGCAAAATAGCCTTTAAATAGGCTTACCAAGGTCTAGGGTCTCGCGGTTGTTAACATCAATTGGCCAAGGTTGCAGAACCATGTTTTCACCCCTCAAACCATAGTCATGATATCTTTCCCTATGCCAGGCATGACTGAAGCTTGGAACTTAGTTCCAGCTTTAGCCAATGCCTCGAGATGCATCCAGAGTCTATTTTGAGAAAATGAGATATCGAACTACATAAATATTGACATTATGAACTCATTGGCGAAGTTGGATTTTGAATTTATCATGGTTTTACTGATGTTTCTTCTTGATGGTCAATTAAGACTTCAAATAAAGAAAGTGGTTCTAACAACTAAACTAACTACTAGGTTACCAAAATATTACTTCAAGCAAGTCAATAATGACTTTGGTAAGCTAGGGAGAAACTCTATCGGCAAAAATAAAAAATGACATAGATAATGACCTGAAGGGTCATTACAATATCCGCTACTAAGGAACTTTCATCCCCGAAAAATAAAGAAGAAAAAGATACCTAAAGTATCGAAAAAATAAGAATACTGGGCCCATATTTCACTCTCTATCTCCTAATTATCCTCCTTTATTGGGTGATACCTCTGATTTTTGTTGTATTTATGCATTCTAGCATTTCTATACTAGCCTATTTAGCCTTATTTTGAGAATTATTCATGTGCTATATGTGTTGATAAAAATATAAATGTGCATCTAAATATTTATGTATGTTTTTACAATGTTTAATGGTATTTTCACATTAGGTTTGATTAAAATTGATCATTTAGAATTCAATTGAAAAAACTAGTGTGACTAGCTTGAGCTAGGTGGTTTTTTAGGATATCGTGTTGGGTTCTAACGTGTTTAATAAGTTCCTAAGGTTCTTATTGTGTATTTTTATGTCAAACAACCTGGTTATAATGTTCAAAGGTGAATTTTATAAAGAAAAGAGTTTGAACAATAATCTTAACATCAATGCTGGTAAGCCTAGTCTTAGCTTGTGTTTCTAGTTCACCGTCTTTGATGTTTTGTTGTTTTGAGCTCTAAATTATTGTTATTAATGCTATATGATGATTGATAAATGGATTATGATGATATATTAAGGATATTAAAGTTTTAAATAAATCATAAAGAACTTAAAAATGCTTGGAACGGATCAACAAAAGCACAATACATAAACTTAAAGCAATTTTGATACCTGGAATGTCTAGTGTGTTTGGGGGACATTGGGAATGGCCGATTGGTGCGTGAAAAACACCAAAAGATTCAGAAGGTATCCCAAAAAGTTACCCACCATTATATGTTCCCAATATCAATGAAGGAGATGTTGCGTCGCGGCAAAGAGTGAATCTGCAATTGTTAATTTCCAGTAAATCAATGCGATTACGCCGTATCAGGGTCCTATAGAAATGAGCATGTTAGTATTATGTGATAGGAATCAAAAGTGGGGAAAATATGCCTAAATGTTAATGGACCACTTGGAAACCTAATCCCATTTGATTTATGACTTGTTTACAATAAATTTAAAGTGTTAAATTTTGTTTTGAACATCTTGGAATGGCTGGGAGCATTGAGGAGGCTACTTGAACCTTATTTTAGGATTTTATTCATTAATTTAGCTTTTTTATGGTTTTAATCATTCATACAATTATTTGGATATTGATTATGGCTATGAGTGGCTAAAAGCTCCCTTTCCAGGCTTAAAGACAATAACATGAGTATTATTGTTTTGAATTAATTTTGTTTGATTTGGTTATCATTATTGGTTGTTTGTTTATTCTTGATTTAAATATTTGATGGATTGATCACACAGAAAATACAGTCATTGTCGACCTTGTGATCTCGGGAGGGGGAATTGAGAGATAGAAATGGGAATGAACAAAGTGTGGCTTGTATTCTTTTATGAAATGAGGAATTCAAATTATAAACTAGGACAGTGGTGTACTTAGAAGCCTTACTCGATTTATATGTAGGATGATAGCTTAAAGAACATAATTAGATTATATTACATCCCCGCTCAACGATGTAGTGGTAATGTCAAAATTATGCAAATAGTTAGAGGTCAGAAGACTATGATCATGCAATTAACCCTACAAATCTACAACTAAGATAAGCAAGTTAAAGAATGAAGTTTAGTAACGTAGTATGATTGTTAGAAGTACGTTAACCCCAGGCTTTACTCCATTGATTTTTTCAAGACCTTTATTTTACACATTGTTTCCTGTGAGATCAAGTCCCTGTGGGATGGATACTTTGCTTTCCATAAGGCCACTTTATTAATTGATAGACCACTTTCCCTTGCGTTTGC
Organism: Capsicum annuum; assembly: GCF_002878395.1. Taxonomy (NCBI): domain Eukaryota; kingdom Viridiplantae; phylum Streptophyta; class Magnoliopsida; order Solanales; family Solanaceae; genus Capsicum; species Capsicum annuum. Next base: position 127,455,338 of record NC_061121.1, on the reverse strand, counting down.
ACTTGGGCGTTTCATGTTTTTGGCGTCATTGTCGGGGACTTAGAATTTGGAAACTATTTATTTTAGTTTTACTCTTTAGGATTCTTTGGTGTTTATGCTTGGTCATGACTTTTTAATTGTAGGAAACGTGTACTTGCTAGTAAGATGGCAAGGGATAAGGATTTGGTTGAACCAACCCTTGAACTTGAGCAATGCTTCCATCAACAATGGAGAGAAGAAATCCTTCTCCCCTGTACTCCGTAAATTACAGTAGATTCAAAACTTTCTGGTCAAATAGGTGACGAACAAGAAGCCCACAAAATAGTTAGAGAAGTGGCAATCCCACTTCCAACAAATTTGACCTCCTCATTTTAGAAGCTGACAGCTAGAGGTAATTTTGAAATCAAACATAATTTGGTATAACTTCTTATTAGCAGCGGACAGTTCACAGGGCTTTCATATAAAGATCCACAGGTCCACTTGTGAAATTTTCTGGAAATCAGTGACACATTCATTCCTATGGTGTTGAATGCAGATTAT
>NC_061121.1:127425705-127451819 GCF_002878395.1 Capsicum annuum | reverse complement strand
ACTCTGTTACCCTTTTCACTGTTGGAGGAAGCAAAAAAGTGGCTGAATGTGGAGTAGGAAAATTCAATCATATCATAGGATAACATTGATTGAAAATTCCTTATCCAATTTTTTCCATCTGGCAAAACTGTGAGACTTCACAGTAACATAGTGTTCTACAATTAGAAGTCAGGTGATAATCATTATCATGCTTTGGTGTGCTTTAAAGTACTTCTTAGGACTATCCACACCATCAACTGTCCAATGACATAAACTTGCACATTTTGTAGAGGCTCTTGACCACAATACAAAAATTTTGTTAGATTCAGCTGCAGATGGTCAAGCTCTTGCGATGACTTATGATGAGCTATACACTTTATTGAACCACATAGCTCAAGGAAATCAAGAATGTCATTCAAATTCGAAGAGCGCTACAAAAAGAGTTGCAGGTGTATTAGAGGCCGACAAAATCACTTCCATATCTGCCTAAATCTCTGCTTTACAAAATCAAATAAGCAGTCTGAAGTTAGGAGTAGAACAAACTGCACTCACATTCATTGCAATCCTACAAGCTACAGATTAGTGTAAAGTTTGTGGTAATAGTGGCCATTCAAAGACTAGATTTCCTTCAAATCCAAAGTTGGTAATGTATGTAGGAAATGCTCAAAATCCAAATCAGGGTAATGCCTACAACATGAACTGATAGAATTAGCTACTAAATTATCCTTGGAATGCTCAACAACAACAAATTCAACAACCACATGCATAAGGGAATCAGTCAACTAGCAACTTGAAAGAGATGATGCAACAGATTCTAGCTAATGAAACACAGTTGGATGTAGACATAAAAAATCAACAAATGGCAATGAGAAGGATCACGGAGGAACTAAGGCACAAGAACCACTTACGCAACTCAAGGCAAGACTCTCAACAGAGATACGACACCATAGGTACGAGGTACTTTATAGTGACCACCTACATCACAAATTAGACCCATCCCAAAACAACATTCTAAAAGAGCACTCCTTAGGTCAATACACCAAAGGAAATACCACCATATGCCTTTTGGGGATCCACCATGATCCATTCATTAAAGGTTGATAACATGAACAGGAAAACCTATGGCTTTCAACCAAAACTCACACTTGGGAAATTGGCATACAAATGATGATCCTTCGAAGTTTGTAACATAGAACAAAGGTTATCTACATGATCTACCTCGCTCATAGAATTAGCTAAGATGTCATCAATGAAGACAATAACAACCATGTCCAGGAATTGACGGAAGACCGTATTCATCATGTCCATAAATATCGTTGCGGCATTGGTCAACCGAAGGACATAACAAGAAACTCATTAACCATGGAATAGGTGCTAGAGGAGACTCTTACGAGTTAAAATCTTTAACTCAGACCAAATGACACAAACACCCCTTTGAAATCAACTTTTGGGCTTTGAGATAAGAAATAAACCTTCCTTTAGGTACTAAGGAACCACCTTTCCAATCAATGACCGGCTCATTGTGGAATTTAAACATAACCCTATGAGTCCTACAATCTAAGGAAGTGTAGCATGTGTGGAACCAATCCATCCCTAGAATTATATTAGAGTCAATCTCATTCAACTATAAGAAGGTCACAAGAGTATGGCTACCCCAAAGAAATCCCACGCACCCCCTATAAACTCCTTTTAACAACAATAGAGTCTTCTATCAGGGTAGAAATAGAAAAAGTACTGACAGACTCTCAGGCCCAACACTAAGGTGCACAGACCAATTCAGGACAAAAAAGAAAGAGAAAACTCTAGTTCGAGCAAACAGTACACATGATAAGAGAAAAGTTCCAACATACCTGCACTAGCATTAGAAGATGACTCGGGCTCCCGAGGAATCATATGAGTATTGAGATGTTCCTGACATATATTGGAGCAAGAAGTGACACCCCTTAAAGAAAGAGCTAGAGAAGTGGTAACCGACATTCCTTGCTTTTCCCAAGCAGCAGTAACTATAGGACACTCATGTTGCATATGACCCAATTCGCCTCACTTTAAATAACGGTACTTTCCATTCTTGCAACATCCATTGTATGATAGACTCCAAAACCAAGAAGGAGGTCGATAAATACGGATTAGCTCTCACTGACCTAATGTTGGGGACTTTGTTACCTACGAGAATCCTTAATCTGAAGATGTCCGCCTGCCAATAAGTCTGGGTAGGGAGTACTAGTAGTGGAATGGGGGCTAGGACTCGCCTAATACATCCTCCTAGACCACTTTCCACCAACCTGAACTAACTAAGCAAGGGAGTGATGTAACCAGGCATTTTAGGGAGAATAAGGAGAAGTGTCATCCTAAATAGAGGGGTTAATGGGAACAAGTGGAAAACCACAAGGATAGTCTGATTTCAAAACCCTTGACCGGGTTTGAACCCTAGAAGTTGGATGAGCTTTGTCCATATTGCCCTAAGTTAGGATAGAAGAGCTTTCTTGAATATCAGATCTTCTTAGTTACATGCTCTAAAAGATAATCATGCAGAAATTAAAGAAATCTAAGACCTTACACTCTATACAGCTTGAGATTGAAACACAAGAAAAGGAAAAATTCCTAAATGTCTCATAGCCTCTCTCTTATAAGTGTGGCACGCTATATACCTATAAAAGAGACTCTTCTTGACATAGCTTTGTGGATTCCCAACTGACCATGAACCTACCCTCTGATACCAATTTGACACACCTTAAAACTCTGGTATGTCCTATGGGCACCTAAATCCCACATGAATTTGAGGTCGCCCCATTAACCTATCCTAATTATCATCTCAACAAACACCAAGGTTAGGTGAATTTTGACCTTATAATAACATAGAGAAAATATAAGGCAAATAGTCAATACATAGACAATAACTAACATTTCATTAATGCCAATCGTCTAGATAAAATACCCAAGTCCATAGTCATCCACAAACCTCTAACAATGCCAAAGTCAACTAGTATATCAGTACATGCCCCCGACAATTACCATGTTCCAAATCTATATAAGTCCATGACATGGAGTAACGTGACAATGAAAGGTAGATCTTTCAAATTATAAAAGCTCACCACTTTAAAGGTTGATGCCCAAACTTCTCGAAAACCTATTCACTGCATAGAAGAAGATGTTGTGGTCCCTATGTCGCATGGGGACATAGTGTCTAAAGATGGTTAATGGGCGGAGTACTATCATATAACTTAAGGATAAGGATAAATAACATAATTATTCAATAACAAGTCGATATATCATATTCTGTCACATTCATACACTTATCCAGTCATATAGATACATATAACATGATATACAAATATCAAGACTTGACCACATTCTCGAATTCTACAAATATGAGACATAAAGTGAAGGACTCTGATATTAAACACTTAGGTTCAAACCGTTATTATTAGAAATAGCACTTTAATCATATTCATAAGCACACACTTATACAGATAGACCTACACGACATTATTATATTATGCCATAAGGGAATATAACTTAGCATGCATTCTAAAATAATTCATTCGTGAGATATAGACTAAATAACTTTCAGCCAAGTTAGCATATCTGACCAATCTCATTCCAATTTCATTAGACGAGGAACTCAAATTACTAGTCATATCACTGGTCTAGGAACTCAAATCACTAGTCATTTTATTTCACTATACTAGGAACTCGGGTTACTAGTTCTATCACCAGTTTAGAAACTCAAATCACCAGCCGTGTTAATTGATAAGGTATTCTAACCTCAAGAGATCTTTTAGTACTAGAAACTCGAATCCCTAGTCATATCATCATTCTAGGAACTCGATTCACTAGTTATCTCATTATATAAGGAACTCGAATCACCCATCATTTCATTGAACTAAGAACTTGAATCACTAGTCATACCATTAGTTGAGGAACTCTAATCGCCCATCATTATTAGTTTCCATTTGAACTCATGAACCATTAGCTCATACATTTACACTCCGACAATTTATATAACATTTAAGATCATTTGCTCTTTTAGCCAATTCAAGGAAATACATGAACATATAGACCTCATGGGAGCCTTTGTTACTCAGCCATTTTAATAGGTCGATGCCTTAACATATTTTCTCATACAATTCAATTCATTGTCATCAAGAATCAAATGGGACCATAAGGTCTTCAAGAAAATATTAATAGAGTTAAACACTTTACTTGGCTAATGCCTCAATTCAAGCCATCATTCAATTTAATCAGCAGTCATCAAGACCCTTACAAACTCATTCATTCTTCATTAATATTTGTACACCACACTTTAGTTCCATACACAATTTTAAGGTCAAGCTTAGGGAATTGAACCACTATTATTAGCCATTAAACCAACATGGACATAGTTTAACAAATTACATGGAAAGAAACATCAACAAATTACCAATTATAAAACGTTCATACTTATAGGGCCATCAACATAATTAAAGCCATAAGCTAATCTATTACATGATTAACAAGTTTATTAGCACTCATTTACCAAGCGTTTACAATCATTGTGACTTAATACATGGCCAACGAGGCCTTTACCAGCCATTCATATGTATTCACATTCAACTAGTCATTATTATGACTCGTTCATGTTCACAAGACTGATTCCATAGTCACACATTTGACCTTTATAACATATTCAACCACTAATCACTTCAATAGACTAAATGACTTAGATACACTCATCATTAAGTACATTTACGGTCATCAATACCCACATAATTATTCGCATATCATTAGAATGATTACACTGCATTCTCACCAAATTTATGCTCAACACACATATCAAGTTTATTTTCATGTTTTGGAGATTCAACCCTTTATTAGATATTAATCCAATAATGTCATCAATTACATAATACATAGCTCACAATACCTTCACAATATCATTTGTCAATCATTCATGTTTATTGGGCCATTTCCCTAGTTCAAAAAATCACCAACATGTGACTAGATAATTCACTTAGATAATTTTACAAACACCTTCTGTGCATATCTTTAACAGGGCCATTATCATGGTAGAAATTATTAAGATTAGGGTTACTCAATACGCTCATGTTACACCACATAAAACAAGAATCCCCATATAATTCATCATCAATAACATATAAGTTTAAGTAATATTGACCATCATAATAACTAGGAAACAAAACCGTTTTCATTTGATTTCAAAAGCACCATGTACATTTACTAATAAAAGAGTGAAATACATGGGTTTAGAGATATTTAAAGAGGATATGAGATGCATACCTTAAAAAAGATGATACACCAACAATCTTGGCTCCATCTTTGCACTAGGTGAGCTCCCTCCACACACTAGCCTCCAATCTTGCTATAAGAAGCTTTTAAAGTATTTTGAATTATTTGAGTCTTGTAAAATAGGGGCTTATGAGGCTACAATTCCATATATAGTGCGAGAGATTAGGGTTTTAGGCAAGGTAAATAGCCATAAGGCCCTTATTTAAAAGATGAAAACTGACCTCGTACAAGGGTATGACTCCCCCATACGACTCTATTAGTAATCGTACCCTAGGGTATGAGTTGTACCCTAACTCATACCCTAGGATTCTCCTAGGTCAACCATACTGTTGTGGGTATGACTGGTCACTCTTTAGTTATGTTCAAATGATACCACTTATCCCTAACTCATATACTTTACGGGTGACAAAAATAGTCCAGTTGGTTTGAGGTTCCCCTCTATAAGATTGAGTAGTAAATGAATCATAGGGATTGATTATGACCAAGGAGAGTTCATGTTATATAGGAAATAATATGATACCCTCATGGACTGATCAAGGTACAAAAGGATAGAACAAGGTTGGTACGAGTCGTGACCAAGGATACGAGTAGCTTGTAAAATCGTACCTTGGTTAATCATGCTCCAAACCAAATTTTTTTTGCAAGGAACATTCTTTGGTTTTTCAATACAACTGACCACACTCTCTACCTAGCTGGGCACCTAATCGACCTTTTATCCTGCTTACCTATGTATCACCTCGAGTACCCTGGTAACTACCCCTGCGACTTCGTAAACCACATCCAACTGAAGGATGAACTGCCCTAATATGAGTAGCGCTCTAGGCTGTAACTACCATCACCCTTAATGGGAGTAGCTCCCTTGGCTGAAACTACCATCACCCCACGACTGGGTCACTCCGTAGTGATATGACTGAGAATTCTGCAAGTGTAACAACAATCATGAGTAGAACTAGAACACACAAATCTGGCATGGCTGCCACACCTAACATTGCCTACAGATGAACCTCTCAAGGACTGATTACCTCCCTTACTAGGGTGACCACAGTAATTAACTAACCTCCGTCAGTGGTCTAAAGCGCTACCTAGACTAGTCAACTAGCCTAACTCTAAGGTTGAAAATAGTGATATAGAGAATGTCCATCATAAAAAATACCACCACTAAATTGGGAACTACTACTACACCCACCAAATATACCTTAAAACTTAGGGCTCTTATCACGGCCCTCACGCTTCTTGTCCCCCATCACTCTAGCATGATTAGAAACTTCAGCAAATGTCTGACCCGCAACAACCAAAATATATGTAGCCTTCCGAATAGAAAGTCTTTCTCCTAATAAAAACTAATAAACTCTTCCATACTCTATCTCCAAGATAGAAGTCGCATGCCTAGCTAATAAATGGAAATGAGCCTTATAATAAGTGACTTTCATAGAACCCTACTCTAATCTAGAGAACTATTCTCAAGCGATATCTAAGGGTGCGCAACATATACTTCTCCAAGAACATCTTAGAGAACTGAGCCCAAGAGAGAAGGAAGTATCAAACTTGCCTAGAACTCAGAAATCCTTTCCACTAGTGCTGAGCTGATAAGTCAAACTTCAATGTGGTGTAGTCTACACCACAGGTCTTAACAAGGTCTAACCCACGAAGCCTATCCTCATAAGTAGTCAGAAAGTCAAATGCATCCTCTCCAAAAGCACCAAAAACTATTTGTGGAGACAACCTCAAGAATTTACCCAGTGTCTTCTTCTCCTCAGCAAATATAGAAGCTAGGTCACAACTGGCTGAGCAGCTGCCGGTTGAACAACTACAAAAATAGGAGAAACCTCAACTGTAGGAGCACAACTGCATCCTACACTCCTGTACTAGTAGTTTGCGTACCATCAATAATACCCAATAGCTAAACTAAAACATATCTAAGCAAAGAATAAGGGATATATCCTAATGGATCCTGTGTTGATCCATGGCCCACCGCTAGATGAGGTGGAGGAGTCTTTAGATCGTGTGCAGGAATAGGGTTTGAGAGAGGTCCACCGTGATCCCTAACTGGGGACACATCACGAGTCTAGGTCTCGAGACCCTCCTCATATATAACTATAGCATGAGTCGTAGGCATCTGAAAAAGATTAATGTCAATAGAATATCCAACAAACCAACTTAGACTCTTTATACGATATGAGTGAAGGAAGTGACAGACTCCTAATAAGATCATATAGCCTGCCGAAGATAGGAAACGGTCATAAATATTCCGATCCGCGTGACTCTATTAGACACTTCCTCTTGTACCAGTAATATTGGTGAAACCTAGACTCTAATACAAATTGGTCATGACCCAATTTCCGAGTCATGATGGCACCTATAATAACCCAACTGTAGGTAAGCCAACACCGTAACCCAGAGCTAATGCAATGGGTTACCTTGGTATGAACATCCAACATGGACCCTATATGGGAAAAAATATGACAAAGACATTCCACAAAGAAACAACTAATATACGAATACAAATCCTATGACCTGATAGTATTAGTGCAAGAGCATCGCTACATTCGACAATACAAATTACAACTTAATGTCTAATAGTCTTAAATAGTCTCATACATTTATCTTGAATGCAAATAATAGAAGAAGGATAGAAGGGAAAAAGTGAAAGTAGATCTCCAAAAGCTCTCCCTATCTCCTGATGATCAACATTGCACGATCTTAACTGAATGGCGACAACTAGAACTCGGGTCTACGTGAATAAGGTACAAAATTGTAGTACGAGTACAAAAATATGGGTACTCAGTAGGCATCATCCACCGACTGAGGTAATTTTCAATATAAGGACAATATAAAGTAAGACAATAACTCGAAGTAAAGGTACAAAATCGAATCTGAACCTTCTCTGATATCAATGTATAAGATAAATAATCAACTAAAACAATAGTACGACATTTCATATCCACATATACCATAACTTTCATAAAACGTCAATAATCATTTTGGAATGTAAAGCCAAATATATAAAATAACAATCATGTAATTACCTTAATCAACACAACTACCTTCATTAGAGTATAAAGTAAAGACCTTACCATGATTTCCCATACCATCGGGCAGTACACTCAACAAAAACAAACAAAAAACTTGTCACGATGTCCCATACCACCAGAGAGTTAACCAAAGGATAAATTCATAGTCATATCAAAGAAAAACTACACAAGTAACTCATCAATGTTGTAGGTTGTACATTACCACCATGTCCCCTTGCCGAGGTGTATAGTCATCATCAATACCACAATTTGAAACAACAAAGCTGATATAATAAGAACATGGTTATAGTTATGTAATCTCTAAATCATTAATGAACTCATGTCTAGCCTATACTACCTGGCCTCCATTTCTATGAGCTACTAGTTTGCAAGTCTAGTAGTTGACAAGTCATCAAATAAGGAAAAGCTAGAAGATACCAACACTATTATTTATTCACCCATCACAAAGCCATCTTCTAGTTCGCCTTCTAATTATATAGGTCATCAATTAAGCTACCATGGTATCTCATATTAGATGTCAACTTAGCAAATCATCATACAACACTAAGTCTATTATCATTAATCATATCATAACCTTATGGAATAGTTTCTATATTCTACCTAAGTAAGGTCCACCAAATAGTTCACTAGGCTTTTATCTTACAAGTCATTGTAATTTACTAAAGATAACTAGTTATCACATAAGCCACTTTACTATGCGAAATAACCATAATGTAACCATTATCCAATTCAAGTAGATTTACTAGGTGAGCACTAGGTTCTACAAAAGATTGCACATACCAATTAGCCTTAACATAATGCTAAGCATAATTTACTTCTAGTTACTAATTAGAGTTAACAAGGTTCACACCTCTTATCTAGTGATTAAAGACAAGGAATGGGTAATAATTTTCCAAGGAAGACATCATGTCCAATGTACTCAAATAGGTTTAGCCATACATGACATTACCTCACATACAACTATGTATTCATATGTACTCACCACACATAACATCATCAAAACATCATAACCTCTTCCAGATTCATCAAGCATCATCATAACATCATTATATCCTATAGATTCACTGGGCATCATTATGCCCTCTGAATTAACCGGGCATCATCAAAACATCATTTTATCTTTCAAATTCACCCGGCATCATCATAACATCATTATATCCTACGAATTCACCAGGCATCATCATAACATTATTAAATCCTCTGAATTCACCAGCCATCATCATAACTTGATTATATCCTCTGGATTCACCAGGCGTCATCATAACATTATTATATCATCCGAATTCACTGAGTATCACATAACATCATTATATCCTCCAAATTTATCTGGTATCATCATAATATCATTATACACATACATATGTAGATAATTTAATAAGCATATACAGCCCATAATTATAGAGTATAAGTGATGCAAAGTAACACATATCATCATACTTTACTATTAATCATCACTAAATAATATAAGTAGATGCATGAGCATGAGTATCTGAATGATATATGCATTTACTACTTTTCAATTTAATATGTTGATTAGCAAGTCAATTATATGTCAAATGCTCTCTAGATACCTCTTTTACTCCTAATTTTCACAATACTAACTCCAAAGGAAGATCCTTCACATTGAAATTAGTTTAATCATTAGGTTCACTTGGTGAACTCATCAATAAGCCATGCAATAGCATAACTGTAGGTTCAATTTCATAGACTTTCAAATGTTATCCATACCATGACAACTAGATAATCAATCAAGTATACACATTATTCAACCATTGACCACATACATATCCAACAATTGAGTTTAACCATTATAACCTCAATAACGTAACATAGACTTTCCTCAAGTATCTAGGTCACTAAAGAATTACATAGTTCAAGCTTAAGGTTGGTCAAGTCCGACTCCTAAATCCTAATAATGCCAAAGTTCACTTCTACAAGACTAAATTCTACCTGGAGTTAGGCTAGGTTATCTAAATCACACCATTTGGGCTTATCAATCCATACTAGGTCTATAAGGGAAAATCTTCTCCAAGTATCCTTTCTAAGTCACTGTAGATACTAAGGAAAATGCATAACTAGTCATATCTAGGTCAACATACTCTTAAGGTTAGTCAATAACATCTTTCTCAACAATTAGAAAAACTAAAGTATTCACAACATATTCATGAGACTACAAGTATAACTATCCAAGGTTCTATGCTATAGTCAAGTAACACACCATACAAATTTAATAGCCTACGAGAATCAACTAATCCCAAGTGTCACCAATCATTTATTTATAATCTAAGACATCGCTCAATCCCACAAAATATATCTAATAATACTACAATCAAGCTCAATCTAACTGTGACTAATCCTAACCTACCTCAAGTCTAAATAGCTTATGAACAAACAAGCTTTGCCTTTTATTTTCTTGTAGCTTCTTCTACCATGAGCCAAGTATAACAACAGAATATGCGCACATTACAAGAATAACCACACCCATTATGGGACCATTATGCCATGGGTCCAAAATAAAACCAAACCCCTAAATGGGTTCCACCTTCAAAAAATGAGTTTCGATACCAACCCATATTTTTAATATCATTAAGGAGCTATAACTCTCAAGAAATTTGAGTAAATCAATAACATTTATGTCTAAAATTGAGCCTCAAAGACTTAGTGGTTTTGGGTCTTGAAATAAGGAAATTAATATCAAATTTAAAGGAATCATACATTAGATCTATAGAAAGATTTGATTACATAAGTTATTCAAGCTCTTAATAAACCCACATGACTCACTTTGAATATTTTACACTATAATAGGGTTTAGAGCTCAAGAGGGAGGCACAAAATAGCCAAAATTTTGGCTAAGACAACCTTTAAATAGGCTTTCCCTGATCTTAGGTCTTGTGGTCATGGATCCCGCTTAGCCGCTATTCCGGCACCATATTTACACCCTTCATAACATGATCGTGGTATGTCTACCTATGCTAAGCATGGTTGAAGAAGGTAACTTTGTTTTAGGCTTCGGCCAATGCTTTGAGATGCATCTGGAGTCTGTTTCTTGCAAAGGAGATATGTCACCACATAGATTTTGACTTTCCAGATGGATTGGAAAAGTTCAATTCATATTTAAGGTTGTTTTACTGAAGTTTTTACTCTGTGTTCAATTAGAACCAACAATGACTTCAAATTGGGAATGCAGTTGTAAAAAATAAATGAACAACCAGGTAATGAAACTAACGAGTCTAGTAAGTCACTCATGACTTAAGGTAGCAATGGAAAAGCTCTATTTGTGAAAATAAGCAAGAAATCGAACAATGACATGAAGGGTCATTGTAAATGGTCAACCTAACTACCTTTAATATAAAACACACAGTCCCATAGCATATCCTCTAAATTCTAAATGGTACGTTTACCTTGTCCATCTGTTTGAGGGTGGAAAGTGATGCTGAGGTTCACCTGTGTACCCAAATCATTATGAAACAAATGCTAAAAATTAAAAGATAACTGCATACCTTGGTCTAAAATGATGGACTCCAGTACCACTTCCAGCTTAACTATTTCCTGGATGAACAACTTAGCATAATCCTCTCCTGAGTAGTTAGTTTTCATAGCCAAGAAGTGTGCAGACTTTGTCATTCTATCCATAATGACTCAATTAGAATCATTTTGATTATCAGACCATTAAAGACCTGTAATGAAATCCATGTTAATTAATTTCCACATTCACCTAGGCAATTATATATATTGGAAATGCCACCAAGCCTAAAATATTAAACCTTGACTTTTTTTCAAACCATACACTTAGATAAAAATTCACCATATCCCACTTCATATTATTCCACCAGTAGATTTTCTTCAAGTCATAACACATATTGGTCGAACTCAGATGAACTGTATAGCAGGACTCATGAGCTTTAACGAAAATTCTTTCTTGAAACACATATACAACAGGGACACATAACCTTCCATATACCTCAGTATACCATCTCCCCTAATCTCGATAGCCAAAACCTTTTTATGATCCATACTATCTTTTATTTACACAAGTATAGGATCCATCACCGATATCTTGTTGACCTCAAAACAAACATATGACTTAACCACTTCTTGAACAATCAAGCTTCAATCCTCAAAGTCTAAAAGATGAAGTGTAAAGTTACCCTCCTGTGAATATACTTTACCAACATCCCTCACAAGAATTAAACCATAAAAAATTGACTCTTTTTAGAGTTAATTTTATCAGCGAAACAACAATAGATGAGAAACTCTCCAAAAACCACCTATAATACTTTACCAAGCCTTAGAAGCTCCTTATGTCTGTTCGAGTTGTGGGTCTAGGCCACTTATTTATTTTCTCAACATTTTTATGGATCTACCTTGATACTCTCACTAGAAATAACATGTTTGAGAAAAGTCATATAACTTAGCTGAAATTAAAACTTAGAAAATTTTGTATACAATTTTTGGTCCTATGAGTTTACAGCACAATTCAAGGATATTGTCATGATCTTCCTTACTTTTAGAGTTCACCAAAATGTCATAATGAAGGATATAACAAAGAAATCTAGAAATTATCTAACCACCCAATTGATAAGATCAATGAAAGAAGCTGGAGATTTAATCAACCTAGATCACCTAACAACATTCTCATAATGGCCATACCGGGTTTGAAAAGTAGTCTTGGGAATATTAACCTCCCTAATTTTCAGCTTATGATAGCCTAAACACAGATCAATCTTAGAGAAATACTTATCACCTTAAGGTAGATCGAGACGGTCATTAATCTTAGAAAGGGTTACTTATTTTTTGCCGTAACCTTATTCAACTCAATATAGTCTTTACACATCAAAAGAGACCCATCTTTATTTCGCACAAAATGCAACGAAGTATCCCACAGAGAAATACTAGGACGATAAAACCCGTATCAAGAAGATCCTTTTACTGTTCCTTTAGTTCCTTCAGTTCCATCAGAGCAATCCTATAATAAGGAATGGAAATGGAATGGTTATCCAGTGTAAGATCAATCCCAGAATTTGTATCCCTATATGGTGGAATTCCAAACATATTATCGGGAAGAAATTCAAGTAATTAACTAACCGTAGAGACATATTACAAAAAGAGAGTCTAAGTGGTAGAATCTTTTTCCAGACCTATATGATACACATCTCTTAGAAAATATTTTTTTAGCCCTTAGATATGAAATAAACCTCTTTATGAAGACTAAGTAACTCCTTTCCAATTTCAATAGTAGGACTCATGAGCTTTAACAAAAATTTGTTCTTATAAGACATATACAACAGGGACATATAACCTTCCATTTACCTCAGTATACCATATCCCCTAATCTCGATATCCAAAAACTTTTTATGACCCATATTATCTCTTATTTACACAAGTATAGGATGCATCACCTATATCTTGTTGACCTCAATAAAAATATACGACTTAACCACTTCTTGAACAATCAAGTTTCAATCCTCAGAGTCTAAAAGATGAAGTGCAAAGTTACCCACCTATGAATATCCTTTATCAACATCCCTCACAAGAATTAGCCCATAAAAACTTGAATCCTTTTAGAGTTAATTTTATCAGCAAAACAACAATAGATGACAAACTCTCCAAAAACCACCAATAATACCTTGCCAAACCCTAGAAGCTACTTATGTCTATTCGAGTCGTGGGTCTAGGCCACTTCTTTATTTTCTCAACATTTTTATGGATCTACCTTGATCCTCTCACTAGAAATAACATGTTTGAGAAAAGTCATATAACTTAGCTAAAATTAAAACTTAGAAAATTTTGTACAAAATTTTTGGTCCTATGAGTTTACAGCACAATCCAAGGATATTGTCATGATCTTCCTTACTTTTAGAGTACACCGAAATGTCATAATGAAGGATATAACAAAGAAATCTAGAAATTATCCAACCACCCGATTGATAAGATCAATGAAAGAAGCTGGAGAATTAATCAACCCAGATGACATAACAAAAATCTCACAATGGCCATACCGGGTTTAAAAAGTTGTCTTAGGACTATCAACCTCCCTAATTTTCAACTAGTGATAGCCTAAACACAGAACAATCTTAGAGAAATACTTATCACCTTAAAGTAGATTGAGAATGTCATCAATCTTAGAAAAGGTTAATTATTTTTTGCCGTAACCTTATTCAACTCAATATAGTCTATACATATAAAAAAAAACCATCTTTATTTCGCACAAAATGCAAAGAAGCATCCCACGGAGAAATACTAGGACTGATAAAACCCTTATCAAGAAGATCCTTTTACTGTTCCTTTAGTTCCTTAAGTTCTGTCAGAACAATCCTATAATGAGGAATGAAAATGGTATGGTTATCTAATGGAAGATCAACCCTAGAATCTGTATCCCTATAGGGAGGAATTCCAAACATACATCGGGAAGAAATTCAAGAAATTAACTAACCGTAGAGACATATTACAAAGAGAGAGTCTAAGTGGTAGAATCTCTTTCCAAACCTATATGATACAAACCTTTTCGTAATAATTTCTTGAGCCCTTAGATATGAAATAAACAACATTATAAGGACTAAGTAACTCCCTTCCAATTTCAATATCAGGACTCATGAGCTTTAACCAAAATGCGTTCTTGAAACACATATATAACAGGGACACATAACCATCCATATACATTAGTATACCTTCTCCCCTAATATAGATAGCCAAAATATTTTTATGACCCATATTATCTTTTATTTACACAAGTAGAGGATCCATCACCAATATCTTGTTGACCTCAAAACAAACAAACAACATAACCACTTCTTGAACAATCAATCTTCAATCCTCAGAGTCTAAAAGATAAAGTGCAAAGTTACCCACCTGTGAATATCCTTTACCAACATCCCTCACAAGAATTAGACCATAAGAACTTGACTCTTTCTGGAGCTAATTTTATCAACGAAACGACAATAGATGAGAAACTCTCCAAAAACCACCTATAATACCTTGCCAAGCCCTAGAAGCTCCTTATGTCTATTTGAGTCGTGGGTCTAGGCCACTTCTTTATTTTCTCAACTTTTTTATGGATCTACATTGATCCTCTCACGAGAAATAACATGTTTGAGAAAAGTCATATAACTTAGCTAAAATTAAAACTTAGATAATTTTGTATACAATTTTGGGTCCTATTTGTTTATAGCACAATTCAAGGATATTGTCATGATCTTTCTTACTTTTAGAGTACACCAAAATTTCATAATTAAGGATATAACAAAGAAATCGCGAAATTATCTGACCACCCGATTGATAAGATTAATGAAAGAAGCTGGAGAATTAATTAACCCAGATGACCTACCAAAAATCTCATAATGGCCATACCAGGCTTGAAAAGTAGTCTTGGGAATATCAAACTCCCTAAATTTCAACTAGCAAAAGCCTAAACACAGATCAATCTTAGAGAAATACTTATCACCTTAAAGTATATCGGGAAGATCATCAATCTTAGAAAAGGTTACTTATTTTTTGTCGAAACCTTATTCAACTCAATATAGTCTACACACATCAAAAGAGACATATCTTTTTTTCGCACAAAATGCAAAGAAGCATCCTACAGAGAAATACTAGGATCGATAAAACCCTTTTCAAGAAGATCCTTTTACTGTTCCTTTAGTTCCTTCAGTTCCATTAGAGCAATCCTATAACGAGGAATGGAAATGGGATGCTTATCTAGTGGAAGATCAATCCCAGAATCTGTATCCCTATTGGGAGGAATTCCAAACATATCATCGGGAAGAAATTTAAGAAATTAACAAAACGTAGAGACATATTACAAAGAGAGAGTCTAAGTGGTAGAATCTTTTTCCAGACCTATATGATACACACCTCATCGAAATAATCTTTTGAGCCCTTAGATATGAAATTAACCTTTTTATGAGGACTAAGTAAATCCCTTCCAATTTCAATATCAGGACTCATGAGCTTTAACCAAAATTCTTTCTTGAAACACATATACAACAGGGACACATAAACTTCCATATACCTCAGTATACCATCTCCCCTAATCTCGATAGCCAAAACCTTTTTATGACACATATTATCTTTTATTTGCACAAGTATAGGATCCATCACCTATATCTTGTTGACCTCAACACAAACATATGACTTAACCACTTCTTGAATAATTAAGCTTCAATCCTCATAGTCTAAAAGATGAAGTGCAAAGTTACCCACCTATGAATATCCTTTACCAACATCCCTCACAAGAATTAGACCATAAAAACTTGACTCTTTTTAGATTTAATTTTATCAGCGAAACAACAATAGAAGAGAAACTCTCCAAAAACCACCAACAATACCTTGACAAGCCCTAGAAGCTCTTTATGTCCGTTCGAGTCGTGGGTCTAGGCCACTTCTTTATTTTCACAAATTTTTTATGGATCTACCTTGATCCTCTCACTAGAAATAACATGTTTGAGAAAAGTCATATAACTTAGCTAAAATTAAAACTTAGAAAATTTTGTATACAATTTTTGGTCCTATGAGTTTACAGCACAATTCAAGGATATTATCATGATCTTCCTTACATTTAGAGTACACCAAATTGTCATAATAAAGGATATAACAAAGAAATCTAGAAATTATCTAACCACCCAATTGATAAGATTAATGAAAGAAGCTGGAGAATTAATCTATCTAGATGACCGAACAAAAATCTCATAATGGCCATACTAAGTTTGAAAAGTAGTCTTGGGAATATCAAACTCCCTAATTTTCAACTAGTGACAGCCTAAACATAGATCAATCTTAGAGAAATACTTATCACCTTAAAGTAGATCGAGAAGGTCATCAATATTAGAAAAGGTTACTTGTTTTTTACCGTAACCTTATTCAACTCAATATAGTCTATACACATCAAAAGAGACCCATCTTTATTTCGCACAAAATGCAAAGAAGCATCCCATAGAGAAATACTAGGACTGATAAAACCCTTATTAAGAAGATCCTTTTACTGTTCCTTTAGTTCCTTTAGTTCCATCAGAGCAATCCCATAATGAGGAATGGAAATGGGATGGTTATCTAGTGGAAGATCAATCAAAGAATCTGTATCCCTATAGGTAGGAATACCAAACATATCATCGGGAAGAAATACATGAAATTAACTAACCGTAGAGAGATATTACAAAAAGAGAGTCTAAGTGGTAGAATCTTTTTCCAGACCTATATGATACACACCTCTTCAAAATTATTTTTGGAGCCCTTAGATATGAAATAAACCTCCTTATAAGGACTGAGTAACTCCCTTCCAATTTCAATATTAGGACTCATGAGCTTTAACCAAAATTCTTTCTTGAAACTCATATACAATAGGGACACATAACATTTCATATACCTAAGTATACCATCTCTCCTAATCTCGATAGCCAAAACCTTTTTATGACCCATATTATCTTTTATTTACACAAGTATAGGATCCATATCTATATCTTGTTGACCTCAAGACAAACATACGACCTAACCTCTTCTTGAACAATCAAGCTTCAATCCTCAGAGTCTAAAAGATAAAGTGCAAAGTTACCCATCTGTGAATATCCTTTACCAACATCCCTCACAAGATTTAGACAATAAAAACTTGACTCTTTTTAGAGTTTGTTTTATCAATGAAACGACAATAGATGAGAATCTCTCCAAAAACTAGTTATAATACCTTGCGAAGCCCTAAAAGCTCCTTATGTCTGTTCGAGTAGTGGGTCTAGGCCACATCTTTATTTTCTCAACTTTTTTATGGATCTACCTTGATCCTCTCACTAGAAATAATATATTTGAGAAAAGTCATATAACTTAGCTAAAATTAAAACTTGTTTGTACACAATTTTTGGTCCTATGAATTTACAGCACAATTCAAGGATATTGTCATGATCTTTCTTACTTTTAGAGTACACCAAAATATCATAATGAAGGATATAATAAAGAAATCTAGAAATTATCTAACCACCCTATTGATAAGATCAATGAATGAAGCTGGAGAATTAATCAACCCAGATGACCTAACAAAAATCTCATAATGGCCATACCAGGTTTGAAAAGTAGTCTTAGGAATATCAACCTCCCTAATTTTCAACTAGTGATAGCCTAAACACAGACCAATCTTAGAGAAATACTTATCACCTTAGAGTGGATCGAGAAGGTCATCAATTTTAGAAAAGGTTACTTATTTTTAACCGTAACCTTATTCAACTCAATATAGTCCATATACATCAAAAGAGACCCATCTTTATTTCAAAAAAAATGCAAAGAAGCATCCCACAGAGAAATACTAGGACTGACAAAACCCTTATCAAGAAGAACGTTTTCCTATTCCTTTAGTTCCTTTAGTTCAATTAGTGCAATCTTATAATGAGGAATGGAAATGGGATGGTTATCTAGTGGAAGAACAATCCCAGAATCTATATCCCTATAGGGAGGAATTCTAAACATATCATCGGGAAGAAATTCAAGATATTAACTAACCGTAGAGATATATTACAAAGAGAGAGTCTAATTGGTAGAATCTTTTTCCAAACCTATATGATACACACCTATTCGAAATTAATTTTGGAGGCCTTAGATATGAAATAAACCTCCTTATGAGGACTAAGTAACTCTCTTCCAATTTCAATATCAGGACTCATGAGCTTTAACAAAAATTCTTTCTTGAAACAGATATACAACAGGGACACATAACCTTCCATATACCTCAGTATACCATCTCCCCTAATCTCGATAGCCAAAACTTTTTTATGACCCATATTATATTTTATTTACACAAGTATAGGTTCCATCACCTATATCGTGTTAACCTCAAAACAAACATATGATTTAACCACTTCTTGAATAATCAAGCTTCAATCCTCAAAGTCTAAAAGATGAAGTACAAAGTTACCCACCTGTGAATATCCTTTACCAACATCCATCACAAGAATTAGAACATAAAAACTTGACTCTTTTTAGAGTTAATTTTATCAGCGAAATAACAATACATGAGAAACTCTCCAAAAACAACTTATAATACATTGCCAAGCCCTAGAAGTTCCTTATGTCTGTTCGAGTCGTGGGTCTAGGCAACTTTTTTATTTTCTCAACTTTTTTATGGATCTACCTTGATCATCTCACCAGAAATACCATGTTTGAGAAAAGTTATATAACTTAGCTAAAATTAAAACTTAGAAAATTTTGTATACAATTTTTGGTCCTATGAGTTTACAACACAATTCAAGGATATTGTCATGATCTTCCTTACTTTTAGAGTACACCAAAATGTCATAATGAAGGATATAATAAAGAAATCTAGAAATTATCTAACCACCCAATTAATAAGATCAATGAAAGAAGCTGGAGAATTAATCAACCCAGATGACCTAACAAAAATCTCATAATGGCCATACCGGGTTTGAAAAGTAGTCTTGGGAATATCAACCTCCCTAATTTTCAACTAGTGACAGCCTAAACACCGACCAATCTGAAAGAAATACTTATCACTTTAAAGTAGATCGAGAAGGTCATCAATCTTAGAAAAGGTTACTTATTTTTTGTCGTAACCTTATTCAACTCAATATAGTCTATAGACATCAATAGAACCCATCTTTATTTAGCACAAAATGCAAAAAAGCATCCCACAGAGAACTACTAGGACTGATAAAACCTTATCAAGAAGATCCTTTTAATGTTCCTTTAGTTCCTTCAATTCCATCAGAGCAATCCTATAATGAGGAATGGAAATGGGATGGTTATCTAGTGGAAGATCAATCCCAGAATCTGTGTCCCTATAGGAAGGAATTCCAAACATATCATCGGGAAGAAATTCAAGAAATTAAATAACCGTGGAGACATATTACAAAGAGAGAGTCTAAGTGGTAGAATCTTTTTCCAGGCCTATATGATACACACCTCCTCGAAATTATTTTTTGAGCCTTAGATATGAAATAAACCTCCTTATAAGGACTAAGTAACTCCCTTCCCATTTCTATATCACTTTATTATTAAAATAAAAACTGACCTTTTTGGTTTTATAATCCAAAGAAGCATGGCATGAATATAGTAAATCTGTCCCTATGAATATATCCAAATTCACCATACCAAGTTTTATCAAATCCACCATTTTGTTCATATGAATAATGGACACCAGAAAACTCCAATAGATTTTTCTAGCAATAACAGATTCACCCATATGAGTAGAAATAGAAAGAGGATCAAAAGTACTTTTAGAACTAAAACCAAAAAGTACAGACACATGAGAGGTCACTTAACATAGGGTAGAACCTGGTCAAGCAAATAATAAAACTCCGAAAAGAAAATTTGTAACATACAAATGACAATATCTTGGGATGCCATAGATTCATGACATGTAGCATTGCATAGAGGCAATTTCTACCATTATCGATGCCTGATTATGAGCCAAAGAAGTGGTGGCTAGGACTGTATTATCTACAGTGTCAATGTTAGCTATAGGACAATTTTGTTGTAGATGACCAGGCTTAAAATAATTAAGATACAACTTCCTCCTCTCCTTACAATATCGATGATAAAGTCATCCACAAAATCGACATGAAGGATAGGGTAGGTTTGACTAAGCTTCACTGACCTGATCTTGGGCACCCTATTACTAAAAACTATTTCTAGCCTAAAAATTATGATCACCTAAATGTTTTCGAAGAAGAAGTACTATCTATCTAATAAAAATTTCCCTAATTATTCTTCTTAGTCCTTTGCCTACTATCTCTCTCACTATTCTACTAACCTAAACCATGCTCTAGATATCTACACCTCTTGATTTGTCTTTATCCTATCACTACATATCTATATCATTATTCAGCATAGTAATCTTACACTTTAAAACTAATTCATGGGATAGTGAAAAGTAAACTTCCTCATTGTGGAGCTCATATAAGACACAAGTTATTGAGCAAATCAAGATAACTATTGGAACTTTAGGGCATACTTCTTAATACCCATCTTACCCTACTTCAACTTCGTAGAATCTTTAGTTTTAGTTTTCATTAACTCCTAAGGAATGTAGTGATCAACAAAAGACCCTAAAAACTCATCGCACGTTGCCAGCTCAACATTATCTCCCTTTATCTCTTTGTACTCCCCATACCATTAGTAAGTGATATCATTCAACTAATAACCTGTAAATTCTACACATTCTAAATTAGTGGCATGTATCACGCTAAAAATCTTCTCTATATTATTAATAAACCCTTGAGGATCCTTCTCGAACTTAGAGACTATAAAGGTTATGGGATTTAACCTCATAAACAGGCTAACTCAGGTAACCTAACATGAACTAGCAATAGAATCGACATGATCAGACCAATGAGACTTTGATTCTACTAGTTATGCAACCATATGAACAAACTGATGGAACTTTACCTTTGAAATATTCCCCTAATGTATATTATCTACTTGATCCCAAATCTACTCTGTCTCATATGACCTTTTATGTGTTATTCATTTAAGTTTTGATCCTGAGTGTATTTTTGATCCCTTTCCTATAACTACCTTAGTGGGTGACTCTATTATGGCTAAAAGACTTTATAGGGGTGTGTGGGGATGCATTAGTGGACCTGATTGAATTTTAGACATGTTAGACTTTGATGTAATTTTAGGGATGGATTGGGTGCACTCATGCTATGCATTTCTTGATTTTTAAACCCAAATGGTCAGGTTTCAATTTTCGAATGAGCCAGTGATTGAGTGGAAAGGTAGTTCCCTAGTGCCCATGCAAAGGTGTAAATCTTATCTTAGAGCCCGAGAATTGATTTCCAAGGGGTAGATATACCATTTAGTACATGTTAAAGATTCTAACTCAGAGCATTCTTCTTTGTAATCTATCTTTGTAGTCTGTGAGTTTCCTAAAGTGATTTCAATGATCTTCTTAGTGTCGTCCTAATAGGGAAATAGATTTCAGGATTGATATTCTTTCGAACATTTATCCTATTTCTATCCCTCTTTATGGAATGGCTTTAACTGTGTTGAATAAACTTAAGGAGCAGTTGAAAGATCATCTAGATAAAGGGTTTTATTTGCCCTAGTGTTTCTCCCTGGGGAGCTTTAGTTCTCTTCATGTGTAAGAAGGATGGGTCCCTTCAGATTTGCATAGATTACTGCTAAATAAATAGGGTAACTATGAAGAATAAGTATCTTCTTCCAAGGATTAATGATCTTTTTGACCAGATTTAGGGTCCTAAGTAATTTTCTTATATTGATCTTCAATTTGGGTTCCATCAAATGAAGATTAGGGAGGTGGACATCCCTAAGACATCTTTCCAAACCTAGTATGGTCATTTTGAGTTTTTAGTTATGTCCTTTGGTTTGACTAATGCCCCCGCGACATTCATTGATATTATGAATCGAGTCTTCCTGTTATTAATGATATTTGTTCATTTTGAGTTTTTAGTTATGTCCTTTGGTTTACTTATATTTGTTCATAATTGTGCTTATTAATGATATTTTGGTGTATTTTAACAGTGAAGAGGATCATGTTGATCACCTCCGCATAGTGTTACAGACCCTTAAGGATTAACAGTTGTATGCAAAATTATCTAAGTGTGAGTTCTTGTTGAATGTTTTGACCTTTCTAGGCTATGTTTTTTCTAGTAAAAGGATCATTGTGGATCCACAGAAAGTTGAGGTAATTAAGAAATAGCCTAGAACCAAGTATAAAACTGATATTCAGAGCTTTTTGGGTTTAGCTAGCTATTATAGAAGGTTTGTGGAAATTTTCTCTTCTATTGCTGCCCCATTGACTAAATTGACTTAAAAAAGGTAAATTTATTATGGCTGGATACCTGTTAGGGTAGTTTCAAGAAGTCGAATGATAAGTTTACTTTGTCTTTGGTTTTATCTGAGGGTATCGATGGCTCATTATTTATTGTGATGCACCCTGGGTGGGACTAGGTTTTGTGTTGATGTATCATAGCAGGGTGGTTACATATGCTTCTAGGCAGTTGAAGATGCATGAGAAGAATTATCTGAATCATTATTTAGACTATTGGTTGTGGTTTTTTCTTTGAAAATTTGGCATCACTATTTGTATAGGGTTATGTTGATATATTCTAAGATCATAAGAGTTTGCAGTATGTGTTAACCTAGAAATAGCTAAATCTTAGGGAAAAAGTTGGCTTGAGTTGCTCAAGGACTACGACATAAGTCTTTATTACCACTAGGTAAAGATAATGTAGTTGATGATGCTCTTAGCAGGTTATCCATGGGGAGCTTGTCTCATGTTGATAAGGAGAAGAAAGGTTTAGGAAAGGAAATTCATCATTTAGCTAATCGTAGAGTTCATCTCTTGGACTCTGAGGATGGTGGTTTGATTGCTTAAGAGGTGGTGGAGTTATCTCTTGGTGCTGAGGTGAAAAGAAAATAGGTCATGGACCGTATTTTGATGTATATCTAATATGAGGTGGGTCATTAGATGGTTATGGATTTTCAGATTGGTAGTGATGGTATCTTGTTGTATCAAGGTAGATTATGTGTTCCTAATGTTGATGGTTTGTGAGAGAGGATCTTGGATGAGGCTTATGAGTTGCGGTATATTATTTATACTGGTTTGATGAAAATGTACCATGATTTGAAAGAGAACTATTGGAGGAATACCATGAAGAGAGATGTGGCCAATTTTGAGGCTAAGAACATTATGTGTCAAAAAGTAAACGTTGAGCACTTCAGGCCTGGTGGTTTGTCTTAAGAAATTGAGTTGCCTATGTTGAAATGGAAATGGATTAATATGGATTTCATTATTAATCTTCCACGATCTTGCCATCAGTTTGATTTGATTTGGGTCATTATGGATAGGATGACCAAGTCTGCTAATTTCCTACCTGTATATACTAATTATTTAGCAAAGGATTATGCTAAGCTCTTCATTCAGGAGATCATGAAATTGCATGGTACTCTAGTTTCCATCATATCTGATCGAGGTACTCAGTTTTTCTCTCACTTTTGGCATTCGTTTTAGAGAGGTTTAGGAACTAAGGTGAACCTTAGCACCGCTTTTCACACTCAGACAGATGGACAATTGTAGAGGGTAATACAAATGGTGGAGGATATGGTAAGCTCTTGTATGATCAATTTTTGTGGTAGTTGGGTCAATTATTTACCTCTCACAGAGTTTATAAATAATAATATTTATCATTCTAGAATTGGGATGGCTCTGTTTGAGGCTTTGTATGGTAGGAGGTGTAGATTTTCTTTTATATAGTTCGAGGTTGGTGAGAATAGGTTGTACAGTATTTGGTTCACCAAGCTATGAAAAAGGTAAAGGTGATTCTGGAAAGGCTTGAGACCAATCAAAGTTGCCAAAAATCCTATCAAGATATAAGGCAAAGGGATTTAGAGTTGGATGCAGATGATTTATTGTTCTTTAAGGTGCCTCCCATGAAGGGAGTAATCTAGTTTTGAAAGAAAGGAAAGCTTAGTCCCCGTTATGTTGGTCTATATCATATTTTAAGATGAGTGGGAAAAGTGGCTTATGAGTTGGATTTGCCATCAATTTTGGGATCTATCCACCCAGTTTTTCATATTTTTATATTGAGGAAGTGCGTGGGTCATCCTTCCTTGATGTTTTATTAGAAAGTATTGGTGTTTTGAATTCTTTCTGTTACGAGGAAATCCCAGTAGAAATATTTAATCGGCAACTCTGTGGGTTGTGGAGTAAGGATGTGGCTTTGGTAAAGGTTCTGGGGAGGAATCATAAGGTGGAAGAGGCCACTTAGGAAGCTGAAGAGGACATAAAGTCCATGTTTTTTTTCTTATTCCCCGTTCTTGATAATTGTGCTTAAGGTATGTGTTATCTTAATATCTTTGTTTTCTATCTTTGTTAAAATGTGGATGTTTCTGTGTTAACTCATGCTAATAAATGTCTTCATTAAGGGATGAATGATCTTGGGGAGGGGGAGTGTAATACCTCAGATTTTGGTGCTTAAAAGTTTTGGAGATTTTATCCTCACTACCCAGATTACGACTATCTATATGAGTCATAGGGAGTCTTGACGGGTCTTAAAGACCAAATTGTAGCTTGGTCAGTAGGTTATCCTATAGTTTCTACTATGACTACGATTAAGGGGTTACAAGTTAGAAATACTTAAAATGATTTGTATGGTGTCTTTTGTAGCCAAACCAGTGTGATGCCCAATTATTTCTTCTTTGAAAATCAACAAAGCATGCGAGTTGTAAAGTCTAAGTATGTTTCGTATAGTATGACTCGTAGCCAAGTCAGTGTTGCTAATCGTGGACACTGTCCAGACTACGAGTGTGACCTTATGAGTCGTAAGGTGACCCTATGATTCGTAAGGTCACCCACAGTAAATGGGCGATCAATTATTAGTTTTTTCATTAAGGGCATACTTGTCAATTTCTTTTTTTTGTACTTAGACCGCACACCTATAAAGCACTAAAAGGAGTTATTTCTCTTTCCTAACACAATCAAAACACTAGTCTTCTATCTCATAACTCTCTAAATTTTCCAAGGTCAAGATACTTAGGGTTTCCAAGAAGTTGGTCATCTAAGGGCTCAAGGGTTGATTTCTTTCTATAAATTTAGGTATTTCAGGCATGTTACTTTTCCCCAATTATTACTTCATGAAAAACATGTATTTAAATGGTTTAATTGGATGGTTTTGAATGAGGATTTTGATGAGGTTGAGTGTTTTGACATGGTTGATTCTTAAATTTTTTTCCAATAATTTTTTATGCATTAATTATGCTTTGTTAGTGGCTTTGAACTTATGGGGTGCATAGGAATCGTGAATAAACTAAGGGGCCATGGTTTCCCCCAAATTGATGCTTTGAGATTAGAATTGGTTTTCA
>NC_061121.1:127313803-127425605 GCF_002878395.1 Capsicum annuum | reverse complement strand
ACGACCGCTTTACACTCCCACGAGAGCTGTAGATTGAGCGTTATCAACCATAAATGTATGATCGGGAGTTTTATTCCCCTGTGCATATATATATTATGATTAATATGTAGTTCGTCTGGCTACAGGCACTGGGGCATGACCAGAGGTTGAGATTCGGGCCTATACAACTGGTGGGTACTATTATGACAATTACGTTACACAACCTACACTAATATTTTAAAGTTCATGCTAAGACTTATTACCTCTCTCAACATGTTATATATCAATATATATAACTGTATGAATTGGTATTGAGTGATTTTAAACTGTCGATCATGGTAATATTTTATCCCCTTATCCCTAAATTACACATTAGCGCTCCACCCGCTAGCCATCTCTGGATGGTGTATTCTCCATGTAATGCCGGGAACGGAGACTCCTCTACTTTTCCCATGCCTTGATAGGTGGTTATTGGATTGTTTGTGAGTCAACCAAAATTGGCGAGCCTCCTTCATTTGGATGGCGTGTTACTTCATGGTCTAGTCTGTCCTAGACTATTTCTTTAGTTTCCTTTTTTTTTATATTTTTTGAGGCATGACCCGACCTAGATTGTTTTGACACCCCAAGTCTGTAACACGGATGCTACATGGTGCTCATAATCCCAAAGGACCACAAGCTAACCCATGACAGGTACCTTATACAATAACTGAATAGTAATATTGCAAATATGCAGAAATTAGGCGGAAATATTCAATAACGTTCAATACTGTAGTAAAACATAATAAGTCATAACAATACCAAAACTGATACATCTGTTTGGAAGTACTCTAGTCTGAAAAACCTCTACTATCTGAAATATGGAGTTAATGGGACAATTCCTCAACTAACTCCGAACTACTTAAATAATCCAAACTATTGAAATACTCATCATGTCCTCGAACTAAGAGGACTCACCACTAACTCTGTAAGCTAAATCTTTGAACTTTTAAGTATGATCGGGAGTCCGCGCGTCCTATGTTATAAAACATCATAGTGCAAAAGAAAGGTATGAGTCATAACTTCAAATTCTTGGTATACAAAGTGAGGTAGGCTGAAATGCATTGGTTCATATGAATGAACAATACTGACTGAAATACCTGAGTATAACTGAATTAGAGTACATGCGTGAATACGTAAACTGTAACTAAGATCATGATAACACTGGATATTGAGTTCTGAATTACTGATTTACAGATATCTGAGTTTAGTAATACTGTGAAGCTAATAACTGAGTGACTGTATCTGATACTCTTCATCTTGTGGAACTATACTGAGTTTTATACTGAATTGAGTGATTGTATCTGACAATGTTGAATCTGTAGAACAGAAATAAGTTCTATTCTACGACTGAAACCAAAATTGAGACTGTAGGAAGTAATCATCAAACTGACATGCCCCTATTAAACTAATTGGGGTCCAACCTATAACCCTAATAGGAAGGGTGTCACTACCATTCCAATGGTAAAGAGAAGCTGAGTCACCATCATATGGCAGGTGCTCTGAACGAGAACGGTGGTTCCCTCAACTGGCAGGTAGATCACCTCATCAACCTTGAATTGGCAGGCTGATGTCTCAACCTACTCTGGCTATGTAGTTCTGGAATACAAGGACCGCTTCTAATGATCACACCCTCCACTATCAAGTGAGTCCCCATCCATGGGTTTACTCAGTGCTAAATCCCACTCCCAATTAAATAGACACTGAACTAATTTTTAGTTCATACTAGGCTTGACTGAACTATTACTGATTATACCATCTAAATGAACAAAACAGAGTTTACTGAGTTACGTTGATTAATGGAATACTACAGAATTTTGTTAACTGGCTGAATTTACTGAGGTCTGAACTGAATGCTGAACTAGACTAGACTAAAACTGAGTCTACTGAGTCATTCCTAAGTTCTGTAACTGTTAGAGAGTACTACTAATCGTGACATGACCGATACTTTCTTGAGACTGACCATGACTCTAGGTAATAATCTAAATTGTTGAGTATTAAATACCACCAGGACTCGATAGCATAAATTATAAGACATGGCACAATCTCAAAACATAATAAATAACTACTTGATCATTATTCATTCATTAGGACACTCAACCAAACACTTGCATGCTATGAACTTGGATACATGGTAACATGATATAATTTTATTATTTAATTCTCATGAACAACTATCAAACACATGGAAGGCATTGTATATGGTCATAGTACTAATCAACACAGGAGTATCATAATTTTAAGGGTTTAACATGAATTCACATGATACTGCATACATAATAGTTGGTTTGACAAAAATCTTGCACGTAATCATGGAATAGAAATCCAATCAACTTTATAATCATGAATACACTTGAATCCAATTCATGGAGAGCATAAAATCAAGCTAATTGAAATTTTAAAGAGTTTCTTGGACTCAATGGGTGGAGGGAACCCTTGGATGAATACTTAACATACCTTGGTTGCTAATTTTTTGTAGATTAATGGTGGAATCTTGAGCCTTGAATTTGAAATTCAATCACCTATGGTTTTTGTTCTTGAGCAATCTGAGAGACAGTAAGTATATTTTGCTCAATGAAGGCTGAATTTTGTGTTTTATCCCCAAAGTAATCCCTAAGTTGAAACCCTAGCTTTCTTACCCCAAAAGCTCTTTTGAGAATTGTGATGTGTTTTGAAATAGTTTTATGAGTGAATGAATAAAATAATAGTGTAAATAACCTCCTAAGTGTATTAGAAGTCATGGGTCATAATTAGGGTAAGTATGAAATGTCCAAATAACGCCACTTAAATTACTTAAAAACTTGTCACGGGGTACGACTGACCTTCTAACGAGTTGTACCCTTCCATATGACTGGTTTTCACTAGTCATACCAAGGGATTAACCTTTGGATCAGATAATGACTAGAATAAGAGTCATCCAACCAAGTGGTAACATCAGTATATGATCTATACCCATGATTTGTATCCTTGGTAGAATGAATTACAAGGAGAATCAAACACTGTCCACTATATGAGTCACCAATACGAATTGTATCAAGCGTTATGAATTGCACCTCTATGTCATGACCATTCCTCTGGTCAAAACCATCCTATCATCTAACACTGGTTATACCCTAGAGTCGTATTGGGTTTTGAGAATGGATTATGAGTAAAATTTTTAAGGCCAAAACCCAGGATGTAACAATGAGCCATTAATCTTATCAATAATCCATATCATATCTATAAGCCATATTATGTCTATGAGCCATTAATCATATCTCTAAATCATATCATATCTATAAGTCATTAATTATATCTCTATGTCATTAATCATTAAATAGGTGGATATCTATATCATTAAGAATGTCGATAGGAAATATTATTAATATATTTAAAAGTCATGTCAATAATCACGTATATCATTAGTCATATCTATAATTCATACTCAGAAACATATCATTAATCATATATATAAGACATATCATTAATCATATATAGATAAACCATATCACAAGTCATAGCTATATATCATCTTATTTATCATGCCTGAAAGCCATGTAAATAATCATATATATATAGGCCATATCATTAGTAATAACCAGATTTAGAACAAATCTTCTAATATATAACCATAAAATCATTAAATATATTCAATCTAATCAAGCCCCAAACAAAACATTTATAAGGGCATATCATATGTAAGTAAGTCTACAAAGCTAACACAAATCTTGCCCTAGGGTGGGATAGAGAGGCCCACTTCTAATCCCCAAAATCCATGTTAGGAAACTTCTACCTCGAAAAAGGCTAAGATATATAAGATTATTTTTTGATGTTAAATAAGCCATAAATACACCCAATATAGTAGTTCTTCCCAATCATGAACAACTAAGTTAATCCCCCCAAAATTAATAGAAACTAAGGAAATTTCTCCTAACTTACGTAAAAAAGACCAATTCCACCCTCACATGAGCAAATAAGGTAATTTAGCTAAGCTTAATAAAGTAAGGCATTTCCATTCTAAGCATGATTCATGAAGCCAAATTCTCCTAAGATATAAGTAACTAAGCTAATTACTCCAAATATAAAATTTCATAATAGACAAAATGGCTCAACTAATTCAGATATTCTCCTTCATAATTAAAATATGTGAATTCCACCCCATATATAACATAATAACATAATCATAGTATGAGATAGCTCAATCTATGGAGAAGAAAAACCTAGCCTACTTAGACACCAAAGAAAGGCCCAAAAAATCTAGAAAAATATTGATTTCTCTTTTTGATATGCTTCCGCATGGTGTTACACTATCAAAATAACAATCTACTCATATAAATGAGAACAATGATAACCTTAATACACTCTTGTGCTTTGGGTTTGAGATTACGTAAAATTCCCAAGTGGGTTCCATTTATGGAACTTTCATTTTTGATACAAACATAACATCCCACTATCTCAAGGAACCTTTACCCTAATAAATTGGTAAATTTTGAACTGTGATGGTGCTAAATTATGCTACTAATCATTTAGGGAATTTGTATATGAATAGAGAATTTAAAAATAACATTAATGGAAGCTTACCATAAATTCAATGAAGAATCTTGTTGAAATCCTGAGGGTTGCACCATATAGTGAGGGACAAGGACCCTCAAAGTCATTCGCAAGAAAAATATAGTAAAGTACAGAAAAATCAAAAGATATGCATCAAGACTGAAAACATAAGATTTTAATGTGGAAACACCACTTTTTCAAGGAAAGGAAAAACCACGGCTTGCCCTAACAAGCTCTCCAAAATCCATTATAATCAAAATCTTGATTACAACATTCAATAAATCTAACTTTAAGTTTCTTTGACTTTTAATAACTATACAATAATTTTATCTTGACATCTCTGCCAAAGACCCTCTACACTAAGTAGTTCTAATCAGTCACAAAACTTAGGCAACTCATCCTAAGAATTGTATACTCAAAGAGAAAACTTCATTACTCTTGTTACATGAGTAATTCATTTACTAATTAAAACTCACTCAAGAACAATTTATATTTAAGAACACATAAATAGCTAAGAACTTGAGAAGTATTGAAATGGGGTTTCTGCTTCCTCTCTTCATTCTTGGTATTTTTAAAAAATCATTTGATGGAGAATTTTTTTTTCCTTTAATAGTTAAGTGATTATTAGGGGTAAAATCTCATTGGACCAGTTTTTCTATTCAGTACAAGAAACACCTATAATTTTGTTATACAAGTGGAAAAAATTATGCAGACAAGCGTGCCAGGTGTATTGGACCATGAACATCCAAGGACCTAGTCCTTTACAGTTAGTTACTTATAATAAAAACTACATACAGAAATTTTCCCCCTTTTTGATGAAGATAAATCAACCATACCGATTTGAGCACATCCATCACATTTAATAAGTGTGATTACCACTTTGAAGATGAATTTTCCCCTCATCATCACGCTTTCACCATCATGCGAAATAGGAACCTGGTCCCTTGTTGTCATTTGTAAAAAAATTGAGCACACATACACACACCTAGTCCTTTCATATAAAGTTTGTAATCCCTTCTTTTACATTACTGAAATAGATTATCCATAAACCAAGAATAAAAATAAGTACAGGATAATTAAATCATGGCCACTAGGCTAAACTAACATGAATAACAACTTTAAACTGAAGGTTTAAATAAGGAGAAAAAATAATTCATTCTTTTATAAAAGTTAGCACCAATGCAACAAGCTAAGATAATGAACGTAAAACTACTATCTATAGAGGCCAACATTAGAACAAAGACAAGAATCTGACATAGGGTTGATGAGGGAGAAGATATAAACGGACTTAGGTAGAGGGTGGTTTGGGGGAAAAAGACTTAAACATAATGTCCGTTCTTACATTTTCTGCATTCTGGGCATCCAACTGTTTGTTGAGAAATTTTACTTCAGCATTAAGTTTTTAAACTTCACTCATAAGTTTTGCCAATTTTTTCTTGACTTGTGCATTTTCAGCTTCATGTTTATTAGTGGCACCTAGTCCTCATAGGACAACTTCTGATTCTTCAACATCAGGTGCACAATTTTAGCATCTTTGGTAAGCATCTCGATCCTTAATTTGTCTATTTTCTTTCCCATCTTTTCATCAAAAGCTAGCAACTCAAACACTTGAGTCATAAATCCATCATATCCGTCTACGCATTCATTCTAAATAAGGGTTGTAAGGGTGATCATCTGTTTATCTATTCCTGGTGTTCTCTTAGTTCTATACACACCATAATGTTCAAGAGATATACAGTGACATTCTATGTTTGAGTTCCTTTTAGTTAATAACTTTATACATATACTCTATCATAAGAGCTATAAGACATATCAATGCAAACATTCTCATGGATTCTATCAAAACGAAGTCAACACTAGAGGCAATTATTCCCTTTTTTAGACTATGGCAACATGACTATGTTGAAGAACTCAAATGCTAGCTGATAATTACTTTTTAGAAACTTTTTTTCACAATAGTTGTTGAGGTCCATCTAATTTTAATTCCTCAACCATGAATTTTGTGATAGGTTTTTATTTACTGTAGTTCTTACACCTATAATAGATATATCTAAGATCCTTCCAAGCATTTCATCATCCAACTTATGAACCTTTCTCTGCTCTTATGCAGTCAAACTTAAACCATCATCTGAGAATTCCATTGAGTAGTAGAATTTTTTCACTTCACCTTTAAAGATAATAGGAGTTTTTTGTTCTACCAGGCTCAACCAACCTTAATCCCTCACATACTCTACCAGTTCTACAATCCCTAATTTTTCATAAATTTTTGGATCAAACACTCTCCCAAATCGAACCATCAGTATTTTCAGGCTCCCAATACTCCTTTCTTTTTACATATCTTTCTTTTTCTCATTCTTGTTTTCTTTTGGGCTCATTACTTAGCTCTATTTCTTCATAAGTTTCTTCTCTTCTTAGGACCCAGTCCCTCAGAGAATTTTATTTTCATGACAGCTATATGTTTCTTCCTTATTGCAGTTGAGCTACAAGTCTTTGACTTAGAGCAATTGGTACTCTTATCATCTTTAACTTCTAATTTGCTTTCATTAGTAGCAGTAGCAACTACTGAATCTATGTCTTCCTCTTTTTCAACCTCTACAACATCAATACCTTATTTCTCCTCTATTGTATCAATTTTCATGAGCCGTCTTAATTTATGGGGGGAATTCTAACTCTTCTTTATTGCATTTATTAGCCATTTCATCTCTGACCCTCTAGTGAAGTAAGATGTAGACACTTTCACCTAAAATTCCACCATATTCTCATTTCATGTGCTTCCTCATAGCTTCTTCATAGACCACCTTAGAGGAACTTTATTCATATTTCTCTTCTTCTTATCACTTACCTCTTATTCTTTTTCATTACCAAAGCTTTTCTTTGTATTATGTGCAAGCAAAAGAAAATTTTTAGCCACCCAGTTGTCATTACAGAAAAGATTAACTCTTTTTACTTGTATTCTTTACCAAATAACAAAAAGATAAGGTTTTAATTAGAGGGAGTAGGAGAGCCTGGTTCTTGAAAATTTTCAAAAATATCAGACTTTTTTTAGTTCTTCTAAGAACTCAAGGATCTAAGCATTTTCATGTTGTACCTTTGAGATTTCTCAAGAGTGAGAAAACTCAATTTAAGAGTTTTCCAATCCGATTGATAACTTAAAGCAATGAGTTGAATCCTCTACCATGGTTGGTTGAACATAATTTTCTAGGTTTTGTGTTTGTTTAATGGGAAATGACTTATTTTAGGGTTTCAAATCATTTGAAGATGACTTGGTAAGTAAAGTTGTCTCAGTTTTAGGTTGGAGACTCAAGATTGTGCTTTCTATGACCTTTGTTATTAAAGGTCTAGAGTTTTTGGAATGTTTAGCTTAATTTGGTAGAGAGTTGTCTACCTAAGAAAATTTATCTAGGTTTGAGGAGGTACAATTATCACCCATTTGATTCAGAGGGTGAGAGAGATAAGAGTAGACTAGTTGGGTTGGAGAAGAGAGTTGATTTTATATAATAAGTTAAAATTTTTTAAGAAAGATGAGTGAAGATATAATATGGTTATTTAAAGAGGTGTCAGTTGTTAAAAATAGGTCACTTTTGAAGTGACATGTCTAAACATACGAAGTGTGACCATTAATTTTATGAAACGAAACTGGGTGCTTTTGTAGAGGAGGAAAATGCACAAGGACGATCTAGATAATATTTTATAATTTTTATTAAAGAATCTTTTATAGGTACTAACCTGAGATATAGTACCAGGTCCTTTCCTTTTGTGAATTTTTCAAATTTTTTCTTACTACATTTGTCCTCTTCTAAAATTGTCCCATAGGTGTATACCTGTGATGGTATGGACCATAATTAGATTAACATGCACCTACATTATCATTTATATATGTCTCCTGAACATAGCAAAAGTTTTTAAAAAACACTGATTCACATGTTATTTATTCTGCTGAAGCTTCTTCTTCTTAGATGGATTTACTAGGGACCAGGGTCCTTTAACAATTTCTTGAAAATATGAAACATCAACCTTAGAGCGCCCTTGAGTGAGAGAAAACACAGTCAGATCTTTTATCACTTAGCTTTTAACCCCTTCTAACAATAAGGTATTCCTAACTTCAATCCCCTTCCCATCTCTAGAATCATTATCACACGTTGGATTCAAGAATTGATTTAAGTTTGAGTTCCAAGTAGGGGGATAATGGTTTTATTAAATTTTTCTTAGCCCATCTAGGTAGTGATAGCTTTTGTTTCTCCTTTTTCAGAGACTTAAATCCTTGTGATGTGCATTTTCCTAAATAATGTAATCATTATTCCTCAGTTTAGCATTAAGACAGTACTTATATCTTTTATTAAAATATCAGTTTCTTCCATATTTAGTGAACAGGAGTTCATTCCCTTTGCTTCTAACCTAATGGAAATCCTTTCCTTTATACTTAATAGGTTGGAATTCTTGTTGATCAGCTAGTCCTTTACCATCATTAACATATTGACTAGTAAAGTTAGAAGGGATCAAAAAGGAAGTAGTCAATTTAAGTTACTTTTCAACTCTTCTTTCAGGTGGACCAGGTCACACTATAACTTTTCATACCTATGAAGTGTAGACATAAGGTATTTTTGAGAATACTTCAGCCTTTCTTCAAGATGAATGTGAAACCATAAAGATTCTTTCTTCTCTTTTCCATGTACCTGATTAACCTTCTTCATCAAACTTAGATTTTAAGATTTTGTCTTTGTGATAAACTCTTCAATTTTAAAGACTTGAAAAGTTAAAGAAATCAACTTATGTTCTTTATTCTTTACTTTCACGTCTAATGCATTCTTTTAAGCAGTTAGTTTACATACAGAGTCTATCAATACACTAGTAGGTCTATTTAACTTCTTAGTAGAGTAATTATCTAGATTCTCTGTAATATAATAAATAGTTACCTATTTTTTTCATAATCTTTTGTGTTTGCAATGAATGTAAATAGGGAATCATAGTTAAATGCACTGTCTTCTACAATAAATATAGAAACATCATCAGACTTCTAATTTTTATCAAATTAACTAGAATTATCTCTCTACGTGCTAGAGCTTGCTTTACTACATACTCAGCTATAGTCTTTCATCTTGATTTTTGAAGGACCTAGTCACTATGTTTTCTTTTATCACTTTAAGTCTTGAGGTGATCCTGTTAATCCATCATATGCATTTGGCAGTCCTTAGTAAAATATTTATGACTTCCATATTTGTGACACACCTCAACATTACTACCTTTTCTACTACTACTTCTTTGTCTTCTTTTGAATTGACCACTCTTATTCATTTCTCTAATAATTCTTTCTGTTAGATAGGCAACATCAGTCTCTGTTTCACTTAAATCGGATTTTAAAGTATTCAATACTAGAGATTTTTCTCTTCTTACTTCATTCTTCTTTATCTCTTATTTTTTGAGCTTATGAGTTTGTATATTTCCTTCTAGTTCATCTATATTAAGGGTTTTCAAGATTCTATCTGCAGTTATTGCATCTACTTTGGTTTCCAAAGACATAGGAAGCACACCAAGTATCTTTCTTACTTGCTTATACACTAGAATCACCTCTCCAAAGAAATGAAGAAAATTTGTGATTGAATTGAATCTTTTATCCATTTCTTAGATTATTTCTTCCACTTTCATGGTGAAGGTTCCATACTAAGTAGTCAGCATGTCTACTTTTGAGTACTTCATATCTGTGGTGCCTTCATGTGCAGTTCTTAAGCAATCCCAGATTTCCTTAGCACTTTCACAGTTTGAGATCCTATATTGTTCATCATGTCTAATATAACACACTACTAATTTCTATGCCATTATAGGTGCTTCCTGATGATCTTCATGGTGTTCCTCCCGATATGGAAATTGATTTTGGGATTGATCTTGTTCGGGACACTCATCCAATTTTTATCCCTCCTTATAAAATTGCCCTGATGGAGCTAAAAGAGCTTAAGGAGAAATTTAAAGACCTCTTAGATAAACATTTTATATGTCCTAGTGTGTCTCCTTAGGGTGATCCTATGTTATTTATGCACAAGAAGGATAGTTCCCTTTATATGTGCATTAATTATCGTCAGTTGAACAAAGTGACCACAACAATTAAATAACATCTTCCTAGTATCTGTTATTCCATAATAATTAAATAACATCTTCCTAGTATCTGTTATTTTTTTATCAACTTCAGGGTGTGAATTTTTTCTCTTAGATTAATCTTAGAATGAGTTATCATCAGATTAAGATTAGGGATACAGATATCCCTAAGACTTCCTTTAGAATCCACTATGGCACTATGAGTTCCTTGTCATGTCTTTTAGGTTGACCAATGTATCAGAGGCATTCATGTATTTCATGAATAGTGTCTTTCATTTATTCTTAGACATGTTTGTCACTATCTTTATTGATGATATCTTAATCTATTCTAAGAGTGATGTAGATCATGTCGATCATCTCTATGTCATGTTGCAAACCTTGATGGATCATTGTTTATATGTAAAGTTCTCCAAGTGTAAGTTTTTATTTAAAGTCGTAGATTTTTCTGGCCATGTTATCTCTAGAGAAGGGATTATGATAGATCCATAAATGGTTGCGGTGATTTAAAAGTGGCCTAGGCCTATGACTCCAACCATTATTCAGAGCTTCTTGGCTCTAGATGGTTTCTACAAAAAGTTTGTGCAGAGTATTTTTATTATAGCTGCCTCATTGACTAAGTTACCCCATAATAATGTTATGTTCTTGTGATCTGATGTGTGTGAGGGTATCTTTCAAAAGTTGAAATCTAAATTAACTTTGGCTCCTATTTTGGCCTTGACTGAAGGTAGTGATGGTTTTGTGGTATATTGATATGCATTCAAGTTGTTCTCGGTAGTGTATTGATGCAACATCATAAGTTGGTCACTTATTCTTTTATACAATTGAAAGTTTATGAGATAAACTACCCTACTCATCACCTAGAGCTGTTACCCATAGTTTTTGCATTAAATATTTGGCAGCATTATCTTTATAGGGTTTATTTTGATATCTTTTCCGATCATAAGACCCTTCAATATGTGTTTAACTAAAAGAAGTTAAATCTCTAACGAAGAAGGTGGATTGAGTTGTTGAAAGACTATGATATATGACTTCATTAACTCCCCAGTATAGCCAATGTAGTCACTGATGCTCTTAGCTATTTTTCCATGGGGACTTTTCCCCATATTGTTGAGGACAAGATGTAATTGGTGAAGGTTATTAATCATTTGGCTAATCTTGGAGTTCGACTTGAAGACTTCTAGGATTGTGGTGTTTTTGTGGATATGATAGCTCAGTCATCCCTTATTGTTGAGATAAAGTAAAAGAAAGCATTGGACCCTGACTTGATAAAAATAAAGAGTAATATGAGTCAACACAAAGTTTTGGACTTTTTGATTGGTGGTGATGGTATCTTGAGATACCAATGTAGGCTATGTGTTCTCAACATCAACAAATTGAGGGAAAGTATCATAGCTGAGGCTCATGGATCCCGTTATGCCATTCATCCCAGTTCCACCAAGATGTATCATGACCTTAGAGAGTTCTATTGGTTGAACAATATGAAGCATGTTGTTGGTAGCTATGTGGCCAAGTTTGTAGTATGTTAATAGGTGAAAGTTTAGCACATGAGGCCTGGTGGTTTGTACGAAGAGATTTCCTTGCTATAGTGGAAGTAGGAGGCATTTAATATGCCCTTCATTACTGATCTTCCTAGATCTCACAATCAATGTCATTCTATTTTGGTCATTACTGATAGAATTACATAGTCCAATAACTTCATTGTTGAGATGATGAAGTTGCATGGTGCTCTGGTCTCTATTATTTTGGATCATGGTCCTCTATTTTAATCACGATTTTTGAAGTTGTTCCAAAAGGGTTTGGGTACTATAGTGTGCCGTAGTACCATTTTTCCAGCCACCAATGGATGGGCAAGTGGAGAAAACCATCCAACATTCGAGGATATACTGCAGGCTTGTGTGATTTATTATTAAGGTAGATGGTATGGCCATTTTCCTTTTATTGAATTCATCTATAATAATATTTACCACTCTAGTACCGATATGTCCCCTTTTGAGGCATTGTATGGTAGGAAAGTCAATATCTTATTAGGTGGTACAAAGTTTACAAGGGTAAGTTTCTTGGCCTCGATTTATTCCAGCAAGCCTTAGATAAGGTGAAGGTGATTCATGATAGATTGGAAACCACTCAAAGTCTCCAAAAGTTCTATGCGATGTAAGGCGTAGGGACTTAGAGTTTATTGTTGACGATTGGTTATTCCTTAAAGTTTCTCCAATAAAAGGGATAATGCGGTTTATTAAGAAGGGGAAGCTGAGTCCCCGGTATGTTGGTCCCTACTTGATAGTGAAGAGGTTTTGAAATGTTTCATATGTGTTGGAGTTTCTTTTTTGTCTGAACTTCATTCACCGGTTTTCCATATCTTTATGTTGCGGAAATATGCGGGTGACCCTTCATTGATTTTTCCTTTAGAAAAGGTTGGTATTTTGGGCTCTTTGACATATGAGGAGATCTAGGTGAGTATATTTTAATATAAAGTTTTCCAGTTTTGTTTAAGAGATTTGGATTCGATTAAGGTTCTATGGAGGAACCAAAAGTTTGAAAAAGATACTTGGGAAGCGAAAGAAGACATAATGTCCAAGTATCTGCATTTGTTTCCCAGTTTGGAAACTTTGGATGGAGGTATGTGTTAATATCCTTGCTCTGATTAATGTCTTTATCAGATAATGGGTAAAACTCTCCAAGCTTTGAATTGCTTTATGTCTTGTTAGACCATGAGTTCAAGCCCTTAATGCTTTTCAATTATATGTGTCCTTATTGTGATAGGTTCGAGTCCCTAATCCTTGAATTGACAAATTATCCTTGATAATTTTATGGGTTAAAGTCCTTAAGTTTTTAAATGAGTAAATGCTGTTAAATAAAGTGTTTAAGTCCCTAAGCTTTGAAATTAACAAGTTTCTTGTTAAATAATAGGTTTGTGCCCCAAAGACAATGAAGTAATTGATTGATTTATTATGAGCATGGTGTGAGTTGTATCCTTGTTTTAACTTGTTTAAAGGTTTAATTGATGCATGACAGTGTGTTACTTATGTTTATAGTTGCCTTACTCATCATTCGCGGACAAATGATCCAAGTAGGGAAGAATTGAAACACCTAAACTTTGAACCATGCCAAAAATTTGATCGTTTGATGTCTCTGGGATGGATATAGCTAGGGGTGTGATTCATGCAAAAAATTTGGTTGAATGAATTTGTATGATTATGGTTAAAGTCCTATTCCTAATGATAAATACTTTAATCTACAAGTGTGGAAGGTTGGAGTCCTACATTGCATGTATGATGAATGAGTGATTCCAAAGTGTTGGTAAGACTTGTCCCCTTGATTAGCATCTGATTTTTCTATATATATGGAAAAGGTTATGAATGTGATTGAATATGATATATTACTTGTTGTTGAATGATTATGAATTGTAGTACGTTTTTCCTACTATCTCATTAGATGGTCAGGATTCAACCGACCCATGTGATTGGTGTGAAGATTGCCATGGGTTATTGGGGATACCTCCGGTTCATGTGGGCTTGAGGTGCCCATATGACATGAACCGATGTTAGGTCGTGTCAGGTTAGTTGTACTATACCATGAACATCTAGGGATCTGATATCTTGTAGTTAGTTGCTCATTATCAAATAGTGCAATTAAACGTTACCCAAGCTCTAAAATTTCCTACAAATGTTTTAATCTCTTGATAATGGGCGTAGAATGTTTAAAATTTAGCTAAGTGGGGTATTTATACCCTATCCAGGTATGCAGGTGCTGCTAAATTGGCCATTGGGCTACTTTAGGTATCACTACTAAGGAACCATGTGGCTGCTAAACTATAGCCATCCCCACAAGATAGGCTGCTAATGCGGACCATGAGTTTTTTTAGCACTACCCACAACAATGCCTAGCTGCTGCTAAAGCACCTAGGTTCTGCTAAAGAGCCTACGTGACTAAAAGTAAAAACTTTGACTCAACAAAAACAAATACTAGATAAAGTAAAAACTAAAAGTACCAAAAAATTAAAAACCAAACATAACTTTGGTTGCCTCTCAAGCAGCACCTAATTTAGTATCGCAGCACGACCCAACATCACTATAATTTAGCCAAATTCTTTCTTCCTCTGTATCTAACTTGAAATGTATATTATTACTCATTTCTAACATCTTAAGTGTGTAATCTAAAGTTCAACAGCTTTATAAACAACAACCTTTTTAGGCTCATCAATTTTCATCACTTTAGGCCTAGATGGTGTCTAGGATAACTCAATGATAAAGTTTGAATAGGTTTTTGTTGGATTGGATTCAACCACCCCACACTTATCCATTCCCATTACTGTAATCATACGTAAATCTTTGTATTGGGAAGATGAGTTGAGTGGTTAATATACTTTGATGACCACCTAGTCTTTATTCAATCTCATCATTAGTATGCCCTCTCACATATCTATCAATGTTCTTCCCATTGTTAAGAATGGGCATCCCAAGATCATAGGCACCCTTTAATCTGTATCATATTAAAGAACAATGAAATCAATTGAGATTATAAACTTGCCAACATTGATGAGAATATCCTCAATGATTCCTGAGGGATGGAATTTAGTTCGTTCTTCCATGTGGATCACCACATTACATGGTCTCACCTTTCTAAACCTAGAGTTTTGAAAATTAATAAGGGCATCAAGTTGATATTTGCCCCCAAATCACTCATAGGATGGACCACATAACTGTCACCAATTTGTATAGGGAGGGTGAAACTCCCTAGGTCCTTTAGCTTCTTAGGAATTTTTCTTATCAACATAGAGTAGCCCTCCTTAATAAGTACCACGGTCTCAACTTCCTACCGGTTTATCTTTTTAGTCACCACATCATTCAAGTACTTAGCATATTTAGGCATTCCCAATAAAATATCTAAAAAAGAAAGGATAATATGAATCTTTTTGAACATGTAAAAGAATATCATTTAACATGAATACTCTTAGGCTTTCTGGAGCCACTGTGGGAAGGGTGGTGGTGTTCTCTCATTTATTGGTACAACAACTTTAGATTTTGGGTACTTAGACATCCCTAAATTATCTACAACTTGGTTTGCAACCTGTCGTGGCACCAACACTACATCTAACTCTTTATTCACTTAGGAGGTTTGTTACATAGCTCATTATACTCTTTAAAGAGATTTTTATATCTTTCATTAGAGGTTCATTATCAGTTGGCACCTTACCTTGAGGTATTGTATTTTTTGTTTGAGCTAGTTTCCCCAAGTGCAGCTCTAACTATTTTTGTAATGCACCTAATTTTGAACCTTTGAAAATTCTTTGTGTTTGGGATTACTACCTTCATTATGATTGGACCCCTAGAGTCGTTGGGTGTCTTAATGACTAGATGGGATGATTCATAACCAAACCAGTATGTTTGTGGCTTAGTTCTTCTAAGAGTATGAGTGGCTCACTATAACTCATGATGATTTGTTCTGAGTTATAGGGTCAAATTGTAGGATTATAGTGTTAAAATAATTTATGTTCTATGTTGGTCAAGACTAGACCTTACAAGTTGTAAGATCTCATTGTCAGTTGGTTGGCGCAGTCGTAAGTTGGGAAGTGTATGGGGTTACTAGTCATTATCTTAGTTATTCTTTGTGGTCATGATTTATAAGGTATGGGTACGAGTCAAGGGGTTTATTCCTAATGAAAGGCAAGTTTTTTCCAGCTTTTAAGTTCAGGGCATTTTGGATATTTCTCCTCTTGTCCAACTTAAACCCATGTCTTATATTTTCCTTAGGGAATTATTATCTATCACAAACTTATAACTAACCTCTCAGAACACTCCTAAATCATCAAGTAAAAGAACACTTTGGGTTTTTATCAAAAACATCAATGAAGACTTTCAAGGGTGATTTTCTCCATACTTCTTGGTGTTTAAGGCATGTTACTTTTCCCTCATTGTCAATTTTATAAAAGAATGTAAGTTGATATATTAATTGTGGAATATTGTTATTGGGTTTTTAACTATGGGTTGAGGGTTTTTAATATAAATTGTTAAAATATTTCTTCCTTGTTATATATGAAACTATTGTGTTTAAATTGATAGTTAGTATATGGGGTGCATGAGAATAGTGGATAGAAATAGGGGTACATAGGAATCCGTAAATTGATTATTTTGATATGGAAATTTGTAATAAACTTAACCCATTTGCATAATTGTTTTTTGGCTTATACCTCATCACATGACCAGGCTTTGTGTCAAAACTAATACATGAAATAAATAGCTAAATGGTTAAAGATTGTTTTGAAAACCTTGAAGCGTAAATGAGAATCCCACAAGTGTTCTTAATGATGGAGTCTGTGGGGTACGTAGGAATCCACTAAATAATGCTTTAATAATTACCTCTTTGAATTGGTTGTTTGGATATGTCTTAGATATTTTAATTGGGCAATAATGGGGGTTGTGATAGCTATCCGTGAAGGTGTGAGTTAAAAAGATGGACACTAGGAACTCATGTTTTCTAGTATCAGGGTTGGTATTGATGACCATGTGCTTGCGGGGTACAAGAGAATTCCCCAAGCCTATACACATATATATATATCATGGAGTGCAAAGGGCATAAAAAAATCCTATACATTTATGATATCATTGGTTTATGCAGCTAACACATACTAGGCCTGCTCAGGAGGTAATACTGGACCCATATAGGTCGTGGGTAGTCTTAAGATACCAAAGCTACTCAATCTATGTTAAATATTTCAAAGTTCATGCTAAACCTTTTTCCCTGTCCCGGTATGGTATATATATAAATATATGTATTTGTATATGTTTGACTTAATTTCGGATTGGTGACATTCTTTTATCTTTATTCCTAAGTTACATGCTAGTGTTCACCACGCTAACTGTCTTTGGATTTTATATCCCCATGTTATTGAGGAATAAGCCGTACTTCTATTCTTCTTACCCAGTGATGTGGTGATTTAGGGCACAACTTTTAAGACAAACTAAAGTTGTAAGCTTACAAACTTTGAAAGACCCTATTTCATGCTATGGATTTCTTTATGTATTTATTATTCCTTTTAGTTTGGGTTTTGATAAGGTCCGGGGCATCTACAAATTATATATTCTTTGATTTTGATTAAAGTCTTTGACAAACTATTGTTAGCATGGGCAATTTTATTATCAGTGTCGGTATTAGTATTCGTATTAGCATGAGAATTTGTTGGACTTTTGGTTATGGATAGTTTGTTTTTGATATAAACAAAATATGGTATTTTTAATTTTATATTCTCTTATCCTGTTATATGTTTTGAATTAATCTAACAAGAGGTTTCAGGTATGATTGGTGGTTTAGGTATGTGGGGTTGATCCCCTATCCTTGAAGGACATAAGATACCTATCTCAGCCTAGGACTTGTTTGGGTCATGACAAAATGGTATCAAAGTTCTAGGTTTAGGTATACTTATTATCGATAAAGTCATGTTGTGTAGAGTCTCTTTTAAGAGTGTGCAG
The DNA here is from genome assembly GCF_002878395.1 of Capsicum annuum. Lineage (NCBI taxonomy): Eukaryota > Viridiplantae > Streptophyta > Magnoliopsida > Solanales > Solanaceae > Capsicum > Capsicum annuum. The sequence goes on along the minus strand of NC_061121.1, from coordinate 127,407,507 downwards.
CACGCCACCTCATAAGGGAGAGGCTATAAGGCATTTAGGAATATTTTATCTTTATGTGTTCTATTTTTGCGCATCAGAATCTAAGATCCTGCAATAATCTCTAATTTTCATTTGGTCTATTATCAAATGTTTCCTCCCAAATAATTTAAAGCTCTAGGAAATTCCTCTGTCCCACTTAAGACAATGCTGACGGGACACAGCCTATTTATGAGATCCAGACCCGGTCTAGGGGTCTAATTCCTTATTACTATTCTTGAGTTCCATTGGTCCTCTCTAGTCCTTCTCGGGCCTTTCAGGCTGATGTGATCAATGTTGAGGTTCTTCATTCTATTCATATGTTGGCTCATTTTGTAGCTTCTCAAACTGAGTATGGTGCTTCTATTACTTCATCTTCTAAGGCCACAAGTATTAGCCAATTAGGAGTTTGAGCCCTCAAGTGTTCATTGGTGTAAAGGTTTAAGATGATCCCTAAGGTTGTATCGATGAGATGTGGAAGATCTTTTAGGTTATGTATGCTTCTAATATTGAGGGAGAGGAGTTTGGCGCATACCAGCTAAAAGATATATATATCAATGGTACGTGGAATAGAAGCAATCTAGGGGAGATAATGTTAACCCTATATTATAGAAGTATTTCTCTAGTACCTTTCTAGACTTCTTATTTTCTCAAGAGTTGAGGAAGGACAAAGCAGAGGAGTTTGTTAATATAAAGCAAAGGAGGATGTGGGTCAGGTAGTATGCCTTGAAATTCCATCAATTATCCAGGTATGCTCCTGAGTTGGTGTCTATCATAAGGGCTAAAATGAGTAAATTTACTTTTGGACTATCCCGTGAGTAGATCTTAGAGTAAGGGTTCTTTGTTAACATGGACATGGACTTCTCCAGGATAGTTGTGTACATGTAACAAGTTAAGAAAAAGAAAATAAAGATGATAGAAATAAATGAGAGGTATGATGTTAGACATATTTATACGTCTAAGCACCATACCTTACCCATGTTTTAGCTAAGTTTTAAAGATAAAATACATAATTCTTGCACTTTGTACATTTTTAGTTAAGTGAGCTGACCTATGTGATTAGCATGCTTTTCATGTACTAATGAGGAAGACTATGACACTTTGGGGACCTGTGGATAGCAAAGGAAACTTCACATAAAAGAAAAGCAGCTTTTGGACTGAATGTGATATATGGGAACTTTTTCCCGGGTAAACTCAATATTTTTAAATAGTTAAGGATGCAGTAGCAATTTATTAGAGAAGGATATTATTAAAAGCATGATGGCTGAATTTTTAGGGATTCATTGTTATGTATTATTTTGAAAACAAGAGAAAGGGACTTAGCTTGAGGAGAAAGAGAGAGAAACATTTTTCTCTCTTATTTTCGCCATTCATCTTCTCCACCAAGATCATTCTATGTTTTAGTGTGATGAATATTTCTATTGTGATTTCCATTTTATTCATGAGTAGCTAAGTTTATTTGTTAAGGTCATGGAAACCATGTAGTATACTCTCTATTGCTATGGGTTTTTGAATTTATGATGTTTAATTCACTTATATCATTAGTCTCTTCGCTATGACTAAATTCTCGTGGTTACAAACATAGGGAATATGCCATTATAGAAAAATCTTGTTTGATAGAAAAGTTACTATTTGGAAAATAGAGTAGTGACAAGAAAATAAGGTTTCCAACTTCTATTTTACATGTTAATGCTTTAGCAAGATTAACTACTTGGAGAGTTCGTATGATTGGTTGTACACTTTGGATTTAAGAGAACTAAGGTGAATAAATCCTTGATGGTTGAGAAACACTTGGATTTAGAATTAGAATACATCTCTCTATAAGTGCATGCATGTATAAATCCTTATTACTCATAGATAATAGAGAAGTAAAAGCTATAAGGTGGACATAACCCTAACTTGTCATTCTCTATGATCAAATATTAATACATATATTGGTTCATTGTTATATTGTAACTATCATTTAAAATTTAAACCAAAACTCCCCATTCAGGAACCTCTGACCAATACTCTAGTAAAAACTACAATACTTAGTAACACAGTATTCCCTATAGGATTTAAGACCCAACCTAGTTGGATTTTATATTTGACAGCAACCGCTTACTCTCTCATAATAGAGGTATAATTTGGGCGTATCAAGGTAGAGTATGAAGTTTATATATTATGATTAGCGTGGAGGTCAATATCAGATGGCATAGATGGTGGAAACTGATTTAAGAATGAGTGGGGCAATTATGTGTCCTACTAGATGGCTAGGGCTCTCTACCTAAAATCATCTAGTGACAAGTTCTTTAGGGTGGTGATAGTTCTAAGGCACAATTATTCATAATTTAGTGGGACCCAATAAACTACATCATAACCTTCTTGTTGATTTTTTGGTCAGCTGCTCAAGGGTATTGTGATAATGGTAGGGACAAGTGCTTGAAGTGTGGTCAACCAGGAAATATGCTTAGAAACTATCCCATTGATGATATTTTTTCTAGAGCAATTAAGTTTCATATTGCCTCTTCATCAGCTACGACACCAAATAGCACCTCATCTAGCTCTGGCATAGATCAGAACTGTTATATGCTCTCACTAACCCCCAGAAGTTTGAGGCATCACCTGATTTAATTATTGGTATGTTGATATACTTTTCCCTTGATGTGTACTATTTTAAGTGTTCGGGGTCCATTCTTTCTTATGTTACCCCATTTGTGGTAATGTATTTTGGTTTTGGTCCTAATTGCATATTAGAATCTTTTTCTTTTTCAACACTAGTAGGTGACACTGTAAAGGGTAGAAAAGTCTATAGGTGTTTTGTGGTATCTGTGGGTAGGAGAGATACTTTGGTGAAATAGGTTAATTTAGACATGGTTGATTTTGACATCTTATTGGGGATGGATTTTTGTACTCGTATTATGGTTTTCTAGACTGTCATACTCATAAGTTCATCATTAAATTCCCTTATAAGCTAATTATTCAGTGGAAAGTTGGTTCTCTGGTGCCTAAATGAAGGTTTATTACATATCATAGTGCTTGGAGATTAATATCAAAGGGGTGTCATTATAATTTAGTTTGTGTTAATGATTCTAACTCTGAAGGTTCTTCTTTACGTTCAATCTCAATAGTAAATGAATTTCATAAGTTCTTCACTGATGACCTTATTGATTTCCCTCCTGATAGGGATATTGATTTGGGGATCGATCTTATTTTTGACACTCTTCCTATCTCCATCGCTTCTTATAGAATGGCTTTTGCTTAGTTTAGGTTCTCTTAGAAGACCTCCTCGAGAAAGGTTTTATCCATTCTAGTGTGTTTTCGTTGGGTTCTTCTATTTTGTTCTTACATAAGAACAATGGTTCCCTTTAGATATGTATTTATTACCGACAATTAAATAAGGTGACAATAAAGAATAAGTACCCTATTCAAAATATATATGGGTTGTTTGATTAGCTTTAGGGTGCTATGTTTTTATCCAAGATTAATCTTCAGTCCAGGAATCATTAGTTAAATATTAAGGAAGTGGATATTCCTAAGACTCCCTTCCAAACTCAATATGGTCATTATATATTCTTAGTCATGTATTTTGGTTGAAGTAATAAAAAAGGTCTTTCAACAATATCTGGATTTGTTCGTTATTGAATACATAGATGATATTCTTGTGTACTCTAATAGTGAGGCTGATCATGGAAATAACCTCTATATCATCGTGTAGACAGTGAAAGATAAATAGTTGTATACTAAATTTTAGAAATGAGAATTCTTGTTGAATACTATTACTTTTTTGGGTCATGTCATTTCTAGTGAAGGGATAATAGAATACCTACAAAAAGTTGTAGTTGTAAAGAAATGTTCTAGGCTTCAAACTCCAACCAATATTAAAAGCTTTTTGGGTTTAGCTGGTTACTATAAGAGGTTTACGAAAAGTTTCTCGACTATAGCTGCCTCATTGACCAAGTTAACCCGGAAGAAGGAGAATTTCTTATGGTCTAATGTTTTTTTAGGGTAGTTTTGAGAAGTTGAAAGATAAGTTGACTTCAACTCTAGTGTTGACCTTAATCGAGGGTAATGATAGATTCATGGTTTATTGCGATGTATACCGTGTAGGACTTGGTTTCATTTTGATGCAACATCGCAAGGTGATATCTCAAACTTCTAGATAGTTGAATGTATAAAAGAAGAATTACCCAACTAAGTACTGAAGTTATTAGTTGTGTTATTCGTGTTAAAGATCCTGCCTTACTATTTGTATGAAGTTCATGTCGATATATTTTTTGATCATTAGAACCTACAATATGTTTGCACCTAGTAAAAGCTTAATCATAGGAAGAGGAGATAGCTTGATTTGCTCAAGGATTATGATATGAGACTTCACTATCAACCAAGTAAATCTAACGCAGTTGTTGATGCCCTTAGCAGGTTATCCATGTTAATTCTAGCATATGTGGATGAGGAGAAGCGAGAATTGGTGGAAGATATTCACCATTTTTCTAACCTTGGAGTTCACTTCTTGGACCCTGAGGATGGTGATTTATTTATGCAAAGTCAAGCATAGCCATCTTTTGGTACTGAAATAAAGAAGGAATAAGTATTGGATCCTGACATAATAAAGTTTAAGGGATATGTAAGTCAGGAGTGGGAAATGGCTTTTATGATTGGTGGCGATGGTTCTTGAGGCACCAAGGTAAATAATTTATTCCTGGTGTAGATAGATTACGAGAAAGGATTTTAGCTGAGGCTCATGGGTTGTGCTATACTATTCATTATTGTTTTCCAATGATTTATCATGATCCTAAGGAGATTTATTGGTGGAACAATATTAAGAAAGATGTGGCCAATTATGGCTAAGTGCATGGTGAGTCAAAAAGTGAAGGTTGAGCACATAAGCATAGTCAGGAGTGGGAAATGGCTTTTATGATTAGTATTGCTTTTTACTTGCAGATGGATGCGCAAGGATAAAGGACTCTTCAAATCTTGGAAGATATGTTTTGGGTTTTCGTGATTGACTATGGTCATAGTTGGGTTGATCATTTACCTCACATAGAGTTTGCTTATAATAATAGTTATCACTCTACCATTGTTATGGCTCCATTTGAGGCATTGTATGGTAGAAAGTGTTGTTCTCCTATTGGTTGGTATGAAGTTTGTGAAAATGAGTTTTTTTTCCTAACTTAGTTTACTAGGACATACATGAAGCTTATTCAGTTTTATGTTCATGTCCCTATTTTAAACTTGGTATCTATTACCATTGCATCCTCAGACATGTATTCATGTATCTTTTCAATTATAAGATCATGCATCAGATATGCATTCTCATCTTGAGAAGCTCAGTGATAAGATTGCTCAGTTACGCACCTATATACCAGTTATCCATGCGTCAGATATGCATGAGTTCAGTATGTTTAGCATGTCAGTCATAAGATCATGTTTCAGTCCTTCATGTTCAGTTCATGTTCGGCTTGTCTCATTCTTCCCTCTAAGTTAAGTCTTATTCGAGGATGAATATTCCTAAAGGGGAGATATTGTAATACCCTAAAAAATCCAACTCACTATTAGCTCCATGTTTCAAGCTTATGCATAGTACATCATGGTTCCTTGGTAGTTTCATGATCAAGGTTAATGTGAATTAAGCTCTCAAATATGTCCTAGATATTGTGCAAATCAAAACATTCCTTACCGATTAAATTCTTGAGAAGGATATTAGTATCATAAACTTCAAACGAGTATATCTATCATTATACTATAAATTTGTGATCCCATGAACTACCAACGGATATATAATTTAATAAGCATTCTGTCGATTCTAAATTCTCCTAAAACGGACACCCGGTCAATAAGTTATGCCTATTTTATGTTTTTGCTGTAAGACGAATGCCATTTTAGTGCATGGCGCGTCGCGCCGAAGGAAAAATTGGCACTATTCAACTTCCAAAAATCCTCCGTGATAGCCCCACTTTACGCCAATCTTCCAGGTCGCAATAATTGGCATTTTAGCAAGATTTGCATCACACCGGGGCCCTAAATCGGGATAAATTTTGCGTAGTTTTAAGTTTTCCTTTTAAACTTCTCAAAGGCAATATGGTAACTTCCCAAAACCATATATATACTCTTAAACATGGGATTGAAGCTCCAAATCAGCCCTTTACATTAATTTTATCAAAATTCACTCAAGGACCATGAAGAACAGGTCTAGGGTTTCTATTGGGATTTCAAGGTTCAAGCAAATTCAATAGTAGATTCCACGAATTCTTAATCTAAGGTATGTGTAGTATTCATCTATGGATCCAATCCGTTCATACAACTCAAGAACCATGTGGTGGTATAAGCATGTACAAGTTGATGATTGTTGTTTAAGTTTCAAAATGATATCTAAAGATATTTTCATGAAACATATGTGGTTGTTAGTTGAAAAACATGAACTGTAGGTGGTTTGATGTGATGCAAGTATGAAATCCACCTATGCTTTAAAGAATGCATCCAAGGTATTTGATAAAATGCCTAGGATGCTAGAAACCCATAATTACATGATTCCATGATATCTAAATGACAAGTCCATATTAACTATACACTTCCATATGAATTTCCATGCTATTTATGCGTTGTTGTTGTGACATGAAGCATGTGTGATAGTGAAAATATGAATTATATACACGAAATGCATCCATGCTCTCCCTACCATGTTGAGATGTGAATAAATACATGAAGTATACTATCCCCTACTTATAATATTATGAATTGTAGACTCTAATCTTGTGATCAAGTCATGTCATGTGTGCTAGTTTCCTTCTATCAAGTCCTGGGGGCATTCGAACCCGAAAAATATAGTTGTGTACCTAGAGCAATGTCATCTGCCATGATAAATCTCAGTCAAGCTATACTCTATAGAACTCAGTCAGTCGTGTGACTCAGGAAACATCAAAAATCTCATGATCTTAGTTAGCTCTTAGATAATAGTACTACTCTGTCAGTCAATGAATGTTAGTTATTCTGTCCATGTACAGCCAGTTGAATCATATTCAGTCCCTTCAGATAGTAGTAGAAGTTAGCACCGAGTGAATCCAAGGATGGGAACTCACCTGCTAGTTCAGGGTGTGATTCTTAGCAGTCATCCTTGTGTTCCAGAACTACGTAGCCAGCGCAGGTTGAGACATCTTAACCTGTCAGATTAGGGTTGATGAGGTGGCTTAACTTGTTAGTTTAGTGTCCCACCGTTCTCACTTTGAGTACCTTCCAGATAAAAGTCACTCACAACTATTCTTAACAGTGGCGCGGCATTGATACTCCTCCATTCGGGGCGGAGATTAGACCCCACCTTAGCGATAATGGTATACATGGGGCACGTCGGTTAAACAACTACCTCCCACAGTTTTAGTATTAGTCTCAACAAAATAACTGTGATAGTTCTTTAGATAACCGTATACCAAGACTATTAGATACAGTCAAATTTAGTTATAGCACAGGACTTGGAGAGTTCTACCAGATTCAGGACTGTTAGACACAGTTGCTCATGTTATTAGAACTACAGTTCTAGTCATGTATTTGTGTACAAATTTAGCAACCATGTACTCACGATCTCTATTACTATGTATGTATATTTGTACTCTTATGTTCATATCAGTCAGTCAGTTAGCATTATTCATGCATGTAAAGCCTTTGCATTATCCTACCTCACTAGTATACTCAGCACTCCAGTTGTACTGATGCATTTAAGTTATGGTGCTTTCTTTTTAAGTTTCACCATAGGTCTAGAGCCACGAGTTCCAGACCAGCAGTAGCTTTCCAATTGCAGTGTTTCAGTGAGTCCTCATCTAAAAAAGGATAATATGATTTGATTTATTCATTTATTACTTCAGTTCAGTTTCATGGAGTTAGTTGGAGACATGTTCCTTCAAATCCTTATTTAGACAGTACTTAGAGGCTTTTAGATTTAGTCAGATTTAGCTTTCATATTCAGTATTTAGTTTTATATTTAGTTATTTTGGGTATTCATTACCCCATGGATATCACTATATCTCTTTAGTTTACCCTTATGGCCTACTTGTTCAGGTTTTATATATATTATATGTATGTTATGCAGTGTACAGGTACAGATATCAGTAATGGGTTAGCTTGTGGCTCCTCAGGGTAATGAGCACCATGTAGTAATCTAATTCAAAAAATTGAGGCATTACAAACTTGGTATCAGAGCTAGGTTTTGATCCGAGGACCTATGGGCTATGGCCCCACCACGCTTCTACTACACCACTCTGCAGTACATGAGGCTATAAGATGTTTTAGGAATAGTTTCCCTTCTTGAAGTATCCATGTCATGCTAGTGAGCATAATTCTAAGTTAAATTCCTAGTCTAATCCGTTCTTTCCTTATTTTGGAATATATCCTCAAAGAGAAGAAACTAGCCAACTCCTCAACTCGAAGATCCTTTGGGCGAACATGCTTCTCATGTGGAGTTTAGAGCCACATTCTCCACACTTTCTCAGTCTGTGGCTTCCCAAAATAAAAGGCCACCAGCTATTTCGGCCTATCCAGTAGCGAATTCCATAGAAGCTAGGATTTAGGACTTCACCCGAATGAACCCTCTATCTTTCCATGGGTCTAAGTCTGATAAAGACCCTCAAGAGTTCATTGACCAATTTTAGAAGGTCATTAAAATCAAGGGTGTTACTTCTGTTCAGAGTGCTGATTTAACAACATATCAGTTGAAAGATGTGGCTCACACTTGGTACAAACAGTGGATGTCCGAGATGGTAGATGGCGCAGGTTCTATTGGTTGGGAAAAATTTTTCACGACTTTCTTAAACAGATTGTTTCCCCAAGATCTGAGGAAAGCCAAAGTTCTTGAGTTTATCAACCTCAGGTAGGGAAATATGAAGGTTAGGGAGTATTCTCTTAGATTTACTCAACTAGCCAGGTATGCCCCTCATGTGGTTACAGACAATAGGGCTAAGATGAGAAAGTTCGTGTCAGGGCTAAACGATAGCGTGGTGAATAAGTATAGATCTGCAATGCTGAACAGTATTGTGATGCATCCAGAGTGGGTTTAAGTTGTGTCCTCATACATTATGGTAAGGTCATAACCTACGCCTCCAGAAAATTAAAGCCCCATGAGAAGAATTATCCTACTCATTATCTTGAGTTAGTATCCCTATTTTTTGCCTTAAAGATTTGGAGGCATTATCTTTATAGAGTTTAAGCAGACCTCTTCACAGATCATGAGAGTCTCCAGTATGTATTTTCTCAAAAAGATCTCAATCTTCATCAGAGAAGGTGGTTAGATCTCTTGAAGGACTATGACATAAGTTTCCTTTATCATCCAGGCAAGGCCAATTCTATGGCTGATGCTCTCAGTAGACTCTCTATGGGCAGTATTCCTCACGTTAAGGATGGCAAGAAGAAGATAGCTCAGGAAATCCATCAGCTTGCCTAACTAGGTGTTCTCTTAGTCGATTCTTCAGAGGGTCATGTATGTATTCAGAGTAGTTGAGAGCCATCTCTAGTTTCCAAGGTAAAAGAAAAAAAAGACATAGATCCTATCCTTGTCAAGATGAAAGAGTCAGTTAAGAATCAGAAAGTTTAGCTTTTCCCCCAAGGGGGAGCCGGTGCTCTTCGTTGTTAGGGTCGTTTATGAATTCCAGGTGTAGATGACTTAAGGCAATGAATTCTTGCAGAAGCGTATGGTGTGCAATATTCCATCTATCTAGGGGACACTAAGATGTACCATGCTTTATGGGAGATCTATTGGTGGAGTGGGATGAAGAGTGATGTTGCAGAGTTTATGGCTAAGTGCTCTACTTGTCAGCAGGTTAAGCTAGAGCATCAGAAACCTAGTGGTTCTATGTAGGAGTTCACCATTCCTACTTGGAAGTAGGAAGAAGTAAACATGGACTTCGCGATGGGTTTACCTAGACCTCATCATCATCATGATTCAGTTTGGGTTATTATAGATAGAATGACCAAGTCAGCCTATTTCATTCCTGTTCGTACTATCTATTTAGCTAAGGATTACGCCAAACTCTACATCAAGGAGTTGGTCAGATTACATGATGTTCCTTTATCTATCATCTCATATAGAGGTACCTACTTCACCTCTCACTTTTGGAAAGCATTCTATAAGGGTCTCGGTACCCAAGTTTATCTCAATACAGTGTTTCATCCTTTGATAAATGGTCAAGTAGAAAGCACTATTCAGAGTCTTGAAGAATTGCTAAAGGCATGTGCAATTAATTTCAAGAGAAGTTGGGATGACCACTTGGCCTTGATTGAGTTTGCATACAATAATAGCTATCATTCCAGTGTTTAGACGGCTTCATTTAAAGCTCTCTATGGTAGGAGATGTAGATCTCCGATCGGTTGGTTCAAAGTTAGTGAGGCCTCAGTCATAAGTTTTGAGATTGCAGCCTATGAGCTTAATGATGTGCCATACTAAAGGTATGAATAATAGGATTAGGATATGGGTGTTACTGAGAGTCATTACTATGGAAGGATTTCTCCAATGCATTATGGACTGCTTCTTTCCTTAAGAGTTAAGGATTTCTCCAATGTATTATGGACTGCTTCTTTCCTTAAGAGTTGAGGGAAACAAAAGCAGAGGAGTTTGTTAAATTGGAGTTAGGGGAGATGTCTATAAAAGAGTATGCCTTGAAGTTTCACAAGTTGTCTCGGTATGCTCCAGAGGTGATGTTTGATATGAGGCTTGGATGACAAATTTTTCTTTAGGACATTCTCATGAGTTGATGCTTAAGAGTAAAGCTACCTTGCTGATCAAGGACATAGATATCTCTAGGTTAGTTGTGTATATGTAGCAGGTTGAGAAAAAATAAGTAGGCAGTTTTAAGTGAGAGGTAGGGAAAGAAGTTTAAGTTTTCTTAATAGGATAGTGGTCAACAGAATTGTTGCAAAGTTAGTGGTAACTAGCGAAAAAAGAAGTATGGGAGTTCTGGTTCCTTTTCCATGCCTATTGCTCCTTACCCAAAGTCGTCGGGTGATAGGAATTTCCATGGTGGGAACAACTTAAGGGAACATGTTACTAAATCTCCAGCTAATGGCTTAGCAAAATCCATCCTGTCCTCCTTATAGGTTTTGTTGTTATCTGCATTAGGGTTTTTTCAATGAGGGAAGAGACAAGTTCTTTGGTTGTGTCAGCCAGGCCATATGCTTAGAAACTATTATATTGGTAATGTTTTCTCAAGGAAAAACAAGGTTCCAGTTGCTTCGTCTTCATCTCCTATAATAAATAGTGCACCATCTAGTTCCGGCACTAGTCAAAACTATCTTAATGCTCTAGCAACTCAAAAGAAGTTTGAGGCATTGCCTGATGTCGTGACTGGTATGTTGTAACTCTTTTTTTGTGATGTGTATTATTTACTTGATCTAGGGTCTGCACTATTTTATGTAACTCCATTTGTACCTGTGTATTTTGGATTTGGTTTGGAGTGTGTTTCTAACCTATTTTTAGTTTCTACCCCTCTAGGTGACTCTGTGATTGCTAAAAGAGTTTATAGGGGGTGTGTTGTAACTGTTGGTAGTAATAAACTTTTGGGGTTTTGTTTGAATTACATACGGTGTATTTGTATATCATATTAGGGATGGTTTGGTTGTACTCATTCCATGCATCTCTAGACTATCTGACCCATCAGATTATCTTTATATTCCCTAATGAGTCAGTTAATTAGTGGGAGGGCGGTTCCCTAGCTCCAAAAGGGAAGTTTATATCCTATGTTAAAGCCCAAAGATTAATCTAGAAGATGTGTTTCTATCACTTAGTTTTTGTTAACGATTCTAACTCAAAGGGTTCTGTTTTTTCATTCGGCTCTAATGGTGAATAAATTTCCTGAGGTCTTCCCTGATGACCTTCCTAGTGATTTTCCTGATAGGGAGATTGAGTTTGGTATTGATCTTGTTTTGAACACTCATCCAATTTATATTCCCCCTTATAGAATAGCTCCAACTGAGCTAAAGGATCTTAAGGAGGAACGTAAGAATCTTTTGGATAAGGGTTTAATTCATCATAGTTTGTCCCCGTATGGTGTACTTATGTTATTTATGTTTAAGAAGGATAGTTCTCTTCATACGTGCATTAATTACTGATAATTAAATAAGGTGAAGATAAAGAATAAGTACCCTTTTCCAAGGATAGATGACTTATTTCATCAGTTAAAGGGTACCAAATTCTTTTCCAAGATTGATCTTCGATCAAGGTATCATCAGCTTAAGATTAGGGAGGTAGATATGCCTAAGACAACTTTCCCTACCTGGTATAGGCTTTTTGAGTTCTTTGTGATGTTTTTTGATTTAATCAATGCCTTGGTGGAATTTGATGAATAGGGTTTTTATTAGTTTTTGGAGTCTTTTATCATTGTATTCATAGATGAAATTTTTGTATACTCTAAGAGTGAGGTGGATCATTCCAATCAGCTCCAAGTTATGTTGCATACATTTAAAGAACAACAATTGCATGCAAAAATTTTTAAATGTGAGTTTTGGTTTAATGCTGTCACTTTTATTGGTCATATTATTTCTAGTTAGGGGATCATAGAGGATCGATAGAAGAATGTTGTGGTTAAGAAGTTGGGTAAACCAACGTTTCCAACAGAAAATCAGAGCTTTTTAGGTTTAGTAGGTTATTACAGGAGGTTTGTATAAATGTTTTCTTCTATAGTTGCCTAGTTGACTAAGTTAACTCAAAAGAATGTAACGTTCTTATAGTCTGATACATGTGAGGGTATTTTTGGTAAGCTGAAGAACAAGTTTACTTCGGCTTTAGTTTTGACCTTTCATAAAGAGTGATGGGTTTGTGTTTTACTGTGATGCATCCCATGTGGGACTTTGTTGTTTTCTAATGCAGCATCGTAAGGTGATATCTTATGCCTCTAGTCAATTGAAGGTGTTTGAGAGGAATTATCCTACTCATGATTTGGAGTCATTAGGTGTGTTATTTGTGCTGAAAATCTGACCGCACTATTTGTATGGAGTACATGTGAACATCTTTTTTTATCACAAAACCCTGCAGTATGTGTTCACTTAGAAAGAGCTTAACCTTAAGCATAGGAGGTAGCTTGATCTTCTCAAGGACTATGACATGAGTCTTCACTACCATCTAGGTAAAGTTAATATTATACGTGATGATCTTAGCAGGTTTTCCATAGGGTGTCTTGGTCACGTGGATAAGGAGAAGTGGGAGTTGGTGAAAAAAATTCACCATTTAGCTAACCTTGGGGTACGCCTCTTGGACTCTGAGGATGGTGGAGTTTTCATTCAGAATTCAGCGTACTCATCTCTTGGTGCTAAAATCAAGGAAAAATAGATGTCAGATCCCGTCTTATTAAGGATCAATGGGGATGTTAGTGCACAGAAGGTGATGTCCTTCGAAATTAGTGGTGATAGTACTTTTTGGAACCAAGAGTGGTTATGTGTTCCCCATGTCGATTGTTTTCGAGAAAGGATCTTGGATAAGGCACATGAATCACACTATTTTGTTCTTCCTGCTTTGATGAAGATGTATCATGACCTTAAGGAGATGTATTGGTTGAATTGTATGAAGAGAGATGCGGCTTATTTTGTGCCCAAGTGCATGGTGTGTCAACAAGTGAAAGTTCAGCACATGATGCCCGGAGGATTGTGACAAGATATTGAATTGCTTGAATGAAAATGGGAAGTGATCAAAATAGATTTCGTTATAGGTCTTCCATGTTCTCAGAATCAGTTTGATTTGGTTTGGGTCATCGTGGATAAGATGATAAAGTTAGCTCACTTTTTGTAGTAAGGACTAACATTTTTGCTGAGGATTATGCGAGGTTGTATCTTCACGAGATTGTGAAGCTACATGGGCTACTGGTTTCTATCATCTCAGATTATGGTACAGTTTACATCTCATTTTTGGCAGTTATTTAAAAAAGGTTTAGGGACCAAAGTGGGTCTTAGTACTACTTTTCACACTTAGTCGGATGTGCAAGAAAACTGAACTATTCAGACGTTGGAAGATATGCTTCGTGTGTATGATTGGCTATGATGGTAGTTGGGTTGAGTATTCACTTCTTACAGAATTTGCTTACAATAATACCTATCACTCTATGCTTTGAATGGCTCTATTTTAAGCCTTGTATAGTAGGATATATAGATCTCCAATTGAGTAGTTTGAGGTCTATGAGGCTCAAATTTGGTTTACCAAGCCATGGAAAAGGTGAAGGTGATTCGCGATAGGCTTAAGGCTCCCCATAGGCGCCAAAAGTCCGATATCGATATAAGGCAATGAGAGTTAGAGTTTGAGGTTTGGGATAGGGTATTCCTGAAGGTGTTTTCTTTAAAAGGAGTGGTTCAGTTTGGTAAGAAGTTAAAGCTCAGTACCCAGTATATCGGTCCTAACTTTTTCTTTAGAAAGGTTGGTGAGGTTGCATATGAATTGGATTTGCCTTCTAGTTTGATCTTTATTCACCCAATATTCCATGTTTCTACATTGAGAAAGTGGATGGGTGATATGTCACAAATTATGCCTATTAGAGATATTAGTATATTGGACTTTTCGTATTATGAGGAGGTCTCGGTTGTGATGTTACATGGTTAGGTTCGTCAGCTGCGGACAAAGGATGTATCTTCGGTTCACGTTCTATGGAGGAACCACAAGGTTGAAAAAGCTACTTGGGAAGCGGAAGAGGGCATGAATTCTAAGTATCCATTCCTATTTTCTTCTCTAGGGATTCGTACACAAGGTATGAGTTCTTTTTCACATTTTTGTTTTCTAACTTAGTTAAAGGTGGAATAAGGGCGTGGAAGTTTAAATCGTTATTGTACAGTCATGCCCATCATTAAAGAACAAATGATCAAAGTTGGGGAGAATTAAAATACCTTGTGTTCTAGTCCTTGCAAAAATTTTTGGGTTTTAAGTCTTCTGTTAATTGTATGACTCACCATATGAGTTGTATGGTGAGGTACGGGTCATGTGACTCATCTCATATGATGGCCACTATTTGGTGGCTAATTTTCTAGTATGGTTGCGGTTGTATGGGTATGAGTCATAGGTTTAGTGATGGGTCAGTTGGTTGATCATTCACATAATTAGAAATTTGGTAACATAGCTTGGATCTAAGTATGAGTGGCTTACCATGAGTCCTGAGGATAGGGTACAAGTTGTATATTTCAACTCATCTGTTTGACATTGTCCACCCATCTTGATTTTCTTATTGGTATGTGTTAAGGGTACTTCTTTTATAATTGGGTGTTAGTTGGTTTTGGTGGTTACATGTTGGACAGTGTTGGGGTCTACGTGGTTTCCTACGGCATGAATGGTGGAGACCACTTGTATGTTAGGGTACAATTTTGATGGAGTAATCATACCCATTGCGAGAATTCTTTTATAATTTAAGTTGGGGGCATTCTAGACATTTCCCCTCTTAATCCATTACTACCCTATGAGCTAAATCACTATTGGAACTTTATTTACCCTATTATTCTAATCTTAATCAATCAAAAACTATCTCAAATATCTCTCAAGATCTTGGGTTAAGTAAAGGATATAGTGTAACGCCCCAATTTTCTAAACTGGAGTGCTACACGGTGCTCATGACCCCGAAGGACCACAAGCTAACCAATGACTAATATTTGTCCTGGTACACTACATAATATATGTATATAAATGTAGAAACATGAACTGAATGGACGTAAAGTTCAATACTGAACGTAATTTGAATAATGACAATGTTTGAATAAAGTTGTATCATAATACCAAAGCAAAACTTAAATATTGATGTTTGAATTAAGTCTGTAATGTAGTCCGTAATCTAGTCTAAAAGACTCTAACTGTCTGAAGTAGGGAGTGGAAGGAACATGTCTCCAACTAACTCCCAACTACTGAAAGCAAAACTGAAATATTGAAGTAATAAAGTAGTAATCATGTCCTCGGAGAATGAGGACTCACTGCTAACTTGGACTACTGAAATCTGCAATTGTGCTGCTTCTCTAGAACTCGTGCCTCTGAACCTATGGCATAAAATAAAACACCATTGCATGAATACGTCAGTACGACTGAATGTACTGAGTATACGAGTGAGGTTGGCTACATACAAAGGGTTTATATGCATGAACAATGCTGACTGATATCAAAGTGAGAATACATACATACATAAGTAACTATAACTGAACTCGTGGTGATATTGACTACTGAGTCTGAATGCTGACAATATGAGTGTACCGATACTGAGATACTCAATAGATGAACGACTATTTCTGACAATTCGAGTTATGAAGAACTGGTATATTTACTATGTCTAACTGTCCTAAAACTGAATAGTGATAACGTGAGTTATGATGGCTATTATAACTAATATGACTGTGATAATCAGCATAACCAGCATAACTGATAATGAGCGAATGTATCTGACAGTCTAAGTTCTGATGGAACTATCTGAGTTTTGTTCTGTATGTAGTAACTAAATCTGAGATCACTCCTATCTAGCAGGTAATCTCTGAGTATAATGATAATAAAGATGATTTGACATAGTGTAAGATCAGTCATACCTAGCAGGTGATCTCAAAATTTGATAATACTGATACTAATTGACCATAGTTGAGGTCAGTCATATCTAGTGGGTGATCCCGAAGTCTATTGATAATGATAAGCATTGACTGTATCTAATAGTCCTGATTCTCTAACTGAAACCATGGGATATATTCATCTAACCGACATACCCCTTTCTAGTTAGTCTGGGCTCCAACCTGTAACCCCAGTTGAAAGGTTGTCAGTACCGCACCACTGGTAAAGACAACGGCTGTAGAGTCAGTCCTAATATTGTGGGTGACCCCTGGGATTAGTCCTATACATTTAAATGTGCTAATGGGTGATTCCTGAGTATGTTAGTCCTATCTAACGGGTGACATCTCATACCTACGCTAGCTACGTAGTTATGAAACTTAGGGATTTCTTCTAGGGATCTCAGTCCTATCTACTGGGTGAGTCCCCATCCCTAGGCTCGCTCAGTTCTTTATCCTACTCCCATCTGAAAGACACTAAACTGATTAATTGAGCAGAACTGAGCAGCTTAGCTGAACTGAACTGATTAGTTGAACTGGTACTATTGGTATTGTTTAGCATAGCTAAACTGAGTTTACTGAGTTTCGTTAACTTACGGAATGTACTTATGTCTGTGGAGTGACTAAGAGTACTATAGTTATTGAGATTTTTCTTGGAATCCTGAAATCACTGAAATTACTGAACTACTGAGATTTTCTGAGTGATATGGTTGACTAAGTTCGATAGATCATGGCTTGACTTAGTGTATTAGGAAACATGATAGGCTCTAGACACACTGCTAAATGGTCGGGTACAAGTACCCCCAGGACTCGATGGAAGGAAACTGACAAAACATAACTTTGCTCTTCTTGAACATATGACCAATATTCATAATTCAAAATACCATTATTTGCGAATTCATACTACACATAGTTCACAAAGTCTTATACATGGAAGGGAATACACAAAACAACAACATGCCATATATCCATCAGTCTAGTTTCATGAACATTCCATCAACAAGCATGATGCATATCAATATTGTAGAAGTCATTATTTTCATAAGGGTATAGCATTCATTTGTCATTTAGGTCACAATTCAACTATAATACATGACTTCTAGTATTTTAGGCATTTTATCAAACACCTTACATTCACACTTTGTGGCATAGGTGTATTCTTCAATTTAACAATTTGGACCCACCCAAACTCATTGATTTCAAATAACATGCTCACATATTTCCTGAAAATACATTAAGATACCATCATGAAAGTCTAATAACAACCATCAACATGAAAATGATCACACCATAACATGAAAATCATAATTTATTATTTAAAACATCATTCTTGGACTCCATGGATGAACACTACTCATACCTTTGGGATTGAATCTTGAAAGAAATTTGACCTTTTTAGAATGTTCATGGATTGGGAATCTTAATTCTTGAATATCTTGTGGAGAGTTTGATGGGATCTTGAAGTTAATTAAGAAGAAACCCAAAGTTTGTTCTGGGGAACAAATAGGGTTAAGAGCTTTTTAAACTAAATACCAATAGCTAAATACATGTTGTTGGTGTTGTGGGGATAAGTTTTAAGGTGAGGTAAAAAGACCAAAATACCCCTACAAAATTACTTCGCAGGTGCTGAAATTATCAGCTGACGGCCAAGGCTGATAAGCTGTCAGATCTGTGATAGCCCGTCAGCCCAGGTTTTCACCAAGGACCTGAAATTGATGGTTTTATTCCTAAGGTTAATGACATTTACTGATAAGTCATCAGAAATGTGATAAGCCATCAAACAAGTCATCATAAATGTAACAAGCCATCAGACAGGTCATCAGAAATGTGGTAAGCCATCAAACAGGTCGTCACTCAGTTTCCAGGATGACATACTGGAGTAAAATGTGTATAAATTTTTATTTAGATATCAGATTTTTGTTAAATTGGTATAGTGGGAAAGATAATTCAATTATATATCTTTTACTGGGTCATGAGATCAAAAATTCATATTACAACGACAGATATGCTCATTTGAATTTGACTATTGCAATATCCTTCCCAAGAATTCAATCGGTAAGGAATATTTTGATTGTTTTGATAGATGGGAGTTATTTGAAGCCTTAATATACATCTAAATTACTCGTAAAACTATAAAAGAATCATGATGTACTAATCATGAGATTGAAACATTTCACTAATATTGGAATGGACTTTTTGGGGTATTACAATATCTCCTCCTTTGGAACATTCATCCTCGAATAAGACTGACTGAGAGGGGAGGAATGATAGACCGAACATGAGCTAAAAATGAATAATTAAAAGATGATTTCATGACTTACATGACTGATAAACTGACTACATCATACTAAACATACATATTTGATATATGTGTAAATTATTCGTGGATGCATGGCTTAGGTTTCTGATAACTGAAGTTCTCCCAATGAGAATACCTATCTAATGCATGATTATATATCTAAAATGGCACATGTATGCATGACTGAATATGCAATATTACTTATTATCAAGTTTATGATGTAATCCTAAACGAGGAACTGAATAAGTTTAAAGAGAACTGTTACCCTACACGGGAATGCTAATGAACTTGAGATCGTTTACTAAACATGCATGAGCGGAAATATTAAAACATAACTGAGTCTATATTAGGACATATAAACTGAACATCATGAACTGAACTGAGCTTCTGAATACATGGTTTACAGATGAATTTGGGATTTTAAGGGTCAACTTATGAGTACCATATATCTAAACTAGATTTGTTATAGGAATAGAAACTAAATGAGTTAAGACATGAGAGCATTAAGGATTTGTAGGGTATCTCCCCCTTGGGATACTATGTCCTTCTAAGAATGCTCACCTTGTTGAGACAGTGGGGTGATGTACGAGGAATCTATGAATTATATTATAACTGAACTTTAGGAGTCTGAAACTTATGCAGATACTAGGAGGTTCTACCTAGGAATATTTACAGACTCTGACACTTCATAAAACATGAATAGATGTAAGGATGAGAAAACAAACTATACCAATCTGATTGCTTGATTGCTAAACTGACTTACTGACTTTACTACCTAAATCGATCTGAAACATAAGCTCAAAGAGAGAATGAGATACAACAATGCATACCATGAACATGAATGGCTTGTAATGTACCCGAATCTAGGTCAGGGAAATTTTTTGGATCATGACGGATCTGGAGTGCATAAAGCTTATTCTGAAACTGACCACTCTTGGTGCACTGCTGACATAAATCTTTACCCCTCTATGCGAGAACTCTACACTCTCACATCCTGTGGCCTAGCTTGCCACACCAAAAGCATAAATCACTAGGTGCCCTACAAGCACCTAGGTGATTCCTACCACACTCTTTGCAAAGTTGATAAGTAATACTCCTATTCTTACAACCCTGGGTCTCAAAACCTGGTGCCCCATCATGATGGTCATTCCTGAACTTGGGTACTGGTGCACTAGCTGAGGATGGAGCTGGGACTGAAAAATTTTGACTATACTGAGAACGGTTACCACCCTCTGACTTAGGTTGAGCAAATATGAAAGTACTTGTCCTTGCTATCTTACTCTATCTCTCCCTTATCCTAATCTTCTTCTCTTTTATTTGCTGAGCATGAGTCATAAGTCTGGATAAAGTCATATCACTATTCAACATCGTAGACCATACTAGTATTCACCCCTGAGATAAATTTACTCATCTTAGCTCTTCTATCTAAAACCACATAAGGGGCATATCTGGCTAATTGAGTAAACTTGAGAGAATACTCTTTCACTATCATATTTCCCTGCCTAAGGTTGATGAACTTAAGTACCTTGTCTTCTCTAACATCTAGTGGAAAGAATCTATCAAGGAAAGTAGGGGCAAACTCTTCCTATCCTATAGAACCTACATCATCTAACCTTTCTGACTTCCACTATTGTACTAAGTATGAGCCACATTTTGCAACTTATATGCAAATAACTCAGCACTCTCAATAATAGTCACTCCCACGACATCGGTATCCTTCTTAATTTGATCAATGAATTCCTGAGGGTCTTCATTGGTATTACACTTAAATAAAGTAGGAGGATTCATTCAGGTGAATTCTCAAATCCTAGTTGTAGCTGAATTGGCCACTGGGATGGTGAAAATGACAGCTGTTCATTCATGCTGGGCAGTGACTGACTGAGCAAGTGTAGTGATTGTGGCCCTGAACTCTACCTGAGAAACATGTTTGCCTAAAGGATCTTCGGGATGAGGGGCTATCTGACTTCTTCTCTTAGGAGGCATATTCTAAAATCAAGAGGAGAAACAGATTTGACTGAGAAATTAACTTGAGATTATACTCATAGGAACAACATATTATTAACTTGTAGTGACTTTACTAGCTAACTCCTTCTGAAACATAAGCTCGAACAAAGAAAGAGATCTAACAATGCAAACCGTGAACATTCTTCACGAAGCGTACATCACTGCCTGCCCTACATGTACCTAGGTTATTCCTACCACACTCTTCACAAAGCGTATAGGTATGACTCCTACTCTCACAACCCTGGGCCTCGGAGCTTGGCGCCTCATCATGACAGTCATTTCTGGACTTGGATACTGGAGCACTAGCTGAGGATGGAGTTGGGACTGAAAACTTCTAACTATGCTGAGAATGTTTTCCACCCTGTGACTTAGGTTGATCAAAACTGAAACTACTTCTCCTTGCTCTCTTACTCTATCTCTCCCTCATCCTAATCTTTTGCTCCTCTATCTGGTGAGCATGAATTATAAGCCTGGCTAAAGTCATATCACTATTCAACATCGTAGACCTGCACTTATTGACCACACTATCATTCACAACTGAGACAAACTTACTCATCTTAGTTCTGCTATCTAAGACGACATGAGGGTCATGTCTGGCTAATTGAGTAAACTTGAGAGAATACTCTTTCACTATCATATTGCCCTGCCTAAGGTTGATGAACTGAAGTAGCTTGTCTTTTTTAAGATCTAGGGGAAATAATTTATCAAGGAAATCAGAGAAAAACTCCTCCCACTCTATAGAGACTGCATCATCTAACCTTTCTGACTTTCACTGTTTGAAGAAAGTATGAGGCATATCTTGCAACAGATATGCAACTAACTCAGAACTTTTAATAGTAGTCAGTCCCATGACATCGATAACCTTCTAAATCTGATCAATGAATTCTTGAGGGTCTTCATCTGTATTAGACCTAAAGAAAGAAGGAGTAATTATTCGGGTGAATTCTCTAATCCTGGATGCAGCTGAATTGGCCACTGGCTTGGCCAGAATGATAGTTGGTCGTTCATGTTGGGCAGTGACTAACTGAGCAAGAGTAATGAATGCAGCCTTGAACTCCACATAAGAAACATGTTTGCCCAAGGGATCTTTGAGCTAAGGGGCTGGCTGATTTCTTCTCTTTTGAGATATGTTCTAAAATCTAGAGGAGAAATAGATTTGACTAAGAGATTAACTTAAGATTATGCTCATAGGCACGACATGAATGCTGAAAAAAGGGAAACTATTCCTAAAACATCTTATAGCCTCTCGCACTTAAATGTGGAGCGCAACACACCCATGTACAAGAATCCACTAGATGTGGCTTTCAGACTTCCTAGGACTCAGTTGAACCTTAGGCCCTTGTACCAAGTTTGTATTGCCACAACTTTTTAAAGAAAATTGCTACACGGTGCTCAAAAACTCGAAGGACCATAAGCTAACCCATGATAATGAGTCTATTGATAATGATAAATATTGACAGTATCTGACAGACCTGATTCATAAACTAAAACTGTGGGATCTATTCATCTAACCGACATGCCCCTTTCTAGCTAGTATGGGGTCCAACTAGTAACCCAGTGTATCGATACTAAGATAGTGAATAGATGAACAACTATTTCTAACAATTTGATTTATGAAAAACTAGTCTAATTGTCTGTGTCTAACTATCCTGAAAATGAATACTGATAACGTGAGATACAATGACTGATATAACATCTATGACTATGATGATCAGCATAACCGATGTAACTGAATACTTAGCGACTGTATCATATAGTCAATGTTCTGATGGAACTATCTGAGTTCCATTCTGTATGGAGTAGCTGAATGTAAGATCACTTGTATCTAGCGGGTGATCTCTGAGTATAATAAAAATAAAGATAATTTGACTTAGTCTGAGATCAGTCCTACCTAGGGGGTGGTCTCTAAATCTGATGATACTGATACTGATTGACCATAGTTGAGGTCAGTCCTATCTAGTGGGAGATCCTAGAGTCTATTGATAATGATAAAGATTGACTATATCTGACAGTCCTAATTCTATAACTGAAACTATGGAATGTATTTATCTAACCAACATGCCCCTTTCTAGCTAGTCAGGGGTCCAACCTGTAACCCCTGGTAAAGACAATATCTATGGAGACAGTCCTAATCTAGCGGGTGACCACTAGATTAGTCCTATATACTTAAATGTGCTAACAGGTGATTCCTGAGTATATCAGTCCTATATAATGGGTGACATCTCATACCTACGCGATCTACATAGTTCTGGAACTTAGGAATTTTTTCTAGGGATCTCAATCCTATCTAGAGGGTAAGTCTCCATCCCTAGGCTTTCTTAGTGCTAAATCCAAATCCCATCTATAAGACACTGAACTAATAAATTGAGCCGAACTGATTAATTAAACTAAACTATCTAGCTAAACTGAACTGGTTAGGTGAACTTATACTATCCGTATTATTTTGCAGAGCTAAACTTAGTTTACTGAGTTTTGTTGACTGATGGAATGTACTGATGTCTGAGGACTGACTGAGAGTACTATAGTTATTAAGATTTTACTTGGAATCCTGAAATCACTGAGATTACTGAACTACTTAGATTTTCTGAGATTTCCTGAGTCATATGGTTGATTGAATTCTATTGATTATGGATCGACTGAGAGTATAAGGAAACATGACATCGCTCTAGGAACACAGCTAAATTTTCTGGTACAAGTACCCCTAGGACTAGATAGAAGGAAAATGGTAAACCATGACTTTTCCCTTCTTGAACACATGACCGATATTCATAATTCAAAATACCATAATTTAGGGATTTCATACTACACATAGTTCTCAAAGTCATATACATGGAAGGGAATTCACATAACAACATCACATATGTCCATCAATCTAGTTTCATGAACATTCCATAAAAAATCATAATTCATAACAATACCATAAAAGTCATTATTTTCGTAAGAGTGTAGCATTCATTTGTCATTTAGGTCACAATTCAACTATAATACATGACTTCTAGTCTTTTAGGCATTTTATCAAAAACCTTACATGCACACTTTGTGGCATAGGTGTATTCATCAATTTAACAATCTTGAGCCACCCACACTCATGGATTTCAACTAACATACTCACATAATTCCTGATGATACATTAAGATACCATCTTGAAACTCTAATAACAACCATCAACATGAACATGATCACACCATAACAAGAAAATCATAATATATTATTTAAAACTTTATTCTTAGACTCCATGGATTAAAGGAATCCATGGATGAACACTACGCATACCTTAGGGATTGAATCTTGTAAGAAAATTTTTCTTTCTTGAATGTTCTTAGATTGGGAATTTTAATTCTTGAATATCTAGTAAAGAGTGATCTTGAAGTTAATTGAGAAGAAATCCTAAGTTTGTTCTTGGGAATAAAGAGGGTTAAGATATTTTGGAACTAAATACCAATAGGTAAAGACATGTTTTTAGTGTTTTTTGTCATGGGGCTAATGTTCAGGGTGAGGGAAAAAGACCCGCCGACGACCAAGGTTGATAAGCCGACAGATCTGTTATAGCTTGTTAGCCTAGGTCGTCACCTAGGTCCTGAAATTGATGGGTTTCTACCTAAGGATGATGACATTAGCTGTTAAGTCATCAAAAATGTGATATGCCGTCAGACAGGTCGTTTGAAATGTGATAAGCTGTCAGACAGGTCATCACTCAGTTTCCAGGCTGACATGCTGTAGTAAAATGGGTATAACTCTTTTCTCCGATATCGGATATTAGAAAAATTGGTATCATTGGAAAGATAATTCAATTATATATCTTTTTGTGTGGGATGAGATCAAAAATTCATAGTACAACGAGAGATATGCTCATTTGAAGTTAACAATAGTAATATCCTTCCTAAGAATTCAATTGGTAAGGAATGTTATGATTCGTCTGACAGCTTGGAGTTATTTGAATCCTTAATATACCTCTAAATTACTCATAAAACTTAAAAGAATTATAATGTACTATGCATTATATTTAAACACGATAGAAATATTGGTTTGGATTTTTTTTGTTATTACAATATCTCTCCTCTGTGAATATTCTTCCTCGAATAAGACTGACTAAGAGGTGAGGAACGATAGACGAAACATGAACTAAAGGTAAATAACTAAAACATGATCTCATGGATGATGTAACTAATAAACTGACTATATCATACTAAACATACATACATATCTGATCTATGTGTAACTGAGTTGTAAATGCATGGCTGAGGTTTCTGATAACTGATGTTCTTTAAATGAGAATGCCTATCTAATGCATGATTATATAACTAAACTATCACATACATTAATCACTGAATATACAATGGTACTTGATATCAAGTTTATAATGTAATCCTGAACAAGGAACTGAATAAGTTTAAATAGATCTGTTACCCTACACGGGAATGGTAATGAGCCTCAGATTGTGTACTAAACATGTATGAGCAGAAACATGACAACATAACTGAATCTAATATGGGACATATGAACTTAATATCATAAACTGAACGGAGCTTCTAAATACATGGCTTATAACTGAGGTTGGAATTTTAAGGGTCAACTTATGACTACCCTATACTCTAAACTGGATTCATTATGCAAAGAAAAACTTGATGAGTTAAGACATGAGAGCGTTATGGGTTTATGGGGTTTCTCCCCCTTAGAACACTATGTCCCTCTAAGAATGCTCACGTTGCTGAGATACTGGGGCGATGCACAAAGCATCTATGGAATAGATTATAACTGAACCTCGAGAGTATGAAACTAATGCATGATGCATAAACTGAACAAAACTTGACTGCTTGATTGCTAAACTGACTTGCTGACTTTACTATCTAACTCCTGCCAAAACATAAGCTCAAAGAGAGAAAGATATCTAAAAATGCATACCATGAACATGAAAGACTTGTAAAGTACCCGAATCTAGGTCAGGGAAACTTTCCAGATCATGACCGGTCTGGAGTGCATAATGTTTATTCTGACACTGACCAATCTAGGTGCCCTGCTGATGCAAATCTTTACCCCTTTATGCTAGAAGTCTACACTCTCACATCCAGTGGCCTGGCTTGCCACACCTAAAGCATACGTCACTGTCTGCCCTAAATGCTCCTAGGTGATTCCTATCAAACTCTTCGTAAAGTAGATAGGTAAGACTCCTATTCTCACAACCCTGGGCCTCAAATCCTGACACCCCATCATGACGGTCATTCCATAACTTGGGTACTGATGCACTAGCTGAGGATGGAGCTGGGACTTAAAACCTTTTACTATACTGAGAACGGTTACCACCCTGTGACGTAGGTTGAGCAAAGCTAAAACTACCTATCCTTGCTCTCTTACTCAATCTCTCCCTCATCCTAATCTTCTGCTTCTCTATCTACTGAGCATGAGTCATAAGACTGGATAAAGTCATATTATCACTATTCAACATAGAAAACCTAAACTCATTGACCATACTATCATTCACCCCTGAGACAAACTTACCTATCTTAGCTCTTCTATCTACAACTAAATAATGGGCATATCTGGCTAATTGAGTAAACTTAAGGGAATAGTCTGTCACTATGATATTTCCCTGCCTAAGGTTGATGAACTCAAGTACCTTGTCTTCTCTAAGCTCTAGGGGAAATAATCTATCAAGGAAAACAAAGGCAAACTCTTTCCACTCTATAGAACCTACATCATCTAACCTTTCTAACTTCCATTATTTGTAACAACTATGAGCTACATTCTTCAATAGATACGTAACTAATGCAGCACTCTCAATACTAGTCACTCCCATTACGTAGGTAACCTTATGAATCTGATCAATGAATTCAAAAGGGTAATCATCTGTCTTAGACATGAAGAAAAAAGGAGGATTCATTTGAGTGATTTATTAAATCCTGGCTGCAGCTAAATTGGCCACTGGGTTGGCTAGAACGATAGCAGGTCATTCATCCTGGGAAGCAACTGGCTCAGCAAGACTAGTGAATGCGGCCTTGAAATTCACATGAGAATTATGTTCACCTAAAGATTCTTCAGGCTGAGGGGCTGGCTGACTTCTTCCTTTGGGAGGCATGTTCTGAAATTAAGAGGAGAAATAGATTTGACTGAGAGATTAACTTGAGATTATGCTTACTAGCATGACATAAATACTATAAAAAGGGAAACTATTCCTAAAACATCTAATAGACTCTTGCACTTAAATATGGTGTGTAAAACACCCATGTACAAGAATGTACTAAATGCAACTTTCAGACTTCCTAGGACTCTATTGAACCTTAGGCTGTGATACCAAGTTGTAATGCCCTGATTTTCTAAACCAGAATGTTGCACGATGCTCATAACCCTGAAGGACCACAAGCTAACCCATGACTGATATCTATACCTGTACACTATAATATAAATATAGATATATACAAAAACATAAACTGAAAGGCCGTAAGGTTCAATACTGAACGTAATTGGAATAATAACAATGTCTGAATAAAGTGGAATCATAATACCAAAATAAAACAAAAATATTGAAGTTTGAATCTAGTCTGAAATCTAGTTTGTAATCCAGTATGAAAGCCTCTAACAGTCTGAAATAGGGAGTGGAAGAAACATGTCTACAACTAATTCCCAACTACCGAAAGCCAAACTAAAATACTGAAGTAATAGACTAGTAATCATGTCTTCTGAGAATGAGGACTCACTGCTAACTCTGACTGCTGTAATTTGCAATTCTACTACTACTCTGGAAGTTGTGTCTCTAAACCTATGACATAAAATAAAACACCATAGAGCGAATGCGTCAGTATGACAAAATGTATTGAGTATACGAGTGAGGTAGGCTAAATTCAAAGTGTTTATTTACATGAACAATGCTGACTAATATGAACGTGAGAATAAAATTACACATAAGTAACTATAACTGAACTTGTGGTGATACTGACTACTGAGTCTAAATACTGAAAACATGAGTGTACTGATACTGAGATAGTGAATATATGAACAACTATTTCTAAAAATTTGAATTATGAAGAAATGGTCTGATTGACTGTGTCTAACTGTCCTGAAACTGAATACTTATAATGTGAGATATGATGACTAATATAACTTCTATGACTATGATTATCAATATAACCGATGTAACTGATACTTAGCGACTGTATCTTATAGTCTATGTTTTGATCAACCTATCCGAGTTCTATTCTGTATGGAGTAACTGAATCTAAGATCACTTCTATCTAGAGGGTGATCTCTAAGTATAATTAAAATAAAGATGATTTGACTTAGTCTGAGATCAGTCCTACCTAGCAGGTGATCTCAAAATATGATGAAACTGATACTGATTGACCATAGTTGAGGTCAGTCCTATCTAGTGGGTGATCCTGGTGTCTATTAAAAATGATAAAGATTGACTATATCTGATAGCCTTGATTCTGTAACTGAAACTCTAGATTGTATTCTTCTAGCCAAAATGCCCCTTTCTAGCTAGTCTGGCATCCAACTTGTAACCCCATTGGAAGGGTGTCAAGACCACACCACTGGTAAAGATAATTTCTGTGGAGACATTCCTAATATAGCGAGTGACCCCTGGATTAGTCCTATACACTTAAATATGCTATTAGGTGATTCCTGAGTATGTCAGTCCTATCTAATGGGTGACATCTCATACCTACAATGTCTACATAGTTCTGGAACATAGGAATTTTTTCTTGGGATCTCAATCTTATCTAAAGGATGAGTCCCCATCCCTAGGATTGCTTCATGCTAAATCCTACTCCCATCTAAAAGACACTGAACTAATTAATTGAGCTGAACTGATAAATTAAACTGAACTAACTTGCTAAAATGAACTGATTAGGTGTACTGATACTAGTGGTATTGTTTTAGGGGCTAAACTGAGTTTACTGAGTTTTGTTGACTGACGGAATGCACTAATGTCTGAGGACTGACTGAGTGTACTGTAGTTACTAAGATTTTACTTAGAATCCTGAAATAACTGAGATTACTGAACTACTGAGATTTTCTGAGATTTCCTGAGTCATATAGGTGACTGAATTCTATTGATCATGCCTCGACTGAGAGTATCAGGAAACATGACATACCTCTAGGAACGCAACTAAAATTTCTGGTACAAGTACCCCTAGAAATAGATGGAAGGAAAATGATAAAACATGACTTTTTTCTTCTTGAACACAAGACTGATATTCATAATTCAAAATACCATAATTTAGAGATTTCATACTGCACATAGTTCTCAAATACATGGAAGGAAATTCACATAAAAACACCTCATATGTCAAACAATCTAGTTTCATGAACATTCCGTCAACAATAATGTGCATAACAATATCATAGAAGTCATTATTTTCATAATGGTGTAGCATTCATTTGTCATTAAGGTAACAATTCAACTATAATACCTGACTTCTGGTCTTTTAGGCATTTTATCAAACACTTTACATGCACACTTTGTGGCATAGGTGTATTCATCAATTTAACAATCTTAAGCCACCCAAACTTATGGATTTCAACTAACATGCTCACGTAATTCCTAAAAATACATTAAGATACCATCTTGAAATTCTAATAACAACCATCAACATGAACATGATAACACCATAACAAGAAAATCATAATTTATTATTTAAAACTTCATTGTTTTACTCCACGGATGAAAGGAATCCATGGATGAACAATACGCATACCTTAGGGATTGAATATTGAAAGAAAATTTACTTTTCTTGAATGTTCTTGGATTGGGAATCTTAATTCTTGAATATCTTGTAAAGAGTATGATGGAATCATGAAGTTAATTGAGAAGAAATCCTAAGTTTGCTCTTGGGAACAAAGACGATTAAGATCTTTTGAAACTAAATACCAATAGGTAAATACATGTTTTTGGTGTTTTATATCATGGGGCTAATGTTCAGGTTGAGGGAAAAATACCAACTAACGACCAAGGTTGATAAGCCGACAGATTTGTTATAGCTTGTTAGCCAAGGTCATCACCTAGGACCTAAAATTGATGGGTTTCTGGCTAAGGATGACGAAATTAGCTGATAAGTCATCAAAAATATGATAAGCCATCAGACAGTTCGTTAGAAATGTGATATGTTGTCAAACGGGTCGTCATTCAGTTTCCAGGCTGACATGCTAGAGTAAAATGGGTATAACTTTTTGCTATGATATAGGTTATTGGCAAAATTGGTATCATTAGAAAGATAATTCAATTATTTATATTTTTATGTGTGATGAGATCAAAAATTCATAGTACAGCAAGAGCGATGCTTATTTGAAGTTAACAGTAGCAATATGCTTCCCAAGAATTCAATCGGTAAGGAATGTTATGACTCATCTGATAGATTGGAGTTATTTGAATCCTTAATATACATTTAAATTACTCATAAAAAGGAATAATGATGTACTATGCATGGGATTTAAACATGGAATAAATATTGGCTTAGATTTTTTGGGGTATTACAATATCTCTTCCTTGGGAATATTCGTCCTCGAATGAGACTGACTAAGAGGTGAGGAATGATAGACCGCACCTGAACTAAACGTGAATAACTAAAACATGATCTCATGACTGATGTGCCTAATAAACTGACTATATCATACTGTACATGCATATCTGATCTATGTATAACTGATTCATAAATACATGGATGAGGTTTGTGATAACTGATGTTCTCTCAATGAGAATGGATATCTAATGCATGATTATATAACTGAACTAGCACATATATGAATCATTGAGTATACAATGGTACTTGATATCATGTTTATGATGTAATCCTGAATAAGGAACTGAATAAGTTTAAAGAGATTTGTTACCCTACATGGGAATGGTAATGAGCCTGAGATTGTTTACTAAACATGCATGAGCAAAAACATGACAACATAACTGAATCTAATATGGGACATATGAACTGAACATCAAGAACTGAACTGAGCTTCTGAATACATGGCTTACAGATTTGTTATGGAAAGAGAAACTTCATGAGTTAAGAAATGAGAGCGTTAAGGGTTTATGAGGTATCTCTCCCTTAGGACACTATGTCCCTCTAAGAATGCTCACCTTGCAGAGATACTGGGGTGATGCACAAGGCATCTACGGGCGATATTATAATTGAACCTCGGGATTATAAAACTAATGCATGTTTTATAAACTGAACAGAACTTGCAATTACTAGTAGGTTCTACCTTTGAAGCATTACATTCCCTGAGACTTCGAATTGCATGAATAGATGCAAGGATAGGAAAACAAACTATTAACATCTGACTACTTGATTGCTAAACTGACTTGCTGACTTTACTAGCTAACTCCTACTGAAACATAAGCTCAAAGAGAGAAAGAGATCTAGCAATACATACCATGAACAAGAAATACTTGTAAAGTACCCCAATCTAGGTCAACGAAACTTTCCAGATCATGACAGGTCTAGAGTGCATAATGTTTTTTCTGACACTAACCAATCTTGGTGCCCTGCTGATGCAAATCTTTACCCCTCTGTGCTAAAACTCTACATTCTCATATCCAGTGGCCTGGCTTGCCCTACTAAAGCATACATTACTGTCTTCCCTACATACACCTAGGTGATTCCTACCATACTCTTCATAAAGCAGACAGGTAAGACTCCTGTTCTCACAACCCTGGGCCTCGAATCCTAGCACCTCATCATGACGGTCAGTCCTTAACTTAGGTACTGATGCACTAGTTGAGCATGGAGCTGGGACTGAAAACTTCTGACTATGCTAAGAATGGTTACCACCCTCTGACGTAGGTTTAGCGAAGCTGAAACTACCTGTACTTGCTCACTTACTCTGTCTCTCCCTCATCCTAATATTCAGCTCCTTTATCTACTGAGCATTAGTCATAAGACTGGATAAAGTCATATTATGACTATTTAACATAGAAAACCTGAACTCATTGACCATACTATCATTCACCCCTAAGAAAAACTTACTCGTCTTAGCTCTGCTATCTACAACCACATGAGGAGCATATCTGGCTAATTAAGTAAACTTGAGGAAATAGTCTTTCACTATCATATTTCTCTGCTTAATGTTAATGAACTCAAGTAACTTGTCTTCTCTAAGCTCTAGGGGAAATAATCTATCAAGGAAAACAAAGGAAACCTCCCTCCACTCTATAGAACCTGCATCATCTAACCTTTCTGACTTTCATTATTTGCTCCAAGTATAAGCTACATTCTTCAATAGATATGCAACTAACTCAGCACTCTCAATAGTAGTCACTCCCATGACGTTGGTAACCTTATGAATCTGATCAATAAATTCCTGAGGGTCATTATCTGTCTTAGACCTAAAAAAGAAGGAAGATTCATTCGGGTAATTTCCTGAATCCCGACTGTAGCTAAATTGGCCACTGCGTTGGCCAGAATGATAGTTGGTCGTTCATCCTGGGAAGCAACTGGCTGAGCAAGAGTAGTTAATACGGCCCTAAAATTCACATGAGAATATGTTCACCAAAAGGATCAACAGGCTGAGGGGCTGGCTGACTTCTTCCTTTGGGAGGCATGTTCTGAAATGAAGAGGAGAAACAGATTTGATGAGAGATTAACTTCAGATTTTGCTCACTAGTATGACATAAATATTGAAAGAAGGGAAATTATTCGTAAAACATCTTATAGCCTCTCGCACATAAATATGGCGAGCAACACACCCATTTACAAGAATCTACTAGATGCGGAGTTAAGACTTCCTTGGACTCTCTTGAACCTTGGGCTCTGATACCAAGTTTGTAATGCCCCAATTTTCTGAACCGGAATGTTACACGGTGCTCATGACCCCAAAGGACCACAAGATAATGCATGACTAATATCTATACCTGTACACTGCATAATAAATGTAGATAAATACGGTAACATGAACTGAAAGTCCATAAGGTTCAATACTGAGTGCAATTTGAATAATAACAATGTCTGAATTAAGTGGTATCATAATACCAAAATAAAACTAAAATACTAAAGTTTGAATCTAGTCTAAAATCTAGTTTGTAATCTAGTCTGAAAGCCTCTAACAGTCTGAAATAGGGAGTGGAAGAAACATATCTCCAACTAACTCGTGACTACTGAAAGCCAAACAAAAATACTAAAGTAATAAACTATTAATCGTGTCCTCCAAGAGTAAGGACTCATTACTAACTCAGATGGCTGAAATTTGCAATGCTACTGCTACTCTGGAACTCATGCGTCTAAATCTATGGCGTAAAATAAAACACCATAGAGTGAATGCGTCTGTATGACTAAATGTACTGAGTATACGAGTGAGGTAGGGTAAATTCAAAGGTTTTATATGTATCAACAATACTGACTGATATGAACGTGAGAATATAAATATGCATAAGTAACTAAAACTGAACTAATGGTGAAACTGACTAATTAGTCTAAATACTGAAAACATGAGTGTACTTATACTGAGATACAAAATAGATGATTAACTATCTCTAAGTATATCAGTCCTATCTAACGTTGACATGTCATACCTACGCTAGCTATGTAGTTCTGGAACTTAGGAATTTCTTCTAGGGATCTCAGTCCTATCTAGAGAGTGAATTCCTATCCCTGGGCTCACTTAGTGTTGAATCGTACTCCCATTTGAAAGACACTGAACTAATTAATTGAGCTGAGTGGATTAATTAAACTAAACTGACTCGCTAAACTGAACTGATTAAGTAAACTGATACTGGTGGTATTGTCTTAGGAGCTAAACTGAGTTTACTGAGTTTTGTTGACTGACGGAATGTACTGATGTCTGAGGACTGACTGAGAGTACTATAGTTACTGATATTTTACTTCGAATCCTGAAATCACAGAGATTACATAACTACTGATATTTTTTAGATTTCATAGGTAATATAGTTGACTAAATTCTATTGATCATGGCTCAACTGAGAGTATCAGGAAACATGACATGGCTCTAGGAACACAACTAAATTTTTGGGTACAAGTACCCCTAGGACTAGATGGAAGAAAAATGATAAAACATGACTTTTGTCTTCTTGAACACATGACCGATATTCATAATTCATTATACCATAATTTAGGGATTTCATACTGTATATAGTTCTCAAATACATGGAAGGGAATTCACATAAAAACACCTCATGTGTCCATCAATCTAGTTTCATGAACATTCCGTCAACAATCATGATGCATAACAATATCATAGAAGCCATTATTTTCATAAGGGTGTAGCATTAATTTGACATTTAGGTCACAATTCAACTATAATACATGACTTCTAGTCTTTTAGGCATTTTATCAAACACCTTGCATGCACACTTTGTGGAATAGATGTATTCACCAATTTAACAATCTTGAACCACCCAAACTCATGGATTTCAACTAACATGCTAACATAATTCCTGAAAATACATTAAGATACCATCATGAAACTCTAATAAAAACTATCAACATTAACATGATCACACTATGACAAGAAAATCACGATTTATTATTAAAAATATGATTCTTGGACTCCATGGATGAAAGAAATCCATGGATGAACACTACATATACCTTAGCAATTGAATCTTAAAAGTAAATTGACCTTTCTTGAATGTTCTTGGATTGGGAATCTTAATTCTTGAATATCTTGTAAAGAGTGTGATGGGATCTTAAAGTTAATTGAGAAGAAATCCTAAGATTGTTCTTGGGAACAAAGAGGGTTAAGAGCTTTTGAAACTTAATACGAATAGGTAAATACATGTTTTTGGTGTTTTATGTCATGGTGCTAATGTTCAGTGTTAGGGAAAAAGTCCAGCTGAGGACCAAGGTTGATAAGCCGACAGATCTATTATAGCTTGTTAGCCTAGGTCGTCACCTAGGTCCTCAAAATGATGGGTTTCTGCCTAAGGATGAGGACATTAGCAAATAAGTCATCAGAAATGTGATAAGTCGGCAGACAGGTCGTTAGAAATGTGATAAGCTATCAGAAAGGTCGTCACTCAGTTTCGAGGATGATATGTTGGAGTAGAATGGGTATAATGTTTTGCTCTGATATTGGATATTGGCGAAATATGGTATCATTGAAAATATAATTTAGTTATCTATCTTTTTATGTGTGATGAGATAAAAAATTTGTAGTACAGTGAGAGATATGCTCATTTGAAGTTGACAATAGCAATATCCTTCCCAAGAATTCAATTGGTAAGGAATGTTATGATTCGTCTGATAGCTTGGAGTTATTTGAATCCTTCATGTAAATCTAAATTACTCATAAAACTATGAAAGAATCATGATATACTATGCATGATATTTAAGCATGGGATAAATATTGGTTTGGATTTTTTAGGGTATTACAATATCTCTCCTTTGGGATCATTCGTCCTCAAATGAGACTGATTAAGAGGTGAGGAACGATAGACCGAACATGAACTAAACATGAATAACTAAAACATGATATCATGAATGATGTGACTAATAAACTAACTATATCATACGGAACATGCATATCTGATCCATGTGTAACTGATTTGTAAATGCATGGATGAGGTTTCTAATAACTAATGTTCTCTCCATGAGAATGCATATCCAATGCATGATTATATAACTGAACTAGCACATATATGGATGACTGAATATACAATGGTACTCGATATCAATTTTATGATATAATCCTGAACAAGTAACTAAATAAGTTTAAAGAGTCTGCTACGCTACACAGGAATGGCAATGAGCCTGAGATTTTTCACTAAACATGCATGAGTAGAAACATGAGCACATAACTGAATCTAATATGCAACATATGAACTGAACATCATGAACAGAACTGTGCTTCTAAATACATGGGTTACAGCTGAGGTTGGGATTTTAAGGGTCAACTTATGAGTACCCTATACTCTAAACTAGATTCATTATGCAAAGAGAAACTTAATGTGTTAAGAAATCAGAGCATTAAGGGTTTATGGAGTATCTCCCCCTTAGGACACTATGTCCCTCTAAGAACGATCACCTTGCTGAGATATTGGGGCGATGCATAAGGCATTTATGGACTAGATTATAACTGAACCTCGGGAGTATGAAACTAATTCATGATGCATAAACTAAATGGAACTTAAAACTACTAGCAGGTTCTACCATGGAATTATTACATTCCCTGAGACTTCGGATAGCCTGAATAGATACAAGGATACAAAAACAAACCATACGAATCTGACTGCTTGAGTGCTAAACTGACTTGCTGACTTTACTAGCTAACTACTGCTGAAACATAAGCTCAAAGAGAGAAAGAAATCTAAAAATTCATACCATAAATATGAAAGAATTGTAAAGTACCCGAATCTAGGTCAGGGAAACTTTCCAGATCATGACAGGTCTAGAGTGCATAATGTTTAGTCTAACACTGACCAATCTTGGTGCCTTACAGATGCAAATCTTTACCCCTCTATGCTATAACTCTACACTCTCATATCCAGTGTTTTGGCTTGCCACACCTGAAGCATACATCATTGTCTGCCCTATATGCACCCAGGTAATACCTACCATACTCTTCGTAAAGCGGACAGGTAAGAATCTTGTTCTCACAACCTTGGGCCTCAGAGACTGGAACCCCATCATGACGGTCATTCCTTCAATTTGGTAATCATGTACTAGCTGAGGATGGAGCTGGGACTTAAAACTTTTTACTATGTAGAGAACGGTTACGACCCTGTGACGTAGGTTGAGCCAAGCTTAAACTACCAGTCCTTGCTCTCTAATGCAGTCTCCCCCTTATCCTAATCTTCCACCCCTCTATCTGCTGAGCATGAGTCATAAGACTGGATAAAGTCATAGTATCACTATTCAATATAGTAAACCTAAACTCATTGACCATACTACCATTCATCCTTGAGACAAACTTACTCATCTTAGCTCTATTATCTACAAACACATGAGGGGCATATAAGGCTAATTGACTAAACTTGAGGGAACAGTCTTTCACTATAATATTTCCTTGCCTAAGGTTGATGAAATCAAGTACCTTGTCTTCTCTAAGCTCTAGGGGAAATAATCTATCAAGGAAAACAAAGGCAACCTTCTTCCACTCTATAGAACCTGCATCATCTAACCTTTCTAACTTCCATTATTTGTTCCAAGTATGAGCTACATCCTTCAATAGATATGCGACTAACTCAGAACTCACAATAATAGTCACTCCCATGAAGTAGGTAACCTTATGACTCTGATAAATAAATTCTTGAGGGTCGTTATCTATCATAGACCTAAAGAAAGAAGGAGGATTTGTTTGGGTGATTTCCTGAATCCTAGTTGTAGCTAAATTGGCCACTATGTTAGCCAGAATGATAGTTGGTCATTCATCCTGGGAAGCAATTAGCTGAGCAAGAGTAGTGAATGCGACCCTAAAATTCACAAGAGAATTATGTTCACCTAAAGAATCTTCATGATGAGGGGATGGCTGATTTCTTCCTTTAGGAGGAATGTTCTAAAATCAAGAGGAGAAATATATTTTTTTGAGAGATTAACTTTAGATTATGATCACTAGAATGACATAGATACTGAAAGAAGGGAAACTATTCCTAAAACATCTTATATCCTCTCTCATATAAGTATGGCGCGCAACACACCCATGTACAAGAATCTACTAGATGCAGCTTTCAGACTTCTTAGGACTCTGTTGAACCTTAGGCTCTGATTCCAAGTTCATAATGCCCCAATTTTCTAAATCGAAATGTTGCACGATGCTCATGACACCGAAGGACCACAAGCTAACCCATGACTGATATGTATACAGTACACCGCATAATAAATATAGATAAATACTAAAACATGAACTGAAAATCCATAAGGTTCAATATTGAATGTAATCAAAATAATAACAGTGTATGAATAAAGTGTTATCATAATACGAAAATAACACTAAAATACTTAAGTTTGAATCTAGTCTGAAATCTAGCTTGTAATCTAGTCTGAAAGCCTCTAATAGTCTGAAATAGGGAGTGGAAGGAACATGTCTCCAACTAACTCCCGAGTACTGAAAGCCAAACTAAAATACTGAAGTAATAAACTAGTAATCATGTCTTCAGAGAATGAGGACTCACTGCTAAATCTGACCACTAAAATTTGCAATGCTATTGCTACTCTGGAACTCGTGCCTCTAAACTTATGGCATAAAATAAAATACCATAGAGCGAATCCATCAGTAAGACTGAATGTACTGAGTATACGAGTGAGTTAGGCTAAATTAAAAGGGTTTATATGCATGAACAATACTAACTGATATGAATGTGAGAATACAAATATGGATAAGTAACTAGAACTGAACTCGTGGTGATACTGACTACTGAGTCTAAATATTGAAAACATGAGTGTACTAATACTAAGATAGTGAATAGATGAACAACTCTTTCTGACAATTTGAATTATGATGAACCAGTCTGATTGACTGTGTCTAACCATCCTGAAACTAAATACTGATAACGTGAGATATGATGATTGATATAACTGTTGTGACTATAATGATCAGCATAACCGATGTAACAGATGCTTAGCGACTATGTCTTACAGTCTAATTTCTTATGGAACTATTTGAGTTCCATTTTGTATAGAGTAACTAAATCTGAGATCACTTCTATCTAGTGGGTGATCTTTGAGTATAATGAAATAAAGATGATTTGACTTAGTCTGAGATCAGTCCTACTTAGCGGGTGATATCTAAATTTGATGATACTGATACTGATTGACCATAGTTGAGGTCAGTCCTATCTAATGGGTGATCCTGGAGTCTATTGATAATGATAAAGATTGACTATATCTAATAGTCCTGATTCTATAACATAAATTGTGGAATGTATTCATCTAATTGACATGCCCCTTTCTAGATAGTCTGGGGTCCAACCTATAAACCCAGTTGGGAGGGTGTCAGTACCATACCACTGGTAAAGAAAACTTCTATGGAGTTCGTCCTACTCTAGCAGGTGACCCTGGATTAGTCCAATACACTAAAATATGCTAACGGGTGATTCCTTAGTATGTCATTCCTATCTAACGGGTGACATCTCGTACCTACGATAGCTATGTAGTTTTGGAATTTAGGAATTTCTTCTAGGGATCTCAATCCTATCTATAGGGTGATTTTCCATCCTTAGGCTCGCTCTGTGATGAATCCTACTCCCATCTGAAAGACACTGAACTTATTAATTAAGCTGAGCTGATTAAATAAAGTGATTAGCTGAACTAAATTGATTAGGTGAACTGATACTAGTGCTATTTTTTAGTGGAGTGAAACTGAGTTTACTAAGTTTTGTTGACTGATGAAATGTACTAATGTCTGAGGATTGACTGAGAGTGTTGTAGTTCCCGAGATTTTACTTGGATTCCTGAAATCACTGAGATGACTGAACTACTGAGATATCATGAGATTTCCCGAGTCACATGGTTGACTGAGATCTATGGATGATGGCTTGACTAAGAGTATCTGGAAACATGACATTTCTCTAGGCACACAGCTAAATTGTCGGGTAGAAGTACCCCTAGGACACGATTAAAGGAAACTAACAAACATGACTTTACTCTTCTTGAACACATGACCAATTTTCATAATTCAAAATAACATAAGTTGGGGATTTCCTACTACTCATAGTTCTCGAAGTCTTATACATGGAAGGGAATACACATAACAACATGCCATATGTCCATCAATCTAGTTTCATGAACATTCCATCAACAATCATGATGCATAACAATAGCATAGAAGTCATTATTTTCATAAGGGTGTAGTATTCATTTGTTCTTTCCATCATAATTCAGCAATAATACATCACTTCTTGTCTTTTAGGCATTTTATCAAACACCTTACATGCACACTTTAAGGAATAGGTGTATTCGTTAATTTAACAATCTTGAGACACCCAAATTCATGGATTTCAACTAACATGCTCACGTACTTCCTGAAAATACATTAAGATACCATCTTGAAACTCTAATAAAAACCATCAACTTGAAAATGATCACACCATAGCAAGAAAATCATAATTTATTATTTAAAACTTGATTCTTGGACTCCATGGATAAAAAGAATCCAGGGATGAACACTAGGCATACCTTAGGGCTTGAATCTTGAAAGAAAATTGACCTTTATTAAATTTTCTTTGATAGGGTATCCTAATTCTTGAATATCTTGTGGAGAGTGTGATTGGAACTTGATGTTAATTGAGAAGAAACCCTATGTTTGTTCTTGGGAATAAAGAGGGTTAAGAGCTTTTGAAACTAAATACCAATAGCTAATTATGTGTTTTTGGTGTTTTATGTCATGGGGCTAATGTTTAGAGTGATGTAAAAAGGCCAAAATACCCCTAGAAAATTACATCCCAGTTGCTGAAATTCTCAGCTAACGACCAAGGCTGATAAGCCGTCAGATCTGTGATAGCTCATCAGCCTAGGTCATCACCTAGGACCTAAAATTGATGGGTTTCTACCTAAGGCTGACAACATTAGCTGATAATTCATCAGAAATATGATAAGCCATCAAACAGGTCATCAGAAATATGATAAGCCGTCAGAAAGGTCATCACTTAGTTTCAAGGCTGACATACTGGAGTAAAATCGGTTTAATATTTTGCTCCAGTATTGGATTTTGGAAAAATTGGTATCGTTGCTCCAATATCAATAAGGTAAGTTAATCTCCTCCTATTCTATAGAACCTGCATCACTTAACATTTCTGACTTCCACTATTTGTACCAAGTATGAGCGACATCCTACAACTGATACATGGCTAACTCAGTACTCTCAATAGTAGTCACTCCCATTATGTCGGTAACCTTCTGAATTTGATCAATGAATTCTTGAGGGTCTTTATCTATCATAGACATAGAGAAAAAAAGAGGATTCATTTGGATGATGTCTCGAATCCTGGTTTCAGCTGAATTGGCCACTGGGTTGGCCGAATGATAGTTGGTCATTCATGCTGGGCAGCGACTGACTGAGCAAGAGTAGTGAATACATCCCTGAACTCCACATGACAAACAAGTTTGCCTAAAGGATCTTTCGGCTGAGGAGATGGTTGACTTCTTCTCTTTGGAGGAATGTTGTAAAATCAAGAGAAGAAAAGGATTTCACTGAAAGATTAACTTGAGATTATAGTTACTGGAGTGACATGAATACTGAAAGAAGGGAAACTATTTGTAAAACATCTTATAGCCTCTCGCACATAAAAGTGGTGTACAATACACCCATGTACAAGAATGTACTAGATATGACTTTCAGACTTCCTAGGACTCTATTAAACCTTAGGCTCTGATAGCAGTTTGTAATGCCCCAATTTTCTAACCCAGAATGATAAACAGTGCTCGTGACCCCGAAGGACCCCAAAATAACCCATGACGGATATCTGTACCCGTATACTACATATATATGTATATAAAAGTGGAAACAAGAGCTGAAAGGCCAGAAGGTTTAATACTGAATGTAACCTGAATAATAACAATGTCTGAATAATGTGGTGTCATAATACAAAAACAAAACTGAAATACTAAAGTCTGAATCTAGTCTAGTCTGTAATCTAGTCTGAAAGACTCTAACTGTCTAAAGTAAGGAGTGGAAGGAACATATATCCAACTAACTCCCGACTACTGAAAGACAAATTGAAATACTAAAGTAATAAAGTAGTAACCATGTCCTTGGAGAATGAGGACTCACTGCTAACTCTGACTGCAGAAATCTGCAATGCTAATGCTACTCTAGAACTTATACAATTGAACCTACGGCATAAATAAAAACACCATAGCGTGAATGCATCAGTACAACTGAATGTATAGAGCATATGAGTGAGTTAGGCTAAATCCTATGGTTTTATATGCATGAACAATGCTGACTGATATGAACGTGAGAATACATACATACATAACTACTGAGTTTGAATGTTGAAAATATGAGAGTACTAATACTGAGATACTGAATAGATAATCGACTATTTCTTATAGTTCAAATTATGAAAAACTACTCTATTGACTATTTCTAACCTTCCTAAAACTGAATGCTCATAATGTGAGTTATAATGACTGATATAATTGATATGACTATGATGATTGGCATAACTGATGTAGCTAATACTAAACAACTGTATCCGACAGTTTAAGTGTTGATGGAACTATTTGAGTTCTATTCTGTATGGAGTAACTGAATCTGAGATGACTCTTATCTAGCGGGAGATCTTAGAGTAAAATAATAATAAAGATGACTTATAGTTGTCTTAGATCAGTCCTACCTAGTGGGTGATCTCTAAATCTGATTACACTGATACTGATTCACCATCTTTGTGGTTAGTCCTATCTAGTGGTTGATCCAGGAGTTTATTGTTATTGATAAGGATTGACTGAATTTGTATTCATCTAACTGACATACCCTTTTCTAACTAGTCTGGGGTCCAACCTATAAACCTATTTGGAAAGGTGTCCGTAGCGCGCCACTAGTAAAGACAACTGCTTTGGAGTCAGTCCTAATCTAGTGGGTGACCCCTAGGATCAATCCTGTACATTTAAATGTTCTAACGGGTGATGCCTGAGTATGTCAGTCCTATCTAAGGGATGACATCTCATCCCTACGGTGGCTACATAATTCTAGAACTTCGGGATTTCTTCTAGGGATCTCAGTCCTATCTAGCAGGTGAGTCCCCATCCCTACGATCTCTCGGTACTGAATCCTACTCCCATTTGAAAGATACTAAACTAACTAATTGAGCTGAACTGATTAACTAAATTGAACTAACTAGATGAACTGAACTAATAAGTTGAACTGATACTAGTGGCATTGTTTAGCGAAGCTAAATTAAGTTTACTGAGTTTTTTCTACTGACGGAATGTACTGATGTCTGAGGACTAACTGACAGTACTGTAGTTACTGATATTTTACTTGGAATCCTTCAATCACTGAGATTACTGAACTACGGAGATTTTCTGAGATTTCCTGACTCACATAATAAACTAAGTTTTATGGATCATGGCTTGACTAAGAGTATCAGGAAACATGACATGGCTCTAGGCACATAACTCAATTATCGTGTACAAGTACCCCCAGGACTCGATTGAAGGAAACTGGCAAAACAAGACTTTTCTCTTATTGAACACATGATCAATATTAATAATACAAAATACCATAAGTTGGGGATTTCATACTATACATAGTTCTCAAAGTCTTATACATAGAAAGGAATGCACGTAACAACATGCCATATTTCCATTAATCTAGTTTCATGAACATTCCATCAACAATCATGATGCATAACAAAATCATGGAAGTCATTTTTTCATAAGGATAAAGTATTCATTTAACATTTAGGTCACAATTTAACTATAATAAATGAGTTCTAGCCTTTTAGGCCTTTTATCAAACACCTTACATGCGCATTTTGTGGCATAGGTGTATTCATCAATTTAACAATCTTGAGCCACTCAAACTCATGGATTTCAACTAACATGCTCACATAATTCCTGAAAATACATTAAGATACCATATTGAAACTCTAATAACAACCATCAACATGAACATTATAACACCATAACAAGAAAATCAAAATTTATTATTTAAAACTTGATTCTTGGACTCCATGGATTAACACTATGCATACCTTAGGAATTGAATCTTGAAAGAAAATTTACTTTTCTTGAATGTTATTGGATTGTGAATATTAATTCTTGAATATATTATGGAGAGTGTGATGGGATCTTGAAGTTAATTGAGAAGAAACACTAAGTTTGTTATTGGGAACAAAGAGGGTTAAGAGCTGTTAAAACTAAATACCAATAGCTAAATACGTTTTTTTGGTGGCTTATGTCATGGTGTAAGGTTTAGGGTTAGGTAAAAAGACCAAAATACCCCTTCAAAATTACTTCCCAGTTGCTAAAACTATCAGCTGACGACCAAGGCTGATAAGCCGTTAGATCTGTGATAGCCCGTCAGCCCAAGTCATAACCTAAGACCTGAAATTGATGGATTTCTGCCTAAGACTATGACATTAGCTGATAAGTCATAAAAAATGCGATAAGCTATTAGAAAGGTCATCAAAAATGTGATAACCCATCAGCCAAGTCTTCAGATTTGTGATAAGTCATTAAACAAGTCGTCACTCAATTTCCAGGCTGATATGCTAGAGTAAAATAGATATAACTTTTTGATCCAATATCGGATTATGGAGAAATTAGTATCGTTAGAAATATAATTCAATTATTTATAGTTTATTGGTTCAATATATCAATAATTCGAAGTACAACAAGAGATAGGCTCATTTGAAGTTGACTATAGCAATATTTTTCCCAAGAATTCAATCGGTAAGGAATGTTTTAATTTTTCAGATAAATGGGAGTTATTTGAAGCCTTAAAATACATCTAAATTTCTCATAAAACTATAAAAAAAATCATGATGCACTATGCATGAGATTGAAACATGGCGCTAGTATTAGTTTGGATTTTTCGGGGTATTACAATGGGTTTCCTTCAAGGTGGTCACTTAAGACTCTAAAGGTGATTTCTCTCTATCTTCGTCATAATATAAGGCAAGTTACTCCTACTTCATTTTTATATTAACTAAATTCATGTTTTAGCTAATGGTTTTCATGATTTAATTATGGGTATTATTTGATTTTGAATTATATGTTAGGTGTTTTTGTTATAAATTGTTTAATATTGTTTTCCCATGTTTGTCTTATTAATTTTTAAGTTAAAATTATGTAATTGAACATCTGTTTCCATGGGAATTTTCACTTGGTTCTTAGTTTTGGTTTTGTAGACTATATGCCCTCAACATGTTTGTTAAAATGCGTATGAGAATATTTTTATTATGTAGTTGGACTTTTATTAAAAACCTTGCATGGTATAATATGGTAATGCAAACTAAATTGGTTAAGTGTTTTTAATGGCTAAATAGTAAGGCCATTTTGGCTATGACTTTGATTTAAAACCTTATGGGGTGCACGGGAATCCCCCAATTGAATCTAATAATAGAGCCTGCAGGGCACATAAAAATCCCCCAAGTGTTAACTAAGGACATTGCTTTCAAGCTACAATCGGTATGATGATACCACTTTGCATATCCTTG
Organism: Capsicum annuum; assembly: GCF_002878395.1. NCBI lineage: Eukaryota > Viridiplantae > Streptophyta > Magnoliopsida > Solanales > Solanaceae > Capsicum > Capsicum annuum. The sequence goes on along the minus strand of NC_061121.1, from coordinate 127,362,643 downwards.
GTTAATAATATATAGATTTTGTCGTTTAGTTGTGTGCTAATGGTTTTAATTCAAAAATAATGGCAAATTGTGATAGTTAACCGTGAAGATGTGAGTCTAATGGATAGACACTGGAATCTCATGTTTTACGACATGAGGATGGATCATGGTTACCATATACTTGTGGAGTACATAGGAATCCGCTATGTTATACTTGTATATATGTACCATTGAGGTTCAAGGGTACATAGGAATCTCCTTCCCTTATGATACCTTCGGTACATTCAACTACTTGCACTAGGGCCCCTTCAGGCGGTAACACAAGACACATATAGGTTGTGGGTGGTTCTTGAATGGTTAATCTACACAAAACTACATTAATGATTTTAAATGCATTCTAAACCAGGTTCCCTTCCCGGCATGATTATAAATATATTATATATATGGATGTGAATTCGTATAGTTATTTACTTGGTTTCAAATATTAGCATTATATTATCCTTATCCTGAGTTCATACTAGCATTCACCCGATAACCCATCTTTAGCCCATGTATCCCTACGTGATGTAGGAACTGTCCTTACTAATCCCCTTCTTAATAATAAGATTATGGAAATGCTTAGGTTTTGATTGAAGTGGTGAGCTTCCATACTACAGAAGGCTCTATTTTATATTATGGTATTGTCTTCATACTTTGGTAATTTTTTAGAATTTGGTTTTTTCTATGATCAGGGATATGTCCCGATCGGATAATATTTTACTTTCAGATCGAGAATTTGTGAGACTACTATGGGATGGTATGGGTGGTGCCAACATTGATATCTATCTTGGCATTGATATTGGTATTACGGCTGATACTGATTGATTATATTTGATATATGTTTGTGCCAATTTTTTATGTTATAAATATATGTTCAGAATTCCTCAGCCTTAAGGTGTAGGGTGTTTATGGTTGGGTATTGGGAGTGGTCTCTGGTCCCGGATGGGATTGAGGCACCTAACACGATTAGACCCTAATTCGGGTCGTGTCATGGTATATTTGTTACCATACCTCTTTTCCCTAGAGTCCTGTTCCTCATTGAGTTGGCATGCTTAGGAGTATAGTATTTTATTTTGTATGGTGTCATTTAACTAAGAGAAAAATAAGTATCTAAGGTAGTTGATATAATGTTTTAGAAATTATACCCCTTCAATAGCTTATTTTTGAACTGTGTGAAATGTATATATATGTAACTATTACGAATCATGTTATGGCTTTAAAATCAGGGACATGATAATCATATCTAACTTGTTCATGAATCGGAGAGATAGTATCCTGTGACATGACTCTTTTCCAATATGTGTGTGAGATACTACATAGTTCCCTCTATGTGTTAAATCAAGAACTTGCCCGGTTATTTTGCCTTAGTCATAGGATAGTTGGTTAGGAAAAGATCATAGCTAATTTTTTAATTTAGTCCACTTTTATCCTAAATGACCTTCCATGTGGAAATTTGTATTCCTTGATTACTTTTTTGACCCTTATAGTCTATTTTTTTAAACCGTTCACCTTCCTATTCAAGTTACAATGAACCTGTTTTAGCCCTGGTCCTCTTTGGACATTATGCACCACAACTCAAGAAAATTACCAATGTCAACGTTTATTATCATAGGGGTGTGTAATGTGAAAAGGGTATGAAGAAGGGGGAAATAAATTAAAAAGAAAGTAGAGATGGGTGTGGTAGCAAAAGAAAAGGAAATAAAATTGAAAGGAAAATGAAAGATGTGAACCCATGCTTTTGGTTCTTCGTTCCTAGCTTTGTGGTGACTTTTTATCGTGTTTAACAGCTTGTATATAAACCATATATCATCTTGATAAAATCACCAAGCTTCCTACAACATCAAAACCGAAAATTATAGCTCAAAACATAATTGAATCCAACAATACAACTAGGAACGAACATAGTTGAAGTTATGAGTTCTAGTTTTTGTTACTTAATGTTTTATCTCTTAGCTTGTTTCAATTTAACCATAAATACTCTAAATCAATTATTCCACACATAATTACACAGTTAAACCCTTGGTAACTCATTACACATACTATAATCTATCGAGATCAATTAGTAAAAACATAGCTCAAGCTAGTAACACTAGTTTTCTCATCTAATCTCCAAGTGGACAAATTGGTTCTAAACTTGATTGAAAAACACCTTAAATATTACATTCTAGGATATTAACACTTATAAACTCAATTATATCCAACTCATTAATAACACAAAAAGTCCTCAAAACAAGGGTAAACATGCATAGATAATTACCTTTAGGTGCATAAATCAACCTAAAATCAAATTTTCAAAACCAACACGTCTCTTTGTGCTCGTGGAACCTTTACCCTCTAAAATGGGTTAATTTAGAGATACGGTGATGTTAAAATTAAGATACCAAGCTTTTAGGGACTTTAGATAAGAGTGGAGAATTTAAGCAAAAAATTAATGGAAGCTTAGGACTAATTCAATAAAGAATTGCCTAAACAAACTTTACCCAAGCTCTAAAATAACCCACAAATGTTTCACCTAATTTTACATAAAATTTAAGATTTTACTATCTTGATAATGGGAGAGGAAGGGTGATGATCGGGGTAAGTGGAGGTTTTATACCCTTCCTAGGCACGTGGATTGTACTAATGAAAACACTAGGCAGTTTTAGCAGCCTCTGCTAGAATGCCTAGGTGCTACAAAAGTTGTACCATTACCCATAAGCTAGGATTCTAATGCAGACTATGGATTGTTTTAGTGTTAGCCGCTAAAATTTCCAAAGGTAAAGTGGTACCTATTGGATGCGCTAGGGCCGCTAAGGTGCCCAATTGGCCTCTAAAACACCATTCTTTAAAGCTACTAAAGGGTCAAATAAGCAGTCACACCAGATATCAGGCACCAGCTATAGACTTGAAATTTTTTTTGAGGCTCTAACAACCACTAGGGATTCTTCCGTAATCATGTATTTATAATAAAACTATTCTTTCCTATAAAATTTGATGTCCAAACTGAATAGTGAAGTCTAAATTTCCATCCGAGGTTGTTTTCTTGAAAAGTGAGTACCATACCTACTTGCCATTTTTCTTCACTCTTGGCCAATAGCCCATAACGAGTCAGGGATTTTGAAGACCAGAACCTAGGGTCTACCCAACCTAACGTCGAGGTTCTTGAGCTGTGTGAACTGCTGAATTGGCATACGAGTTGCTTAACTTATGTTTTTTCCTAGTAACTAATTCTAACCAATGAAGGCTTCATAACAAAGAATTGGCACTAATAAACAAATGAACTGCCCAGTTAGCAAACTATCAGTTCTAACAAGTCATCAATGATATATGGTAGCTATAGGAAATCTGAAAATAACAAAAATAAGTGGAAATATAGAAAATAACCTGGTGGTACATTACAAATGGATTCTTTGTTATGTCATAATAATTTGTAATTTACGGTTATTGGGTCATTTACTTTTCTTCAGTGTACCCTTTGGGATTATGGGGTCATGCATTGGGTTATTTATTTTTCTGTAATTATTGGCTTATTGGGGCCAATTTAGTAGTCATAATGGTGTGATCTCTATGTTACTTTTCATATTTATTTATTTACTTATGTACAATGGTGTTGGAGTTTATTTTTAGGTTTGCCTTATTACCTTCACTTAGTTTGTTTTATCTTGTATCTTATCTTATTCATATCATGATTTAGCTCAGGCGAACAATGATACCTACTAAGTATCCATGGTTTTGGTACTCATACTACTCTTTTGTACCTTTTTTATGTAGATTCAAGTACTACTTACTATCATTGATGTGACGCTTATGCTGGGATGATTATAGATATTCGATGAGCTACAGAAATTGGAGTTGCCTTTTTTCCTTGTACTTATATATGAAATTCAATTTGAGTATTCAGTAATAATGGTTTTATTATTGTATCTCTTTTACAGATATTGTTGTGTCTTAGGATAGTAGCTGCTCTTTTATTTATCTATTAGATTGTTATGACTGCATGATTACTATTTTGACTCTGTAAATGTTGATTTTTAGCTTTTAGTCTATTTTCCACCTAGTTATCCAATTGTGTACTGCTCCGAGCAATAGTTTTTATTACCTATTGGTAAGATAAAGTAGGTTCCATCATGACGTATACATTAGGGTGTAATAGTAATAACATATCTCGGGCACCTTGCTCTATATTAAAGGTCTAGTTGTTTCGAAATGACCACCCTGACTTGATGAGCCTAATTCGGTACCTCACTGGTGCTAACAATTACTCTGACAACTAAAACAACTATAACCAAGTTAACCCTTGTTTGAAAATTGAAGCAATACCTAAACTGGCCTACTAGGATGACCCTAATGCTAATAAGGCTACTATTGAGGATACTTACTTTAAAATACTCGGCCTCTGAAGTATAAACCAATATGTCTCTCACAGTAACTGCACTAAAAATAAGGTCTCTTACCACAACCCTATTAGGCTTCATGATCTAACTCCTCTATAAAATAAACATGCTCTATAAGATATGATAAAGACTTCATATAAGTCACCAAACTCTATCTTTCCCTATGAAGCGTAATCTTAATCCCATAACAAATCATCAAATTCGCTCTTACTGGTTAGGAAAAATCATGGTGGAGTGTATGGCTAACTCATGAAATTTCTTCTCATACTCAACGATAGACATAGATCCTTTTTCTTAAAGAATAAAAGTTATCTCAAAAAATGCTCATCCATTCTACGAGGTAAATGCTCACCTGAGAAAGCCTCGGAGAACTGATTCTAAGTAAGCAGTAATGATCTAGCTGGCTTGGAATCAAAACATTTTATCTACCTCTTTAATGTTGTTTCTAGTTGATAAGCAACAAATTTCAACCCCGCAACTCAACCAACTCCATATTTTGTCACCTGTCCACGCAACTAGAAAGCAACTCATAAGTATCCTCTCCTGGGTTCCTGACAGATTTAATCTAAAAAAGTAGAAGCTAGAAGTGGTTTCAGAGTCCAAATCCCTAGGTCTATCACCTTGCATCCTTTCCATCTGCATAGAGAGTGAACTAATAAATATTAAAAACCAACTCACACCCAATGCATGAAAATGGATCAATAAAAGTAGGTATTTCACTAGAAATGCTCTAGTGTGTTCCAAAGTTTGGATACAAATGTATCTATACTAATCTACGGGACTCCACAAAATATCGAGTCTAATACCAACAAACTAATGAAACCTAGGCACTGATACTAGTTATCACGACCCGATTTCTCATGTCATGATGGCACCTACCTTATCCAAGTGGAAGGTAAGCCAATCCATACCCTAAAACCATTGGTAATTGGCTAACAAGCTAAAATAACAAAAGACAAGATACAAATGATAATAGTTGCAGAAATAAGTGGAAATAGAAGGAGAACATAAAGAATATATAAAAAATAAGACAAGGTAGAGGAAAAAAATATACAAATAAATTCCTCCCAAGACTTGTTAAGGTCGGTACTAGAACCACTACAAAAAGATACCCAGAGTATTGGAAAAAATCCAAATATACACAATATATATAAGCAAACTTTAGTACAAAATACTAAACTAGAATACATGGAGGAGTATCGCCTTGGACGACTATAAGCCCATCCTACTTTGGATTAATTCTAGGGGAGGGAAATCAAGTTAACACTGGCTTCTAGTATCATATTTACATCTAAGAAAAGATTAAGATATGTAGTGTGTGTACCAAGGAAAAGAGTGCTCAGTAGGTATCATTAACTTACTGGGCCTAATATAGGATAAGTTTAATTAAAGTCTAAGATTTTAGTCTAAGTCAGTAGTATATTGGGATAGAAACGTAAAAAACTATTGATCTACACAAATACGACCAAGGAATACTTAAAAGCAATATACAAGGATAAATATTGCAGTAATAAAAAGGAAAACAAAACATAACATAAATGAGCCACCATAAGCCAGCTAAGCATTCTAAAGTCGATTAACCTAATTGTGCCCCCATAAGAAGGTGGGACATACAAGAAGTAATTTAAGAAAAACAACAAAAAACATAAATGATACGTAACAAAATCAATTCCTACAATCCATATTATTCATCAAAATGTTCCTCGGGCTTGAACCAACACAAATAGGTAGTAACGACAGGCAGACGTTTGGCTCGAACAACTATAATAAGTACAAGAACACCAAAATAATATCATAACAAGATACCAATCTCAATTTGGAAATCATAGTAACTATACTCAACTATAAAACTAAAACCCAAACCATATCCTAACTAATACCAAGATGGTTCAAAATTAAAAAAAAAAAACAGAAATAGAATATATGGTGGCTCTGAACCATAACTAAAATACAATTAAATAAACCTTCACATAACTTAGTTAAAATTGAGGAATTCAAGGTTGTTTCAAAACATCATATCATTCCCTAAGATCATAATTACTTCATCATAGTAGAAGAAAAAGAGAATAAAATTTACTTGAACGGGATCCTAATCAGATAAATAAGACATGATATATTAAAAACGATACCCAAACTACAACTACGTGCCAAAACTAATATAATAGAATATAATTTCCATAAATAAGCTTAATCTAAACAAAGGCTTAGCCTAGTAAATTTTGATTCCAAATCGATAAACCTTTTCGCGAATAGTGCCTCAGTAGAACGCAGGCTTTAATAACTGGATGCGGATAATTGAACTTTTTGTTTTTGATATCAAATTGTGGTGACAAAATTATATTTATATATATAGTGTCTTTATGGATTTTTAAGAGTAACAAATGAGAATATATATATAATAGATCAGACATATATAAATGTTAGAAAACATTGACCGAAAACTATTATTAGAATCATATCAGTATTTACTTAATCCACAAAGAATTGACACTTATACATATTGTTGGACGTTTGGCTTCTTAGTGGATACTTAACTAACCTAAATTATACGTAAGTGACATACATGACATGTTTATATCCAAACACATATACTCTAACTATAAAATTTAATCCCATAGTGCAATATACATGGGTATTGCATTGGTTCATGAAAAAAATAAATACAATATTTTTAATCTATGAAAATTAATAGAAAATTATTTCCAATAAAACCTCTTGTAAACCAAAGGATTTTGTAAATATCAAAAACACTTTAGAATATAATTAACTGTATTCTCTAACGATATTCCCATTTTTTCAAGTAAAATTTCTTACACGTCAATATTTTCATCCAAAAACTTCTACATTATCTACAGACAAAAAGGATTAAATTATTGACTTCCAATTTTTTCTCTTCATTTTTAAAAACAATGTCTTTAGGTTTTAAAATTGTTGAAGAGCATAAAATATAATATTTTATATATTTTAATAATTTATAAATAATCATCATCATTTTAGTATTTTTACCAATATATTGTTATTTTTAAAGTTAGTTAGAATTTATAGATAAATATTATTGATTACTTAAATATTAGAATTTTTATCAATTATTTTTTTTCACATTCATTTGCATATGTACACAACATAACACTCTGATACATTACAATATATTACATTTTTCTCAAGTTACTTAAATTATTACTATTTACATTTCTTACAGTTGCATATCAACTCTAACAGTTATTATAAATTATTTATTAATACAATCCATAAATAAATAATTAGAGGAACTATTTTAAATATAGAAAACAACAAAATATATCGTGTCAAGGTCACGTCACCTTAAAAAAAAAATTTACATTTGAGGTGTTTGGTTGGGGATATCAACATTTGGTTAAAGATTCTTTATATGTTAGTGAAGAGAATGAAAAACCATTAAATAATAGCCCATGGACTAAAAGTTGCATCGAGGGAACAATAAAGGGGTAGTCTTTTATTTTTTTTTAACACAGGGATGGCTAATTTACACAATCAATAAGGTGAGGGTTGTATATTTTGTTGGGAAAAAATAAAATAGATCAAAAGGTCATCTTTTTATTCTCTTTATCTCACGCTACTCATCTCTATACTTCTTTACTTCTTAGTGTTGCCTCACCATAGTTGATGACAACGTGTTTCGAAACACTACCATTGCCACTTTATTTTTCTTTTACTATATCCCCATTTTTATTGTTGTCCTATAAAGAGGCTAGATTTGGCTGTGCTCACGCCTTTTGAGTGTTGCTTAGAGTAACATTGTTGAAGCAATGCCAATAATCACCTCTTCTCTATCTTTTCAACTCTGGTGAAATAATGTTTTATTAATTTTAAAATGTTGCATGTTTAGTTTGTATCATAGATCTAACCCTTTAAGGTACTTTTTGATGACCTACGTGGATTTTGGTGGGCAAAATTGTATTGATTTTTATTGACTGACCAACAATTTTTACTTGGATAATTTATTTTACTAGTTCTACATTTTAAATTGATCATTGTTTAAATCACAGACCCATGTAGCCACTACTCTTCTAATCATTATTGTATATGGGTACTACTGCAAAAATTTTAACTCTAGTTGGCTATCTTAACCACTGGTTAGTTTTCTACTACATTGTGCTTCTCAAAACTTGTTTTGGAAAATTTTTTCCTTAACATATTATTTAATTAGGGTCAAATAAGTGTTTCTACACTATGTTTGAAATGAAAAAGTTCTCACTGATTATTTAGACCTCCACTAATAATAGACGAACATACCTATATAAAGCACAATAACTAATTAAAAAATTATGGTGATGATGAAATATTTACATTATCATGATAATATAAAAGTCTTATGATTCATACCTTGATGAGGAATGGGTTACGCATCCTCCAAAATCCTTAAAATATGATAATATCTCACCTGATTAGTGCATGATAAAATGGGGATCCAATGACCCCCAAGTAATTTTTTTTTCTAAATTTTTTGTTTGTTTGTATCTTTCGTATTGCATCCCAAATCATTTTTCACTTGCTGGAACTAACAGTTTAATTACAGAAAATCATTTGGATTTTATAGCCATTTCTCTATTTGGAGGTTTTGTTGTTGAGAAAAGGACTTTGGGCACAAATGTCAAGCAAATATCCTCATATGCTAATTTTGATTGTTCCATTAGCTCCTTAACGTCAATTTAAGTCTATGGGTACCTTTTTCCTAGGTCTATATGATTCCAAACTCACTTTGAGCTATTGGGTAGAGTTTTGTAAAAATTTAATCTTTGTATGGGACCCAAATTCTATTTAAATAACCTTAGATGGAAATTTTATTGTTTAATTGTGTCTGGAACACAAAATTTTATAAGGTAGTATAGTTCATTTGTATGCATGAGATACCCAATGAAGCCTGAGTACCCAATTAGAGTCCATTTATATATGGCAAAGTTTAGATGGTGCCAAGTTACTGGTGTAGTTGCAGCTGTTGACCGCTGAAGCGATAGCAATTTTAGAGGTCATGTATCTTCTAAAGCGTGGGCTACCCAACTTTGTAGGGACCACTTAAGAGGTATTTTTTGCACTTAACCAGTAGTCGCTTACGTGACCATTTGGTCACTTAAGCAACCATCGATGGCATTTTATATATATATATATATATGCACTAAAATTTCATGTTAAATCCTATATTGTGTGTTTACTTATATAGACCATGATATAGCCTTGTGATATATGCAACAAACTAGATTTTTTATGCATGTATTGATGGTGTAAATGAGTTTCTACATATTACCTACATGTTTTAATGTGACCTGACCAAGTTGACGTTGATATAACTATTTAAGTTTAATATCGTATGCCAGTATTTCAATCTAAAAATTAAAGTGACGTAGTGTATACAAGTAGTAAGTTAGATTAAAGGGATTAAGCACTGAAAATGGAATATAATATTGAGGGGCTTGATTGACTTAATTAAGCTAGTAAGTGAGTCACCTACTTGAGGTATACGGACCAAGTTGATGTGCCTAAGGCTATGGATCATAGTTGGGCCTATAATAATGTATTCTTTTGGGCCCAAATAAAGTAAAAGAGAAAAAAATGGTGAAAGGGCTCAACACTCAAATCTTTTAAGGCCCAATTTAATTGCACCCAACAAAGAAATAAGCATGTAGGTGCATCACCTCCTATGACCTATTGAGTAGCTTGATCTCATTAAGTAGGTGCATTACTTACTTTGACCAATTCGAACAATTGAGGCCCAAAGTACCCCTAAATAGGTAGTAAAAATATGTCCTTTATAAGGCCAAATTTTTGGTCATTTCCTTTAATACTAACCCAAAAAATGACCATATTTCACAAATTTTCTCCACATCTCTCAAGAATAACAAGGAGCAACCCTAATTATCCTTCTAAGGTTCTTGAAGAAAACCCTACCTTTGCAAGCCAAGAAGGGTGAAAACACTTATGGTTTTTGCTTAAGTCGACCATTGAAGATTAGGAAGAGATGTTAATCATATTTAATTATAGGTGTAAGGCAGAATATTTACACAAGTTAAATGATCATTTTTCTTTTTTTAGTTAAAGTTTGAAGAAAGTTCAAGATATAATGATAAACTATAGGAATTGAGGTAAGCTAACTACTCCATTTGTTTATCCTCCATATGTATGAATTTTAGTGAAGGCCTTTTTTCACGACCCGAGCCAGGGCTTTGTCGTGACAAGTATCTCAAGTCCACTACATATCAGAGACAATCCTCTTTACCTAGTCAAACAGAACACAAAGAAACTATCAACGTATGAATTATCAAAATATAAAAGATAGATAAACTAAACCAAGATAAGGATCTAGGAATTCAACAAAAAATCCCTATCAACAGTAATCCATCAAGCCTCTAAACCAACCAAAATCAATCTAACTTGGAGAATGCCCCCGACCATAGCCAAAAGAATCCAATAGAAGTAATCTAATACAAAAATAAAACAAAACTTCATAATAATAATCCTCTAGAAAATGGGAGCTCACCACTTAAAAACTGACGGCTGACAACCTAGAAATCCTATCACTATGCAGGAAAAGTAGTAATGTCTTCGACTCTTGTATCACGTGTGGATACATTGTCTGCAAAAAGATATCATGGTGCGTCCTAGCATGTAACTCTAGAAAGGTATAGAGTAATGCCATGATCAAATAAGTTTAAAATCATCCAAAATAAATGCACACTACTATATACATATATATAAAACATACCCAGATAGGGAACAAGGATTAGCATGAACTTTAAAAACATTAGTCTGGATTGTGTGGCTTGAATTGTTATTCTTACCCACAGTCTGTATGGGTCTAGCTCCCCCGTTTTATTTGGTCTAGCTTTTTCCCTATTCGTTTGACCCAGTGCATGTTAGCCGTATGAGCCAAAGAAATCTGAAGAAGGGCCAAAGACAATAAGGTCACCACTATTCAAAAATGCATATATCTATGTAATGTGTGTACACACTGTCATAAAGACCAACCCCTATGCTGACAAATATGGTTTTAAGTATTAATCCCTTGGGACCTCCACCTTCATGGCTCTCCAACACAACCCCCTTTAATCCTAATAAAATCATTTTCACATTCCCGTAATTAAACCAAAAACACATTAGGCATACACTATTTGTATCATCATACCGATTGTAGTTTCACGGCATTATCATTATGCCGTTACAATTCCATTAGTTTCTGCGATTACCTCGACCCCTTCTATTTATTAAATCAATATGGGTATTGCCATGACCCCTTTCGTTCATTAAATATAATTTTGTTCTTTATCATTTTATGCTATATAATAGTTCCAAAGGTATTGTCCATGAGTATACTTATGTTTAAAAAAATTTCAACAAGATTGGGTTTAAGTTATCGCCAATTCAATTATCAAAATCCACATATTTGGGGAAATTGATGACCCTCTTGTCTACTCACCACGCCCATGCACCCTACATGTTCAAAACAGTCAATAAAGCATGAACAATTTCAAATAAACCATAGGAACATCATTTAAAAAAACAATCATTCGAAATCCTTAGCCCAAATTCCAAATCCAATATTCAAAACCACTTGAATAACAATTTAAAACACATGCTTTGAAAAATAAAAAGATTTGGGGAAGAGTAACATGACTGAGATAACATGAATTATGGAGAGAAATCAACCCTTGTAAGATCGAATTGCCAATTCTTTGGAAAGCCTAATGTTCTTGACTTAAGGATTTGAGAGAGAAGAACGTATGTATTTAATTATCAAAGGATGGGAATAACCTTTTTTATTATCTTATGGGTGAAGGGTATAAGTGGAGGAAAGAGAGAAATGTCCAAAGTGCCCTTAAATAAAAGCTGAAAAGTGTTACCTATGATGACGGGTCATCCTATGACTCATCATGACACATTACGACTCACTACCACAAGTCATAGTCTAGACAGTAGCATAAGGAACCCATATTGGTCTGACTACAGTGGTATTATATGACTTGTTCTCAAACCATACAACTCATGAGGTTTAGTATGGGCACATTAGAACAGGGGACCTTTACACTACTTTGTATATGGAATGGATACTCTGACACATAAAGAATCCATATGAATGGTTATGTCCGAGTTGAGCTTAACACACTAGTCACCCTACAATTTTGGGTACTTTGACCCGTAGTGGCACTGTATGACTCGTAATGTGAGTTGTAGGTTGGGGAGTAAGCTCAAAATCATGGAATTTTTTTACGGCCAAAATCTGGGGTGTTACATACTCCCCTTGAGGATCATTCATCCCCAAATAATGAATCAAGGCATTCATTATCATGATTTAACATAGAAATGCAGCCACACTTTTCTGTAACAATGTCATAAAACAAAGATGTTAATAAAAATACATACATTGAGCATGATTATCCAAAGCGGGAAACAAGAATGGATATTTTGCCTTCATGTACTGTTCAGCTTCCCATGTAGGTTCTTCAACCTTTTAGTTCCTCTATAGAACCTTCATGCTAATAAAAAATCTTAAATGAGAGTTCCTCATAAGACAAGGAATCTGAAATACCAAAAATCCAAAAGGAACAACCAAGGAAGTTTATCCACCTACTTCTTCAATATCAAAACTTAAAACACCATATAAGGCAAGTCCAACTCATTAGACACATTGCCCACTCTCCTTAAAATCAAGCATGGACCAACATAATGGGGATTGAACTTTCCCTTCATTCCAAACTTCATTACTCACTTCATAATAGGAACCTTTAAGAATACCCAATAACAAACATCAAACCCTAACTCCCTTCGCCTCATTTCCACATAGAACTTTTGGTGACTCTGAGAAGTCTTAAGACTATCCCTGAGTACCTTCACCTTATCCATGGCTTAATGAACCAAGTCAGGACCAAATAATCGGGTATGACCAACTTTGAACCACCCAATTGGAGAATGACATCTCCTACCATACAAAGCCTGGAATGGATCATTATGAATGCTATAATGATAGCTGTTATTATTATCAAACTATATGAGAGGAAAATAATCAACCAAAAAGTCAATCACACAGGCCCTTAGCATATCTTCTAAAGTCTCAATAGTCCTTTCTGCTTGTCTATCCATCTGAGGGTGGAAATTGGTGCTAAGGTTTACCTTAGTTACTAAACCTCTTTGAAAAGACTGACAAAAGTGAGAAGATAACGGCATACCTCGATAATATATGATAGAAATAGGAGCAACATGCAACTTCACAATCATCCTAGATGAATAAATTAACATAATCCCCTGCAGAATAATTTTTCCTTATAGTTAAGAAGTGAGCAGACTTAGTCATCCTATCCACGATGACCCATATTGAATCAAACTGACTTTGAGGTAGTATAATACTCATAACAAAGTCCGTGTTAATTACATCCCACTTTGACATGGGTAACTCAATTTTTTGAGATAACCTACCAGTCCTAAAGTGCACCACCTTCACTTGCTGATAAATTATACACTTGACCACATACTTCTTCAGGTTATTCCACCAATAGATCTCTTTCAAATCATGCTACATCTTTGTTAAATCGGGATAAAAAGTATACCTTGACTCCTGATCCTCTCTTGTAGATCATCTAAACCCAAGAAACACAATATACCTTGGTACCTTAAGATACTATCAAAAACAAACTCAAAAGCCATGACTTTTTGCTAACCCGTATCATCCTTAATCTATATCAAGATAGGATCCAAAACTATTTTTTCCTTCACCTCAGCACAAATGTAAGACTTCACTACCTCCTGAATAATCACCTACCATCCTCAGAATCCAAAAATTAAACTTAAGGATTAGAAAAATAGTGGATATCCTTTACCTAATCTCACTTCTCCTCATTAATATATGATAAGCTTCCTATGGACAAGTTGCTCAGAGCATCAGCTACCAAATTAGTTTTACTTGGATGATAATGGAGACTCATATCATAATACCTGAGCAACTCAAGCCATCTTATTAGCGTAAGATTAAACTCTTTCTAGGTTAACATATATTGCAAACTCTTACGATTAGAATATATATCAACATGAATCCCATACAAGAAATGACGACAAATCTTAAAAGGAAAAACCACAACCAACAACTCCAAATTATTAGTCCAATAATTCTACTCAGGCACCTTTATCTACCTAGAAGTATACACCACAACCTTACAATGATGCATCAAAATACAACCCAGTCTCACACGGGATACATCAGAATAAACAACAAATCCAGCAATATCCTCTAGTAGGTTCAAAACTTAAGCTAAAGTTAACTTATCCATCAACTTCTCAAAACTATCCTCACAAGCAATAGGCCACAGAAAATTTACTTTTTTCAGAGCTAACTTAGTCAACAAAGTAGCAATAGATGAGAACCTCTCAAAAAATCTCCTATAATACTCGGCTAAACCCAAAAGTTCTGAATATCGACTGGAGTCGTGGATCTAGGAAACTTTTTAACCATCTTAGCCTTCTATGGATCCACCAATATCCCCTCACTAGAAATAACATGATCAGGAAAGGTCATAATATCTAACCAGAACTCACACTTTGAAAACTTAACATACAACCGTTGATCCTCAAGAATCTACAACACTATACAGAGATTATTGGTATGGTCCTCTTAACTCTTTGAATGTATGAAGATGTCATCAATAAACAAGATAATGAAAAAATCCATAAACCAATGAAATACTAGTTCATAAGATCCTTAAACTCCTCCAGGGCATTCTTCAACTTGAACGACATGACAAAGAACTCATAATGGCCATAACGGATTCAGAAAGAAGTCTTAAGGATATCCCTTCCTTAATTTTTGATTGATGATAACTCAGCCAAAAACCAATCTTAGAAAACTACTTAGCGGCATGAACTTGGTCAAATTAGTCATTAATCATAGGAAAAGGATACATATTCTCCACCGTTACCTTATTCAACTATCGATAATCTATACACATTTAAAAGGACCCGCTTTTCTTTCACACAAAAAGCATAGGATGACTCCAAGAAGAAATACTAGGGAAAATATAAACCGTATCAAGAAAATCTTGCAACTACTCCTTAAGCCCTTTCAAATCAACTAGAGTCATTCTATATGGAGGGATATAGATAAGATAAGTATCCCAGAGAAGATCAATCCCAAAGCTTATTTTCCTATAATGAGAAATAACTGGAAGATCATCTAGAAACACTTTTGGAAATTTGTCAACTATCGAGAAAGATTGTATAGAGGGGCCCTCAAAATAACAATCCTTATCCCAAGCTAGATGGTATAGTCACCCCTTCGAAATTTATTTTTGAACTCTTAGATAAGAAATGAATTTCCCCTTACGTACTAAAGAACTACCTTTCCACTCAATCACTAGTTTATTTGAGAAGTAGAAACTGACACTTTAGGTTCCACAATCAAGATACGCATAGAACGAATGGAGTTGATCCTTAATATAGCATCAAAGTCTACTTTGAACTGTATACTCATTAATCTCAATTTTTTTTAAGATTTAAACTTAGCAACTTGCTCTTATGTTTTTGATATTTTGAGAGTCAAAGTCATCAACTCAAGTTCCTGGTCTTCTATTTTTTCTTATAGAGCATTATTCTTCCCTTTATCACAAGAATTGTCTCTTTTCTCCAAGTAACTTAGTAATTTGTTCCTTATTTTTTAGATATTTGGAGAGTTAAAGCAATTAACACAAGCATTTAACATTTTTAAGCAGTCATTTCACACATAAAATCAATCAACACAATTTTGAGCCTTTATATCTTTATAGTAGAGTAGTTTTCCTAGTTTTTATTAAAGATAGAAAGTATTACCTCGTTTTCTTTTTTATCTTCAGTGTTTGCCATAAGAGCAAATAAGGAGTCAAAGGTCACTTTCTCATCCTCCACTTCTAGCATAGAATCATTTTTATGCTTCTCATCTTTCCCAAATCCATTGGTGGAATTCCCTCGATAGCTAATGCCAGCTTAACTATAAAAGCAACTACAATATTTCTTCTTGACTTTAAAGAGACCTGGTCCCTGTTCTTTTCTTTGTCACCTCTAGACCTGAGATAATTATAGTAATCCATTTTATGCATTATACAGTCCTTAATGAAATACTCAAGACTTCCACATATGTGAGAAACTTCAACAGAGCCCCCTTTTATATTGTTCCTTTCTTTTCTTTGACACAAATACTTTTTGTCATTGCTCTTGTAATTTTATTGCAAAATAAGCATTATTAGTGTCTTCTTTACTTGAATATGACTTAGAAACCTTTAATGCCAGGGATTTATCTCTTTTTACTTCATTCTTCTCTTTCTCTTATTGCTTCTTGAGTTCACATACCGTTAGATTGCTAATAAGCTCATCCATGGTGAGAGTTCTCAAGTTTCTTACCTCAGTGATAGCATTTCATTCTTCTTCCTAGGATTTAGGTAGAACCCTCATAATTTTTCTCACCTATTTGTAAAATGAAATCCCTTCTCCTAAATAATACAACTCATTGGTGATTAAAGAGAATTTTGTATGCATCTCTTGGATAGTTTCTCCATTAATGGTGAAGGTTTCCTACTATTTCGATAACATATCAACTTTTGAATACATCATGTTAGTGGTCCCCTCATAAGGTGTAATAAAGCAATCCCAGAATTTTTAGGATTTTAGCTTGCAAAAATCCTAATGTATTCATCAGGCCCTATGCTGCAAACTAGTAGTTTCTTGGCCTTGTAATTGTTTTTCACTTTATTCCTATCTTCATCATTATATTCTCTCCTATTTTTAACAACAATTCTGTTTATTTTTCCTTCTTTAACCTCTTTAACTAAAGCATAAGAAGAATCTTGTATTACATAATTAGTTCACTGTTCTCAACCATAATAACGTTAAATATCCTTAATTTCAACCACCCATAGAATTTCTTATTAAATCTAGGTGGTTTAGTAGTTGATCTCCTTTCATAAAATATTAGTTGGAGAAACCATGATGACCAATTAACTCTGGGTGTTAACCTTTTAGAGCGTTTTGGCTCTGATGCAAATTGATGAAACTAGGGGAGGTTGCACCACATAGTGAGGGACCAGGTCCCTTAAAGTCAGTCATAGGACATAAAATAATAAAACATAGGAAAACTTAAAACATTGAAGAAAGGTTTAAAAAAAAGATTTTAACATGGAAACCTTCTTTAAAAAACAAAGATTTTAACATGGAAACCTTCTTTCTCAAGTAAAGAAAAAATCATGACTTGCCCTCATAAACAATTCAATAGTCTAGTATAATAAACCTCTTGATAAAAGACACCAATGAAACTAACTCTAGGCTTCTCCTACTTGTAATACCTCTACTACAAGCCTTCCTTGACAACTTTTCTATGTACTTACTCCAATATAGATTAGATCTTACCAATATTGAATTGAGGGAACTCTACTGATCCACTCTTATTAATAAAACAATAAAAAAATTACTCTTATAAATGGAGTAATTCAATTAAAAATAAACACTCCATTGAAGAACACCCAATTTTTTAGTATATAAAAAAATCAAGAACTTGAGGAAAACATAAGCAATGGACTAGATTGAAATTTTTCCTCTTTCACTATTTGAATATTCTGGATTTTGAAAAATCACCAATTTGAGATGCATCTTTTTATTTTATAGTGGAGTAATTAGTAGGGTAAAACTCTAATTAGGCGAAGTGTCCTAATAGGTACACATCTCACCTACATAATTTATTAGATTAGAAGACAAAATTGTGCATGCCATATGACAACTGTATTTTTCTGGGAAGACCCAGAAACCTGGTCTCTTATTAGAAGTTGGTCATCATTAAAATATATATGTCAAATTATTTATTTACATATCTCTTACTTGTATGTTATTATCCAATTTACAATAATGTTATGACCACGAAAGTAACAATCTCAAAGGCTAAATAAACAAAGCAACGCAAATATGATTTGAACGAGTGGCAACTCAAGGGTGTAATCCTAAAATAGGATAATCCTAATACCTTTATAATTGGCCAATCCCAATTTGTTTATACATGAGTGGCAGCGGAGGTTAATAAACCTAGCATAGGCTGATCCTAATTTTTCTAATTACTACTTATTAGCTGGTCTTTTGTACTATATTTCAAAGAATATAAAGTAAGAAGGTTAAAATAAAGAAAATAATATAAAATACCTGATCCTACAAGAATATGTAAGGGGTATGATACAATCATTTATATAGTTATATTTGATTTCAATTAAGCTCTTCCATTAAGTGTAATTACTTTTACCCTTCCATATTCAGTGCATATTTTTGTACTAATGTTCAATATGAGGTACCAATATTTTATGTTGTAGGAACATGTGCTTTAGCTAATACACCTTTTCAGTATAAGCACAAGATATCCAACGGCTATTCATGAGATACAAATTGATTTGGGGCTTTCCAAATTCGTTACATGTGTTTTGGTATAGTACAATAATTAAGAATATAGGTGGGGGGGGGGGGGGTTCCAAAAGATAACTAAATCTATGTATCTTTAGAGGCTTTATAGACTGATGTAAAGTTAATCATCATAGTATCTTCTCTTTAAGATGTTATGGCCCCAACGACCAAGTCTTGTATATATAATTTTGTGCTTGCCTATTTTGTTTATTTTCATTGATGCATTATATCCATATTGAAGAACCTTAGGTTATCATATTAATATTCATGAGCTGTACAAGGTAATAGGTTGGTGCTCTTACTCCTTTACGGCTATGGGTGTTTGTCTGCCCTAACATGATTTGAGGTGTGACATTTCAAATTCATGTTCTTTGTGTATAATGTCACTTTAATCTTTAATATATCTATATTTTTAGGTTAAAATTATAATTGAGGTAGGAATTAGCAGGAGAAATGACTAGTGATAATTGGGTGCCTTTTTCCTTGTATGTTCTCAACATTAGTAAGTTGATTACCATTTGTTATCCTTTAGTTTTGGAATTAGTGTTTGCACTTTTGTTTCTGTAAAAATATCTTCGATCACCACCTAAATTTTGGGCAAGTGGTCCTTAAGCTATGAGGGCTGCCTGGACAGTTTTAAATTTGCCCGTAAGTTGGTCTAACAAATGAGATTCTGCTTGATTTCTGACCTAAAGCATAAATTCACAATATAAGTATCATTATTCGTAGTAATAGTTTTTTCGTATTATTTTTAGTGAGCACAAAAGTCTGAGGATTCTCAAAAGGAAAAATTATAATAGCAATATTTCTTGCATGATTTTAATGACATCTAGGTTAGCTAGTGTTACCTCTCTACGATATATTTCTTTCTTGTGGTATTAGTAGGATGTGATTCTAGTTTTGGGTAGGTTCTAGTTTATTGGATATTTTTACCACATATGGATTATATTTGCACATTAGGGGCCTTTTCGTGTAGAATCTAACCACATTTCCCTTATGTTATCTATTGAGTATCCGATAGGACTAGGCATAGATCCACTAATTCTTTGGTAAGGGATTGGGAATCTTTATTCTAGGTTCTTTTTGGTTCATGCCTTGGATTAGATTTTTGAGATAGAAAGTAAGCCCCAAATACCCCTTTATAAGATCGACTGCTTAGAATGATGGCCCTTCAGGGATAAATGATCTCAAGCCACTTCTTTAGGCTACTACTTGGATTTGTTGACTTAAACTTATTATATGCTTAATTATCCTTGTTAACTATTGTAGGAAATTATCAGTTATTACAAGGAATTTTATTAACTTAATAATTTAAACCGGTTTTTCTTTAAGATGATTTTGCTACCTAAAGTTTGATTTATTAAATAAAGGAGGTAAGATATCTGAAGAACATTAGGATAGCTCTATATATAGTAGTTAAATAGTAATTCCAATTTGAGTTTGATACCAGGCATATCTTTATTATTTACGAGTTCCAATTTAAGTTTCATATTTTTTATAATGTTATTATCGATTAGTTTTAGTTCGAGTTTACTATGTGCTTTGTTCTTATTTAGTAATTCTAGTTTTAGTATGACACTTAATATAATTTCTATTCCAACTTTAAGTTTACGAATAGGGAAATTCAATATAATGCATTTAATGACTCAAAAGGGAGTAAAATATTCACATAAAGTGCAATATGGATCATTTTACTTTCATTATTATTATTATATATCATCCTTAATTTAACATTACCTCTTGTATGTCCATGCTATAATATAGGGGCTCGATTGGATTTATTTCTCCCTGTGTGTCTTCTAGGAATATAGGGTTCCATATAGGATATACCTAGGCTTTTATTTCCACTTTTGAGTTACTTGTTGTTTATTTATTGGATTTTCCTGATATAGCCTATATTTCCCTTTCTCTTTTTACTATAGACTCCAGTTTTCACAGTTATACTCTATTTATACTTTTACTATGATTGAACTCAGTGTCCTAAGATGTTTAATGAGTACCTATGATTTTGGTACTCATACTGCATTTCTACATATTTTCCTCGAAGCACATTCGAGTATGATTAACTACAATTTATGATATCCTTAAACTTTGTTGCTTGGAGATTGGTGAGATTTTATAGTTTAAAGAATATACACATCCTTTTGCTATCTTGATAGTTTTATGTAGTATATTTTAAGACAATGATGTATATTTTTGCACTATCTAGTAAACTTTTGTCATAGCAGCTCTTGTACAGACTTTACCTGTTCTTGCAGGATTTGTAATGGTATTTTGTCCTATCTTCCCTCTTGTATAGTATATATATATTTATGTTTATATATGCCTGTACCTATTCTCATTGCCTTTTCTTAGAATTGTATGTTTATATCCTTATCGTCCACCTTTTAGCCTTAACTTATAATTCCAGGTTACACTTTGGATTACCTAAAAGAGGGTTAAAGTAGGTGCCATCAAGATCTTATAAATTGGATCATAACAGTATTGTATCAAACACTATGTTTAGGAATATTCTCAATACAAAATCATGTATCTAGTAGAGTTATGTAAATTTGTATAATAAACTTTATATCCTAGCTTCACGAGGGTACTTGAAATTCTTAGGAAAATCTCACCTTTTTTGTTCATTTTAAGGAATTGAATTTATATTGTGTTCTAGAATCTCATTTATTTCACTCTTTTATAGTTAAATAGATACGTAAACCATCACCCAGGAATTGGGAAATCAAGCCTCAAGATATGACATCGATTAGAGGAAGAGGTCTACCCTAAGGTGGAGGCCAACTAAAGTTGTAGCCCAAACTTGAGGCAAGTCCAGGTAGTCTTCACAACTTTTGATTATCTATTCTACCCCTAAGATATCACTAGAGGATCTGCTAACACAGAAGTTGATAGACCAGTGGTTAGCCTAAGCCCACAATATTCTTATCTTCTTTAATCCTCTAAGATGCTTTGGTATATTGATTGGAGATGTTTGGAGGCCGTCAAACATATAAAGCCTTGACATCTACTTTGGGGACAACCCTAAGTAGATAATGTCTATAGGAACACTCTGAGGTTATGGATCGTAGAGTAGAGGTTTGACCAGCATAGGTAGTTCAACTACTATTAGCAGCCTAACCAATGATGACTTTTCAGGAGCAAAAGAAACTAGGACAATTTCTTAATTTTCTCCACCAGGTTTGTATGTGGCAGGTGATGATGTGTTTGAGTTCTTTACTATCTTAGAGGGAAGGATGCATAATTTGTCCTAGATGAGTTCTAGAGTATAGATTATACAACATTTTAATTTGATAAAGACTCGAGGTAGTGGTTGTGAGGATATAGTGATTGTAGGCGAGTTGTATCTCCTCATATTTTATGGATTCTATTCTCCAATGGTTGTTTGGGTAAGCCTATGCTCTAGAGCATGCACGAGCATCTAACAAATGAGGTCATAGGGTTATAATAGTGTTCCATATAAATGGTAAAGTACGAGTTGAGATTTTATGAGTTAACCTGATATGCCATGATTCTATATACTTAGTATGAGAAAATTTAATGCCTCGTCAGAGGGTTGAGTCCTTTCCTTGAAATGGATACTCAGAGTTTTATAGCGGTGTTCGGGTAATTTATTAATATTACTAACTTTTCCCACACTATGGAGGATATTCATCAAGAGCATAAAGAGGCAACGAGGATTATTTTTAGCATTTATTGACTATATTTCCTAATTAGGAGCCTTTTTAGGTGGTATTCAGACTCTTTCTCCTTGTGATAGTCTATGATTGTCTTGTATGTTAGGTTCTAGCCTTTTTTTGATCTAATTAAGTTTTGATGATTGACAAACTTCTACATTGGAACCTTGTCCATGCCCATCTTTTGTGATATATTTTTTGGCGATTACCCAACCTAGCGGAAGGACTAGTTACTTTAAAGGGTGTCTTAGTGAGCAATTCCTTAATGCACATATTTTTCTTATGTGTTAGCTGTCTAGTACTCTCTAGACATTGTTACCATGTTAGTGGGATGAATTCATAGTTATCCTTTAATATCCAACAATTTTGATATATTGTAACGCCCCAAGATCCTATTCCAAGATGTCACACGGTGCTTAAGACCACACGCGACCTCAATCTAACCCTATGGGCCTTTCATAACCTCTAAACTCACTATGACAATAATCAAGCTGTAATAAAAAAGAAGAATCATGTCATGAACATACTAGAATACAATGAAATACTATCATGTACAATCAAAATACTGAAGTTTTGTACATATTGGTACTCTAATCTTACAAAGCCTCTACTACATAAGATTGAGGAGCCATTGGGACAGATCCCTAAATGACCCGTACTGAACTGGAAATAAACAACCATCTACAATCAAGAAAAAATCAGGGACATAGTTTCTGAAACCATAAGGACTAACCCACTGTACGAATGTAGATGGAGGTATACGATAATCACTGTCACTATTGAGACTAAGTACCTGAACCTATAGAACGAGAAAATATAGAACATAGAAGAGTATGGGAATAAGTACTTGGGAATGTACTGAGTATGTGGGGGTGCAGGTAACATTTAAATAATATCATAAATGTATAAAAAAATCATGAATGATGATAATAATGACTCTCTTCACTTGAGTTACCTGAAACATGTTTTCCATAAATCATCAATAATAACACATGCTTCATCAATTTTACAAACCATAGGACTCAACTCAAATTCTTTGACTCATGACTTAGAGTGACTCGGTAACTCATTAAACTTGGACTATTATGGACTTGGAAGTTTCTTATAACCGACACAAACCATATGAGCTTACATAGAGTTCAACTTCTTGCACACGTTGGGGAGAGCTGTTCTATCTTTGCCATCAGAGTAGAACCTTAACTTTAGTGATAACTATCTTGGTCTTTGGCCTTTAATCTTAATCCTACGGTGGCACGTAGTTTTGGGGAAGTAGGATGCGTTGAACCCATACTTCCCGCTCTGTGCTAAATACTACTCCTAGATTTAAGCTTAGAACGCGTTAGGAAATCCACCTTAACAAACTCAAGGGTCTATCATGAATTCCAAAATATAAATATATATCTCACTTGGAAATCATAATCATCTTGTGGATTCCTAACTCGACTAAATGTCAAAATAATCTTTCTCATAATCAAGTACACTTGCTTATGAAATCATATCAAGTATCAAATCTTCCATAAAATATCATAGAACTCATTCTTAACCCTCAAGCTCAATATCAATATATATTCAATAGACAAACTTCTCATGGAAAAACATAAATCATGATACTTATCATAAATCACTTAGAAATTATCATTTCATGATAACAATATACAACTCATGACATTAATTCTTAATTTAAGAAATAATACAATGACGTAGTCATATGTTTCAATCTTGTATAGCTCAAATGTCATAAGTCCTTGATAAAGTAATTTCGTTGTAAACCCACTTTGCAAAACTCATGAAATGGAATAGAAATTAAATCTTTGGGCACAAGAACGAAAGAAAGATTCTGTTCAAAACCCCACATACCATAATCTTTGAAATTGGATAAACTTTATTGCTTGAAACTTTATCCAGACTTGAAATAAATAATTCTTGAAGCCCACACTATGAGGAACTTGGTTCTTGAAGAAATTTTAAAGATTTATGGATGATTCTATGAAGATTTATGTTCTTGATATAACCCTAGATATATTATCTCAAGAGAATTGGAAGAAAAAATGATGAAATTAGGGATTGAATGGGATTCTCATATTTATAGAGGCCTCCAAAAGATGGGAAAAGACCAAAATACCCTTGTAAAAATGCCTCTAAATTGTCTAAAAAAATAGCTGACTACTTCTTTGACATACCGTCAGACCCGTGATAGGCCGTCAGGAAATGTCATCACAAAAGGCTCAAATTTTATGATTTTCTATGTAAGGCTGATGACATCATCAAAAATGTCATCAATAATGTGATGGCATCCTCAGAAATGTCGTCAGAAATGTGATAGGCCATCAGAAACGTAGTCACCCTTTTCCAAATTGACATGCTGGGATAAAATGGGTATAACTCTTTGCTCCGGAATCGGATTTTGGTGAAATTGGTATTGTTGGAAAACTAATTCATTTATCTATACTTTTATAGGACATAAGCTCAAAAATTCAAAGTATACTGAGAGATATTATCATTTGAATTTTACTATACCAATATCCTTCCCAAGAATTCAATCAGTAAGTAATGTTTTGATTTACCCAATCATTAGGACATCTTTAAGGCCTTAATACACACCATCCTTGATCAGAAAAAACCCAAAACATTATAATTTATTTCTCATGATCTTGTTTCATGGTTGCACTATTCATTAAAGTCTCAGGGTATTACAATAGCTGCCCTTGGAAACATTCATCCTCAAATATGGCTAGATAGGCCAAGAACAAGAGAAAATGAGGACGTATAGCTGGAATGACTCACTAAAAGGGCTTACTTGTTTCTAAACTTTCGGGTACTAAACAAAATGCATGAATCATAGATAGAATAACCATATAGATGAATACACTGGATTAGAAGGAAACTTGATTTGGGAAGAATAGTACTTTCGGCTTAATTTGAACTTGCAGAGAAGAGATGAGGGTATCTGGTTCGCATATCTGCTTCTACTTCACAAGTAGCACCCTCGAATAATTGATTTTGCCAAAGAACTTTTACCAAGGGAACTTCCTTATTTCTTAGTCTACAAACTTGATAATCTAGGATTTCAACCGAAACTTCATCATGCGAAAGGCTATCTAGAACATCAAAACTTTCTGACGGATCAACAACAACAGAATCACCAATGTGCTTCTTGAGCATAGAACTATGAAAGATAGAATGGATAGCAGATAACTCAGCAGGAAATTAAATCTCATAAGCTACTTTCCCAACATGATTCAAAACTCTATAAGGGCCAACGTATCGGGGACTAAGCTTCTCTTTCTTACCAAATCTTTTCTCTCCCTTCATGGGTAAAATATTCAAGTATACCAGATCATTAATCTTAAACTCAAGAGCTCTTCTTCTCACATCTGCATATGACTTCTAACCTTTGGGTTGTCTTCAACCTTTCTCAAATCAGCTTAACTTTCTCCATAGCCTCAAACACAGCATCAAGTCCACTCACAACGGCTTCACCCACTTAAAACCAACCTATGTGTGATCTACATCGCCTTATGTATAAAGCCTCAGATGGTGCCATTCCAATGCTAGCATGAAAATAGTTGTTGTAAGAAAATTCAATCAATGGCAAAAGTTCATCCCAACTTCCTTCGAAATCAAGAACACATGCCGTCAACATATCCTCCAAGGTCTGGATGGTCCTCTAAGCCTGACCATCGGTCTGCGGATGAAAAGCGGAGCTAAGTTGAACTTGGGTACCAAGATCTTTCTGAAAAGCCCTTCAAAAATGATAAGTGAATTGAGTACCCTTATCGGAGATAATAGAAAAAGGAACTCCATGCAACTTGACTAACTCTTGAATATACAGCTTAGCATAGTCCTCGGCGGTGAAAAACGTATGCACTGGAAAGAAATGTGCAGACTTAGTGAACATGTTTACAATGACCCAAATCGAATCATGATGACATCGAGAAAGAGGTAAACAAGTCACAAAATCCATATTTACTTCCCCCCACTTCCAAGTAGGAATACTGAATTCTTCCATCATTCCATCAGGTCTTTGGGGTTCTATCTTAACCTGTTGGAAAGTTGTACACTTATCTATGAATTTTGCTATATCCTTTTTCATACCATTCCACCAATAGACTTCTCGCTAATTACGGTACATATCGGTAGCACCGGGATGAATAAAATATCGCGCACCATGCTCTTCAGCCATAATTATCTACCTTAAATCTTCAATATCAGGCACACATATCTATTTTGAAATCTCAATACACTATCTCTCCCTTGGGAGAAAACCTTCACCTTTTTGTCTTAACTAACCCCTTCAGTCTAACCAAACTAGGATCCAGATCTTGCTCTCCTTTACTTCTGAATCTAGAGAAGACTCAAAACTACTCTGGACCCAAACATTACCTTCAGCTGAATCAAGCAATCTAACTCCCAACCTAGCCAGATGATGCACCTCATAAGCTAACTCCTTCCTATCTTTCTCAAACTGTGCTACACTACCCATGGACGACCTACTAAGGGTATCTACCACTACATTGGCCTTGCCCGGGTGATACAGCACATTCATCTCATAGTCCTTTCATAATTCTAACTATCACCTCTGATGAAGATTTAACTCTCTCTGAGTAAGCAGATACTGCAAACTCTAGTGATACATAAAGACATCAATCGTATAAATAGTGTCTCAAGATTTTCAAGGCAAAAACCACTACAGTTAACTTGAGGTCATGGGTCGGGTAGCTCTTCTCATGCGATTTTAACTATCTGGAGGCATAGGCTATAACTTTACCTTTCTGCATCAACACACAACCCAACCCAACTCTAGAAGCATCACAGTACACCACAAAATCATCCACACCATTTGGAAGGGTCAACATAGGGGCCAAAGTGAGTCGAGTCTTCAAATCTTGAAAACTCTTCTTGCAAGATTCAGACCACAGGAATTTAATTTTTTGGGTCAACCGACTCAAAAAAGGCACAATGGAAGAGAAACCCTTAACAAAATGATGGTAGTATATAGCTAGACCCAAGAAACTCCTAATATCAGATGGGGAAATAGGTCTAGGCCATTTTTTCACAGCTTTTATCTATTGAGGGTCAACTTGAATACCTTTAGAAGAAATAATATGACCCAGAAAAGCAACTGACCCTAGCCAAAATTTACACTATCTAAATTTGGTAACTATTGATGATCTCTAAGGGTTTGTAAAACTATTAGGAGATGATCTGCATGGTCATTCTCACTTCAGGGGTATACAAGAATATCATCTATGAACACAATAACAAATATATCCAGGTACTGTCTGAACACCCGATTTATGAGGTCCATAAAGGCTTTTGGGGAATTTGTTAGCCCGAAGGACATGAACAAGAACTCAAAATGACTATATCAAGTGCGAAAAGCTGTCACTGAAATATCACACTTCCAAATTTTAAGCTGGTGATAATCGGATCTCAAGTCTATTTTTGAGAAATAGTTAGCACCTTGTAGCGGAACAAACAGGTCATCAATTCTAGGAAGAGGGTACTTGTTCTTCACTGTGGCCTTATTAAGCTGATGATAATTAATGAACATCTTCAATGAACCATCTTTCTTTTGCACGAACAGAATGGGTACACCCCAAGGAGATACACTAGGCCTTATGAAACCCTTATCTAGAAGATCTTTGAGTTTCTCTTTCAACTCCTTAAGTTCTATGGGGGCCATACGATATGGAGAAATAGAAATAGGCTGCGTGTCGGGGAGAAGATCAATCCCAAATTCTATCTCTCTATCAGGAGGTACCCTTAGGATATCTTCTGGAAAAATATCAGAAAACTCTTGAAAAATGCTAATTGACTGAGTGGTCGGAGTCTCAAACTTAGTATCTTTAACTCAAACCAAATGATAGATGCAACCCTTGGATATTAATTTCCTAGTGTTAAGATAGGATATGAAATGACTCCTTGGAGTTACATAATTTCTGGACCACTTAAAGGTTGACTCATTGGGAAATTGAAACTTTACTACATGGCAATGATAGTTTATAGACACATAACAATAGTAAAGACAATCCACACCTAGAATAATGTTAAAATCAACCATATTTAGCTCAATAAAATCTGCAAATATAACTCTGTGAAGGACAGTGAAAGGGCACTTCTTATATATTGCTTAACAACAACAGGTTCACCTACTGGAGTAGAAACTAGTAAAGGCTCAGGGTTTTCAGCATTGATCTTAAAATTCACAGCTACTAATAGAGTCACATAAGAAAGACTTGACACAGGGTCCATCAACACATAAACATCAAAATGAAATACACAAAGTGTACTAGTAACAACATCTGGTAAATTCTCCTTCTCCTAGCGGGGTGGTAAAACATAAAATCAATTTTGGTGCTGACCACCAGCAGTACTAGATGAGGCACCCTGAGGAGGACTAGGATGAACCCAAGGAGTTGGCGCACTAATATCCTGACTCTGGGGACTAATATCACGGCTCCTCTGTCAGTATATGGGCAATCCCTGAATTTGTGGCCCAACTTACAACAACCAAAAACATCTCGTTGCTCAGCCATACACTCTCCAGGATACGTCCTACCATACTTAGCACATGGAGGATTGTTAGGTCTATTACTTACACTGTCCTAAGACCTAGACACTGTAGGTCTATTACCCTACTCCTGCCTGACTCTAGATCTGGGAGTACTAGCTGATGATGGTGCTGGCACAAAAGAATGGCTCTGAAATTGAGGGCGGATCCCTCCAGAAAATCTACTCTAACTATACCCGTGCTGCTCTAATCTAACTCTTTTATTCCATCTCACTCTTTCTCTCTCTTTCACCTTGCCCGCTTCAATCTGCTAGGCATGTATCATCAATCTAGAAAGATCCATGTCCCTATTGAGCATAGTGGACCTATACTCTTTCCAAACATAACACGATACGCCAGTCCAAAACTTACTTGCACTGGTCCTAAAATAAGCCATTATACCAGGAGCATACTTAGAGAACTGGTTAAATTTAAGACAATATTCTTCAACTATTATAGAGCTTTATGTCAAGTTCATAAAATCTTCAAGTTTTGCTTCCCTCAGCTGCAGGGGGAAGAATAGGTCTAAGAACACGTCGTGGAACAACTGCCAAGTCATGGGAGCGACATCCTCCCCTCTACTCTTCCTCCACAACTCTACCCAATCATAAGCAACATCTTTCAAGTGATAAGATGCTAGCTCCACACTTTCTTCATGTCTTACATGCATAATTTGGGTGATATTTTTCACCTCATGAAGATACATCTGTGGGTTCTCACCAACCGTTGACCCATAAAACTTTGGCAGATTCATCCGCATAAAATACCGAACTTGAGCTGCTAAAGAATTACCTTCTTGCGAAGGTGGAATAGTGGCCTGAACATTGGCCTGCGCATTGGCAGTTATTGCCTGGGCTAGTGCCTGAAAAGCTACCCAAAATTCAGCATAATTCACCATCTCATTTAATGGATCAACGGGTTGAGGTCGTTCATTGTTTCTAATAGCTCTACGATGAGGCATTTTCTTTCATAAGAGATCACAAATTAATAGCAGAGAGAAACAGTCGTAGGCACGAAAGGCTTCCAAAAGAATGAACTGACTTTTCCTAAAATGTCCCGTATCCTCTTGCTTATAGATGTGGTGTACTACACACCGATGATCAAGACTCTACATAACGTGGCTTGTCAGACTCCCTAGGACTCCTTTAAACCTTAGGCTCTGATTCAAAGCTTCTAACACCCCAAGATACCATCCTAATATGTCACACGGTGCTTAAGGCCACATGAGACCTCAAGCTAACCCTCTGAGCCTGTCATTACCTCTATAACTCACTATGAAAATAATCAACCTATAATAAAGAAGAATAATCACGTCATGAACATACTGTAATATAAAGAAATACTATCATGCAAAGTTAAAATACTAAAGATCTTTACATAATGGTACTTTAGTCTGACAAAGCCTCTACTACATAAGACTGAGGAGCCATTGGGACAGATCCCCAAATGATCCGTACTGAACAGGAAATAAATAACCATCTACTATCAAGACAAAAATTAGAGACATAGGTCCTCAAACCATGATTAATCACCAATTGTATGAATATAGATGAAGTTACTCAAAGATCACTGTCGCTGCTGAGACTGAGCACCTGAACCTATATTATGAGAAAATATAGAACACAAAAGAGTACGAGAATCAGTACTTGGGAATGTACTGAGTATGTGGGGGTGCATGAAACATTTAAATAATATAATAAATGAATAAGAAAATCATGCGTGCTGATAATAATGACTCTCTTCACTTGAGTTACCTGAAAAATATTTTCCATAAATCATCAATAATAACACATGTATCATAAATCTCACAAACCGTGGGACATAAGTCAAACTCTTTGACTCATGACTTAGAGTGACTCGGTAACTCATGAAACTTGGACTATTATGAACTTAGGAGTTTCTCATAACTGACATAAACCATGTGAGCTTACATGGAGTCCAACGTCTTGCCCACGTTAGGGAAAGCTGCTCTATCCTTTCCATCAGAGTAGAACCTTAACTTTAGTGATAACTTGCTTGGCCTTTAGCCCTTAATTTTAATCCTATCATGGCACGTAGTTTTGGAGAAGTAGGATGCGCTGAACCCATACTTCCCGCTCGGTGCTAAATACTACTCCCATACTAAAGCTCAGAATGTGTTATGAAATCCAACTTAACCAACTTAAGGGCCTATCATGAAGATTAAAATACAAATATATATCTCACATGTAAATTATAATCATCTTATGGATTCCTAACTCAACTAAATCGCAAAATAATCTTTCTCATAATCAAGTACGCTTGCTTATCAAATCATATCAAGTATCAAATCTTCCAGAAAAAACATAGAACTCGTTCTTTACTCTCAAACTCAAAATCAATAAATATTCAATAGACAAACTTCTCATGGAAAAACATAATTCATGACACTTATCATAAATAACTTAGAAATTATCATGTCATGATAACAATATACAACTGATGACATCAATTCAAAATTTAAGAAATAAGACAATGAAGTAGTCATATGTGTCAATCTTGTAAAGCTCAAATCTCAAAAGTCCTTGAAAAAGTAATTTGGGTATAAACCCACTTTGCAAAATTCATAAAATTCAATAGAAATTAATTCTTTTTGCACAAGAACGAAAGAAGCGTTCTTGTTCAAAACCCCACATACCTTAATATTTAAAATTGGATGAACTTTAGTTCTTGAGACTTTATCCACACTTGAAATAAATAATTATTGAAGCCCACACTATGAGGAACTTGGTTATTGAAGAAATTTTGAAGATTTATAGATGATTCTTGGAGGATTTATATTCTTGATATAACCCGAGATATATTATCTGAAGAGAATTGGAAGAGAAAATGATGGAATTAGGGTTTAGATGGGATTCTCATATTTATAGAAGACTCAAAAAGATGGAAAAAGACCAAAATACCCTTTCAAAAACATCTGTAAATTGCTAAACAAAATAGCTAACGATATCCGTGACAGGCCGTCAGACCTGTGATAGGCCATCAAGAAATGTCATTAGAAAAGGGTTAAATTTTATGATTTTATGCCAAAGGATGACGACATCATTAGAAATGCCATCATAAATGTGACAACGTTGTCAGAAATGTTGTTAGAAATGTGACAGGCCATCAGAAACATCGTCACCCTTTTTTCAGATTGACATGCTAGAGTAAAATGGGTATAACTCTTTGCTTCGTTATTGGATTTTAGAAAAATTGGTATCATTGGAAATCTAATTTAATTATCTATCTGTTGATAGGTTATAAGCTCAAAAATTCCAAGTATAATGAGAGATATACTTATTTGAAGTTGACTATACCAATATCCTTCTCAAGAATTCAATCGGTAAGGAATGTTTTGATTCACCCAATTGTTAGGACATCTTTAAGGCCTTAATACACACCATCCTTGATCAGAAAACAACCCAAAAAATTATAATTTATTTCTCATGAGCTTGATTCATGGTTGCACTATTGGTTAGAGCCTCGGGGTATTACATACGTCTCCCTCAATACTCATCATATATATTTATATCATCCTTGAAGAGAGATGCTTAAATTTCTACAAAAATAATAAATTTATTTTTCCATAATCAAAGGCCATGCTTTATCTGATATTTAAATAAAATGATTTATAAATGAAATGCTAATAGTGATATATGTTTTGTTTGAAGGTTTATCATTTATTTTATTTTTTGATACTACAATTCTAAACTCATGTCTCATTCTAGAGATTCAAGAAAGTTTTATTCATTGATTAGCTATGTAAAAATCTAAGTTGTTTTTTAGATGGAGGTATCTAATGAAGTACTCACAGTAGAGGTATTGTGAGGGTAAGCTATTATTGCAAGGTTGTACGGATTTGAATATTAATTCCTAGGTTGTAATGAAAGGTTGCTTTTAGTTTAGGAAAGGTTGTAGGTAAAATCCTACAGGGGTTATAGTAGGTCATGGTTTAACTCCCTTGAGGAAGTACTTTTCCATGTAAACAACTCTTTTTATTTACTATATTACAGTTTTTGTATTCTTATGGTTCATCAATTTCCTCATATAGTGACCTCATACTTATTCAGGTCTTTTTTATAGTGGTAGACACTTGAGAACAATCCATTTGTATCATAGTTGGTATTTAAATAATGTTAAGACCTATTGATCTTATTCAAGAATGTAGATCCACCTAGTCTCAAAGAGTGATCACCAACAACTGGTCCACCAGGATCAATGGGTAATTTTGTAGTTGGTGAATGATAGAATGCATGATTTTAACATTCCAAAGAATAGTGAATTGTGGGATGTTATATGTGATAGTCCCTATTTATCGAAAGAGGCATCTAAATTAGGAGATACTTATCACTCTATTCCTAAAGGTAGAACGGATAATACTGAAGCTGATCAAAAGAGGATTGAGACAAATAATAAAGAAAATAAAATTTTTGTCAGTTGGATAGAACCTGATAAATACAACTGGATCTCTGCTTGTGTATTATCTAAGGAGATTTAAGAAGCATAATAAAATGCTCATGAGGGGACAAGTCAGGTAATGGAATCAAATTTTAATATTCTTAATACTTAGTAAGAGTTGTTCAAGATGATCAAAATATAATACATTTAGGACATGCGCACCGGATTCACATATTTTCTGTATGAACTTAAGTGTCTCTGAGAAAACATCAGGATGTACAAGATGTTCTAGATGATTTTGAGTGTTCTTTACTCCCTTACAGGAATTTCGAGTGAACTCCATTTTAGAGGCTAAAGGATTTAAAAATATGACCATGAATGAACTTATTAGAAATCTAAAAAATTATGAGCTTAAAAAATATGATTCCGAGATAAATGATCTAAGAAGGAAAGAATTGTGGTTTTGATGACTAACTCAGATGATTCAAATAAAGAGGAATAAAACATGGTTTATCTTACTCAAAGATTATACAAAACAAAGGAAACTCAACTAGAGTATTTAGGGAGAATGATTTTTTTAATAGTGGGAAACCAGGCTATATCATCAAGGAATTTGATTTCTAAAAGGATGATAATACCAAATATGTAAAAAGAAATCTAGAGAGAACTTAGAGAAGGGACTAAGTTCCTGACATGTTTAGAAAAAGAGAAGTTGTTGATAAAATAATCCAACAAGCCTTTGATACATCTGGAGGCACAACAAGTTAATCTAAACCTAAAATTGACCATCAGGATACTTCCATGGTTCCTCTTGAAGGTGAACCTATAATGCTGATTCGTTGTTTGTATTTATGGAAAATTCCAATAAGTTAGAGGAGGATGAAGTATGTTAATATTTAGTAAAATTTGAAAACTTATTTTCATGAGGATCTGAGATTCTACGCCAAAATCTTGATAAATTCATACCATGATGTGGTAGAAGAAAATGAGTCCTTGGTTTATACCCTATCTATTTCTAAGAAGAAATAAACATCTTTGTCCTCAAGGATGCACAATCTGGAAATATCCTAAATAAATGCTTAATATGAATATCATAAATTGAATGTTAGGATATCATGTTTTTATAAATAATATTTTAAAATAAAAGTGGAGGCTAGAAACGTTCAAGATGATCTTAAGAAATAGCGTTGAAATATTAGACCTGCTCTTGAAGCCTCATTATATCATAACAAACATCCATAAATGATGTTGATTGAAACAAATGAAGAGCTTAAAGATCTCTCTAGTTGACTGCTTTGTGAAGAATTCATGCTAGAATGAATCGTCTGAAGTCCACCTTTGGTGAGGTTTTTTTTTCTCAAAGGAACAACAATCCTCAAAATTCTCAATGCAAGTATGCATCTAAACCTAATAACAAATTATGTAATTGCTGTGGGCATAATAGTCGTGGTCGTAATGGTTATTATAAGAATCTCTGTCAGTCCTTTATCCATGATAGAAAGTGAATTAAAAAATATATTGAATCTATCAGATGTTCATGTTGATCAAGTTCCTTACAGAAGAAGCTAACACTACTTTCCTAGACTAGAAGAACTCTCAGTATCCTTTTTCAACCCTAAGGGACCAAGGTTATTTGGGTTCCCAAAATCAAGATGTAATTTAATAGAGAGGTCAAGGTGTAAGAAAGCAAATAAAATTGGACAAAAAGTTCATGGTTAGTTATTTCTCTAAGCATTAGAATAGATAACCAATAAATATACTCTCTCTTATGAAAGTCGAGAATACTATGTGGCTTCATAAATAAAAAAGGAGTGATATATGATATGGTAAGATAATTTTGTTGGAAATTATTTAGCTTTTCTTATGTCATGGATGAATGTGTTGATCTTTGATGAAAGAATGTGAGATATGATATAGAAAATTATTTGCTTCTTTGAGATAAAAGTTATTAGTATTAAGGACCTGGTGGGCATAAAGTCTATAATGAAAAGTTCATAAAGAGAAGAGGAACATGATTATGACTTATAAAGACTGCTCAAAGTCCTTAATAACTAATGTTTTGAGTATGAGAAAATAATAACAATTGAGGTTGAGTGCAATGCTGATATCCTTTAAATATAGTTCATTGAAATTAATAATATTTGTTTTGAAGGTGATGTGCATGAACTTTGTCGAACATAAGGATTTTTAAGCCTCTAACTCCTCTCAACAGGACTTGGTTGAAACAGTATGGCAATTATTTAAAAATAGAGGAAATGAGTTCTAACTCAATCTTAAATTATTTTAAGTACACATTTATGGAGGAGCACACTAGAGTAAGGAAGGAACACAAACTACTTGTATCATTCAAATGTAGAGACCTAATCATCTGCTCAGGTTAGTGTTGTTTTTTTGACTTGATTACTATTAACTATGAACTTGTATGAAAATTTATTTTTTAAATACTCTATAATTTTTTGCCCTTTCTACGCTCTTCCTTCATTCACTTCAAAAGTAGAGGACACATAGCAAACATTTTATTGATAGAAAAATGTCAGTAATCCATCCACCTTTCTGTTCATTCCTTGCACCTATACTCTCTCCTAAATAATTTTTGTATCTTCCCTTAATACAAACGTATGACTAACCCTACTCTTAAAATCTTTTCTCTGAGAAATCTTAAAAAATCCTATTGTTTTATTGATTGAATGAAATTGAACCCCTACCAACCCACAAATGTCAACTAAAAATTAAATCATCATGCTTTCATAGTTAAAGCTCATATTATGTTATATCACTAATGCTTAGCAAGATATGAAACATCCTCTTATTAATCGGTGAATGCTCTTAACTTCAACCTTACTCCAATATCTGACCTAAAGCTAGACATATCAAAAGGAGGTATTAAAATGGTAAAGATAGAGAATGGCGCTGAAATATTATGTCATCATAAATTAGGAGCGGAAAATTCAATAAGAAATAAGATTATTATAGACATCATTGTGGTCTCCACAAAATATTTTAAGGGTAATTTTACGAGCTCTAAAGTAAGTGAATCTAGGGAACTCATTAGACGACCAGGTTTCTCTATTATCCATGAAGGGAAAATATTTGTCGAACAAAGTAAAGAGAAGTTTTATGGATGGACTCACAAGTGCTACCCTATCCAAGGTAGAAATGTATTCCTAGAAATAGAGTTCCTTGAAGATATCTCTGACAAATGAAAGGATAGACCTTTGTGTATCCTTTTCACTCCGTACAAGTACCTATTTAACCAGAAAGAAAGACAAACATGAGATTTCATGTTAATAGAGGTTGCTTAGGACAGGTTTCAATGAAAGAAAAGATCAATACCCTAAAGAGAAAGTTATCAAATCTTTTAGAATTAATAAAGGTGAGGTTATGTCAAAATAAAAGAAAAGAAATGGTGCAGTCATCCAAGAGTTAAAGTCAATAAGTATGAAATAAGATTATTTCATTCACAATCACACCGTACTCTTTTGTATAGTATTCGATAGTACTATTGCATATACGCTTAGGATGAGTTCATTGATTGCTCATTTTTATGATCAAGCATGGATGCACTTGTTTGACTTTACAAGTATTGCAATAGTAGTGAGGATATTGACTTGTATCACTTGATGTCTCTATTAATGGAAAAAAGTTAACCCTAACAACCTCGACGCTGGACATATAAAGGACAAATATGCATAATCAAAATTTTCTTGACAATATTACAAAATCCATGCAATTGTCAGAATATTTTTATTACTTAAAGGGAAATGAAGCCTAAAATTCAATTACTTTTTGGACTATTTACCTATGTGCTACTTCCAAGGTCTAGCGGTTGCTCATATGGATGTATACATGAAATCAATCAAGGAAAGACCTTAACTAATTCATTCTAATAAATCTATCTAAAATTATTATTGAGCTTATAATTAAGATTTGTAAGCTAAAACAAGACAATCGTGGTCTATGCTTGTTACGACCTGATTCATGAGGCATGATGGTACCTACTAAAACCCAACACAAGGTAAGCTAACACCGTAAGCTAGAGCTAAGTGACACCACCCGAACTAAGGTATAGTCTGTTGGGTATCTAAAGTCCAACAAGGACCGGACACCACCCATAATACCTACACCATTAACCTCCTAAGACCCCATATTCGATGAATTCTAAACATATAACAAGATAATATAACTTTAATTTAAAGACATAACTAAAATTAAACATCCACAACCAAAGGGTCATCCAATATCGATCTCAATGGCAATACCAATACCAATACAAATTCTAATACCAATACCGATACCACCCATGCCCAAGTAAACCAATAAAGCTTCTAACAATAATAAAAGAATATCCAGTCGGGACATGACCCCGACTATATCCAAACTCAGAATCAAGGAAATAAGAATGATATAAAAAAGTCCACAACATGAAATAGGATCTTTCAAAATAGGGAAGCTCACCAGTTCAGTCTGACTCATAAGTTATCTCTAAATCACCAAGTCACTAACATGAGGAGTGGAAGTATGGCCAGTTACTGCATCGCATAGGGATACACCGCTCGAAAATGGTTAGCGGGATAAATGATAGAAGGTAACTTAGGGATAAAGATAAAATAATACTATTAAATCTAAACCAAATCAATCCAATGCAAATAAGCATATGCAAATATATATATACATATATACAATGATAATATAGGTAACAAAGTTTAGCATGCATGTAAAACCATAACTTGGATTGTGTAGCTTTACTGTCATAAACCAACCTACGAGTTATATAGGTCTTGTGTTACCCCCTGAATAGGCCCAGTGGGTGTAGCAATATAAACCAAAGATATCAAAGATGGCCAGAGATTCTCTTGTACTTTTCTCCCTCCATGATACATGATACAAGAATAATCACGGATATGGGCTTATGAGATTAAGCGTTGGACCAAAGGCTTGGTGTATGAAATTTATGAGACAAAGAGGACATAATTATGTACCCACAACCGTCCATACACTACACTTGGACTACACTCCATAGGCATCTTTTGTCTTCCCTTCATTAGGGGCTTGTTAGACATTTCACTTATGTTGTAATAAGTCTATAAATAGGCTAGTATTAGGTCTTTATTTCATTAGTTGTCTACTGATATTGAAAGTTGTAACACTTGAACCAAAATTTCTCTAGTTTGAGGAGTGTACCACCTTAGTTTAGGGCTTGAAAAATCCACCAAATCCAAAATGCGGGTGATGCTAGGGTTGAATCGCTAGTATTGCCAAACATTGTTAGAAAACTTGGTGCTTGAGTGGTTCACGTCCTCTTATGTCATTGTAAGAGTGTTGGTGTTGCCTATTACAAGTATTAATGGTCTTAGTGTGTGACATACACTTAGGTTCTTATTTCTTGTTAGAGTTGATGTCTCATTCCTATCCTTACACTTTTTGTAATTGTGTTTGTGTTCTTGTTCTAGTAAAGCCGTGTATTGTTATGATCTTATTGTTGTTGTCTTAACATCTTATTGTGGGCTGTTTTTGGTGTAAAATACACCTTATATCATCTAGTTCTTGTGGTATTATTGCTGTTCGACACTTCTTCCCCTTTTGGTCCTCGGTTTGTCTTGTGTTTTGTGTCTTGTTTCTGTGTTGTGGGTTCATTCCGTTATAATTTGGTATCAGAGATAAGTCTGGTTGTGTTCCTAAAATACCAATCTCGGGCTCTCTAAGTCGAAAAATAAAAAAAAAGAGGTGTTGAAAAGCTGAAAATTCCAAAAAGAAGCAAATCTGTCCATTCTTATTATGTTCGCCAAAATTGTGTCTTGTTGTTATTTTGGCCGAGATTTGTGCCTTTTTTTCTTGTAAATTTTGTGTGTTTTGTGTGTTATAGTGTTATATCTTTGTTTCCTAACACTATAAGAGGTGTCTAAGGTCAATAATCTCACTAAAAGAGTTATGTTCTTGAGTTTGGTGTTCTTGGCCGAGAAAGTTGTTCTTGTTGTTTTCTTTGCCGAGATTTGTTCTTTGTGTTTAGATCTAGGTATATTTCGTGAGTCTTGAGTGTTATTAGTGTTGGTTTTTTCTTTCCTAACATTGATATAGTCAAGATATAAGTTGAACTCCTACTTGTGTTGTTGTTGTGCGGATTCAAATGTTGGGCCAAATTATTGTTGGTGTTGTAGTGGTGGATTCAAAATTTTAACATTTAAAGGTGTGTTGTTGGTATTGTGGTTGTTGATTTGTGTTGAAATAGGTGTTTTTGTTGTTGGGAGGTTCAACTTGAACCTTGGTCTTCAAATCTTGTTGAAGGTTTTTGGTGTTCTTGGCTAATCTTCATGTTTTGAGACAAGAAGAACCTTCAATAAGTAGTGTTTGATCATAAAACCAAGTGAAAGAGTGTTGTCTTCTTGTTTATCTTGAAACAAGTTCAAAGACTCTTACAAGAAAGGAAAGGGACCAAAAGACTTTCAAAAAGTCTTGTTACCAAAAGGGATAAAGGGAACTTTCTAAGACTAACAAAAGAGGAAAGAGCCAAAAAGCTTTCAAAAAGGTTTTTTGCCAAAAGGGTGCAAGGAATGTCAAAGCCCTATTGAATCTGAAAAGTATCCAAATCTTCTTGTTTTCATCCCAAAACCAAAACTCCTCTCTTCCATAGTGAATTGACAAATCCAAATTGAAGACAAGAAAAGAAAATTAAGATTTCCACAATATTCAACAATCATTCCAACGCTGCCACATCACTATCCACAACCAATCAAAGGCTGCCACATCACCCCTTTGTACAACTAACTTATTTTCTATTTTTTAGATAACTTCTTGGCCATAATGGAAGCCATTTTGGCCCACCTTGATGCTATTTCCCGAGACATAGCTAAGGCGAATGCCGGCCTTGAAAAAGTTAGCTCGAATATGTCTACTATACTTGAGATGATGCAATGAGTGGAGAGTCGAAGGAACTTTGTACTCCTGAAACCCTACCTTAAACGATCAATCCTCCAAGACCACCAACAAGTGACATAGACAAAAGCCAAGCAACCAAATTTCCTCCAACCCGAGACCTAAATTGGTTACTTCCTTCTCAATTTGATCAAGTCCAATAAGAGGGACTTGGAAGCCAATTTCCTCCCATCAAATCTCTACAACCGAAGCTCCACATTACCAAAACAATTCTCTCAACAAAAACTCCACTACCCCAAAACCGGTATGTCCATAAAAAGAAGTATGGTAGAAAGGAATATGAGGGACATAGAGTATGCAATGATGCTTATATGATTGAATGGAAGTTGAGGGGAAGATGTAGGGAACCATAAGGAACCCGCCACCAAAAAAGCAGTTGGGATGTGCTTTGGATGAGATTGAAGACAAGGCTCAAGATGTATAGGAAGCTAAGGTTCAAAATGAAGATGTTGGCCGAGCCTTGTGTTATTGAGCCCTCGGCTTCATCATAAGTTTTGTGGACTATTTTTTTCCATCTTCATGTTTTGTGGACAGTTTTGAGTGATTTCCTTCAAGTGTTCAATTGTATGAAGTGAAGCCATGATTTTGTGGGTAAATTTCTCTCAAGATGGAGAGGATGATACAAGAATAATCACAGATATTGGCTTATGAGAGTACGCGTTGGACCCGAGACTTGGTGTGTGCAATTGAAGAGACAAATAGGACTTAACTATGCACCAAAACCCGTCCATACACTACACTTGGACTACACACCATAGGCGCCTTTTGTCTTCCCTTCATTAAGGGCTTGTTGGACATTTCACTTATGTTGTTATAAGTCTATAAATAGGCTAGTATGAGGTCTTTATTTCATTATTTGTTTATTGATATTGAAAGTTGTAATTCTTGAACCAAACTCTCTCTAGTGTGAGGAGTGTACCACCTTAGTTTAGGGCTTGTAAGAGCCACCAAATCCGAAATGAGGGTAAAGCTAAGGTGGAATCGCTAGTATTGCCAAACATTGTTATAAATCTTGGTGCTTTAGTGGTTCACGCCCTCTTGTGTCATTGTAAGAGTTTTAGTGATGCCTATTACATGTATTAAGGGTCATAGTGTGTTACGTACACTTATGTTCTTAGTTCTTGTGAGAGTTTATGTCTCACTTCCTATCCATACACTTCTTGTAATCATGTTTGTGTTCTTGTTCTAGTAAATCCGTGTATTGTTGTTATCTTGTTGTTGTTGTCTTATCATCTCGCATTCATCTTGTTGTTGGTTGTTTTTGATGTAAAATACACCTTGTATCATCTCGTTCTTGTGGTTTATTATTGGTCGAGACTTGTTCCCTTTTTGGTCCTTTGTGTTTTGTGTATTGTTTCCATGTTGTGGGTTTATTTTGTTATCAATATGTATGTGTGTTTATAGGCTTGAGGGATTCTCGTGTACCCCACAATCATATGGTAACTAAGACGAACCCACAAGTCAGCAAACATGAGTTTCAAGTGTCCATCCTTTGGACTCGCTCCTTCATGGCTAGCTATCACAAACCCCATTATTTCCTAATTAAATCATTCCGCACATAACAAAACCACCAATTTCTGGAGTCAATTATTAACACATTATTAAGTGGAATCGTCATACCGACTATCGCTTGCAAGCAATGTCATTAGCCAAAACGTAGGAGATTCCTATGTACCCCACAGACTCCATTATTAAAATCAATTAGGGGATTCCTATTTACCCCACAAGGATTTCAAAACCAATAATACCATGCATTCTTATAAAGAAATAAGTCAAACCAAGAACTTTGGGGATTCCATTGTACCCCTAATTCAAATTCCCACCTTTCTCATAACTACAAACAAATTTTACAGTCCAAGGTTGGGGGTCATAACTACTTCAAAAGTCATAAGATTAGAGAAATTTACCATTCTTATGCTCAACCACCATACAAATTCACCCAAATGTTCTAAACCATCTTTAAAACAAGGAAAACCATAATTAAAACATGGTAAAATATTATTCAAAGATAAACATTCAAAACTATAAAGCCCCGAATCTGGTACCCGGAATACTCACGGTGCTTATTACCCCGAAGGACCACAAGCTAACCCATGACTGATATTTGTAACTGAATACTACATAATATACTAAATGATTATGGAAATAAAGCCTGAAAGGCCATAAGGTTCAAAACTATGAGGTATTGTTTGAGGTATGAAATACCCAAAACAATTGAAATAA
Organism: Capsicum annuum; assembly: GCF_002878395.1. Taxonomy (NCBI): domain Eukaryota; kingdom Viridiplantae; phylum Streptophyta; class Magnoliopsida; order Solanales; family Solanaceae; genus Capsicum; species Capsicum annuum. The sequence goes on along the minus strand of NC_061121.1, from coordinate 127,320,050 downwards.
CTGTCTGAACATGATAGTCTGAAAAGCCTTTAATTGACTGAATTGTTTGAATAAGGAGTTGATGGGACATGTCCCATACTAACTCCAACTAATAAATTAATTAATGAGATAATAAAGTAATGGTCATGTCCTTGAAGGACGAGGACTCACTACTAACTCTGACTGTGGAGACTGGAATGCTATTGATGCTCTGGAGCTCGTGCTTCTGAACCTATGGTATAAAACACCATGGCACAAATGCGTCATTACATTGGAATATAATGGTGTCCATGTGAGGTAAGATAAATGCAAAGGGTTCACATGCATGAACTATACTAATAAACTGAATAGCATGAATGCGAGAATGCATGCCCGAATACATAATAACCGTAACTGAGTTCGTTATAACAAGATTACTGAGTCTGAGTATTGATAGCATGAGATACTGATAATTGTATAACTAAAATAATTGTTACTGAGTGACTGTATATGAAAGTCAAGATTCTGATGGAATTAGCTGAGTTCCATACTATTCTGAGTTGACTGTATTTGGCAGTCCTAAATTCTGTAGAACTATCTTATTTCTATTACTGAGACTGAATGAATATATCTGAAAGTCCTAATTCTGTAACTAAAACTGTGGGAAGTAGTTATCTAACTGACATGCCCCTAATACACCATTATAGCGTAGTCGAGGTCCAATCTGTAACCCCAGTTGGAAGGGTGTCAGTACCACAACACTTGTAAGAATTATCTGTGAGTAACCCTCATATAACAGGTGACCTGAGTGAGAACGGTGGGAACCCTCATATAACATGTTAAGCCACCTCATCTTCCCTCATATAACAGGCTATGATGGCTCAACCTATGTTGGCTATGTAGTTCTGGAACGCAAGGATTGCTTCTAAGAATTACAGCCCATATAACAGGTGGGTTTCTATCCTTGGGTTTGCTCAGTGCTAATTTCTACTCCTACCTCGATAGAAACTGAACTTGATTAACTGAACTGACTTGACTGAGTTAACTGAGTTTCGTTGACTAATAGAATACTACTTATATTATTGAATTCCTGAGGTTTCTGAGATTTCTGAGTTTACTGAGTTTTCCTTAGTCACATGGCTGACTGAATTTTTATGAACATGGCTCGACTGAGAGCATCTTGAAAACATGACACTTGCTCTAGGCACACAGCTAATTTTTGGGTACAAGTACCCCCAGGACTCGATAGCATGAAACTAACAAAGCATGACTTTCTTGAATACATGATAAATATAACAATCTATAATATAATAAGTTGGAGATTTCATGAAGTAGAAGTTCTAAAGCACCACAAGGGTTACACATATATCCATAATTCATTGACTAAGACATTTAATAAAACACTTAACATACATGAACTAGTACATGAATAGGGATTTCATATTATTATACTAGAATGATACTTTTCCTTCACATAGGTATTTAATCAAACACACGGGAAGAATGCTTTGGGTATACAATCATCAACACATCTAATAATCATGGATACATCCATCAACATGAAAATTTAAGTATTTATTATGATTATTATGCAAATCATCACCTCTTAGGGAAAATCATTGGAATATGTAATTTCAAACATGAATCAAAGCCCCACAATATTATGAACATAAATTTCAATTCAATTTAAATCATGAACATTCATTAATACATAAATCTTGGATTTTGAAAAGAGATTCTTGAGATTAATGGGTTAAAGGGACCCATAAATCAACACATGGCACACCTGGATTGTGATTTCTTGATGATCGATGGAGTAAACCTTGAATCCTTGACTGGAAATTAAACACCTAGAGTTTCTTGTTCTTGGGGATTGATCTTTGAGAGGAAACCCTAATTTGATGTTGTGAATTAATAATAAACTTATGAGCCTTGGTCTGATATTATTATAGGTTAAAATGGCTGTAAAAAGACCCAAATAACCGTTAAAATGACTTAAAATTCATTGAATGGGACTTGCAATGGCTCGTATGATAGTCCGTCGCTGGCTTGACGGTCCGTCATTTCGACTGTCGTACGTGGACCAAAAAAAACTCACTGCCTTATAGCGACGGCTTGGGCGATGATCCATCATAAGTTCAACGATCCATCAACCTATCCGTCGCACCTAATCTAAAAGGTTGACTCATTGCCTTGGCTGTGACGTTCTAGGCGATTGTCAGTCACTAAATCGATGGTCCATCAACTTGGCAGTTGTACTTGGGCGATTCTTATAGATCTAATTAAAACTTCCATAACTTTTTACTCTACTACTAGATTTGGATGAAATTGGTATCATTCGAAAGCTAATTTTATTTCCAACATAATAAAAAGTGAAAATCTTAAAAATTCCACATGTTCAAAAATAGATTCATATTTCAAAGTAAGTTTCTAATATTCTGGGGACGATTTCAAGCTAGGTTGAAGTACAGGGTATTTAAAAAAACTCTAACCTTTAAGTTAAAACCATAACAATGCCATGGAAGACATACATTAAAACATATGTTTTTAATGAAATAACAATGAGAGATGAGTAACATTACCAAAAAATTTGGAGGAGATTATACCCTTAGAACTCTAGATAACCACTTTCTTTGAAACCCTAGCCTTGCCTAGAACAGGGAGATTCAGAGAGAATATGGTATTATTTTAATTTTAATTATGTGATAATAAAACCCCAAGAAAGGTTTTAAGTCACGGAGTCCAAGGGGCTATAGTGGGAAATGTCTATAATGCCCTCGTCTTAAAATCTGTAAAACCCCATCCTTGTTTTTAAGCTGAACCAATGACTCATCACCACATCATACCACTCGTAGCCTTGAGTCGTATAGTAGACAGTGATTTTGACACCCATACAGTGTCCACCTCATGATTTCATGATCCCACTAATAACCTGACCCAAGTACTCATAGGGTCTAGTCGTAACCAATACATTACCTAAATAGGTCAGACACTGGATAACGCACGCCGTCACTTCGCGACTAGTAACATATCCTCACAACTCCTAGTAAGCCACTCTTACTCAGATAAAATTGAATCCACTAAGTTAGTGATTTGGTTAAGGTTTATCCTAATGACTCGTGAACAGCCTTAGCAACTCGTATCACTAAGTCGTAACAAAGAAAAAAAAACCAACCACCATTCACTGGAAACCTGACCACTAGGGAAACCTGACCTGTCAAGAGAACATACAACTCGAATGGTCAAGTCGTAATCAAGGCAGTGAGGTCAAAGCTTAGGTAATTTCTAAGGCCAAAAATTTAGGGTGTTTCAGTTCTCCCCCACTTGGATTATTCATCCTCAATTTATGGGACAAGGCAGTGATTAGCACGATTAAACTCCAAACATCTCAACTCTTACCTTTAACCAAGTTAGAAAACAAAGATGCCATAGAAATCAATATTTCCTTTAACAAATTCCAAAAATAAAGATGTTAAGAATAAGACATACCTTACGTACGATCTTCCAAAGTGGAAAACAAGAACGGATACTTGGACTTCATGTCCTCTTTGGCTTCCCAAGTAGTTTCTTCAGCCTTGAGGTTCCTCTATAGTACTTTTACCAAATATATTCTTTTCATCAGCAACCGACGAACTTGTCGATCCAATATCTCAATAGGGACTTCCTCTTATGATAAAAAAAATATTAAATACGAATATCCTTGATAGGAAAAATCAGTAACATATCACCCACAGATGGAACACTGGGTGAACGAAGCTCAAAATAGGGCAACTCCAATTCATATTCAACATAACCATCCCTTTTCAAAACTAAATAAGGACCAACATACTATGGATTGATCTTCTCATTCTTCCCAAATTGTATTACCCTATTCATGGGAGATACCTTTAAGAACACCCAATCCCCAACCTCAAACTCTACTTCCTATACCTCATATCTGCATAGGACTTTTGGCGTCTTTGGGTTGTTTTAAACCTATCCAGAATTACCTTCCCATCTCCATGACTTGGTGAACTATATTTGGGCCAAACATCACCACCTCACAAACCTCGAAGCACCAAATAGAATACCTACACCTCCTACCATACAAGGGCCATAACGGAGCAATCCCAAGAATAGAGTGGTAGCTATTATTATACGAAAAATCTATAAAAGAAAAATATTAAACCCAACTACCAACGCAATCTCAAAGCATATCCTCCGATATCTGATAGTTGTTTCTACTTGTGCATCCAACTGCGGGTGGAAAGTCATACTAACACTCACTTTAGTCCCCATTCCTTTATGAAATGACTGCTAGAAGTGTTAGAAGAACTGAGAACCATAGTCGGACATGATAGAAACATGAACCCCATGGAACTTCAGAATTTCATCAATAAATAATTTGGCATAATTGTCATGACTAGATTTACGAGTTGTGATGGCAGCTACTAAGACCCACCAGTGGGTAAGCCAACACCACAAACCGAATCTAAGAAAATGGGTTACTTTAGTTGAATTGACCGACAAGGGCCACAATAGATGAACATAATCATAAACAACAATGTTCAATAATAAAAAATTAACAAAGGATAACAATTCCCATGAGCTGGTAATATCAATATAAAAGCATGTAATTTTGTCAGTAGGAAATACAACTCAAAATCTAAACAGTCTTATACATTAATCTTAAATAAAAAAGATTGAATAAGGATAGGAGAAAAATGGGTGACTCAAAAATCTAAGGGCTTATCCTTTCTCCAAAGAATAAACACAGCATGATCTTAACTCAGTGACGATAGCTAGTACTCAGGTCTACACTAAAAGAGTAAGAAAGTGTAGTATGAATACAAAAATAATGGTTACTCAGTAGAAATCATTAGCCGACTAAGCTAAATTATGGTATAAAAGAGATATAAAGAAAGAAATCATATATATAAAGCAAGGTATAGAATTAAACCTGAACCATCTTCATCATCACTGTACCAGTAACTAATCAACTAAAAAAATAAAACGTCATCTCATATCAATACATAATACATCTCTCATATAAATTGAATAGTTGATCTGGCAGCGTAAAATGACATATATAAGATTATAATTGCATAAATACAAAGTTCAACACGCATACAACAATTAGAGTATAAAGTAAAAGTACTTACCATGGGGTCCCATAATACTGGAAAGTATACCCAAAAGAACATACGTTAAAGAACTCATCAGGGCATCCCATACCACCAGTGTGGGCATCAATAGATCAATCATCATTGAATCTATATAAATATATAACCAACTCATATTCATACACGGTTTCCATATTTCTCATCAATGGTCAACTGCAAAGATCAATAATCATCACCCATTTATCATAATTGCATTAATATATACCCAAATAATCATAAACATAGTCATATAGCCATTTAGACATCTAGGATGTCAATATACCCTACATAGTCAATATTAACAAACCATCACTTATTATTAAACAACATATTTGCTAGTCATCATACGGCCTCCATTCATTAGCCTAAACAACCCAATTATATACTCTTTCTTCATAAAGTAGAAATGAATTATTATACACTAAATAGTCAACATTTACATCTAGTCAAGAAGAACAACCAAACTATAGTTATCCTTTAGAAAAAGGTTCTTCCCTAGTTATAATAGGTTCACAAGTCATCACATAGGTAGGAGATTACATATTACCAAACACACTTATGTATCTATTAACCACACCACTTACTAGTTAGTGCCATAAATCTCTATGTTAATATTTAAGCCACAATCGACATTACATAATAAACATCATTATAACTAATTATCAGCAATGCTAAGTCTACAATAATAATTACTAGTTACCACAACTTAACTATACAAGGTCGACCAACTAGTATTCTAGGCTTTGAGCCATAAATTAATATAACAACTTCATATAGACAACTAGCTATTAGATAGCCCATTTTACTTGGTGAAATCCAATAATTTATCCATTTATACTATCCAAATATATCCCCTAGGCAACTCCTTAGTTCTACACTTGGTGACTATTAACAACTAGTCTTAACTTAACATTCAGCATAGTCTATTTATATTCACTAATTAGAATTAACGACAGACATGCCACTTAACAAGAGATTAAGGGAAGAGAATTATACACAATTTTCCAAGGAAAAAATCATAACCTTAATTAATATACTAGTGGGATCATAAAAGGGCATAACCATACATATACATCTATATTTATATATATACTTACCATACATATCATCATGATAACATCAATATACCCTGTGAATTCATCGGGCAT